>NC_066581.1:207070827-207391661 GCF_024323335.1 Lathyrus oleraceus
ATATTCATCATTCATAGTCATTTTCCAATTCGGATCTTTGAGTGCATACATGGGGTTTCTAGGTATAGGGAATTTGGGAAAATAGGTGTGTAGGCCATAATATTTTTGGTTGGGTTTAAATATCATGTTAACTTCTAGTAACCAGTTTGATGTCTAATGGTAAAGAGAGTTGGAAAATGGGAGGAAGAGATTATTGGTTGGTTTGTTGAGGGTGTGATGGTGTATATGTCGACGGTGTGGCATCTAAGGTTGAATAGGCTGAAGGTGTAGGATAAGTTGGGGTGGTAGCCTAGGTGAGGGTATTTGGTTTGAGAGATTTGGTGGTTAGTCTGAGGTTAGTGGGGGACCGGTGGAGTGAATAAGTCGATCCACTTGGATGTTAGCCTAAGGTTAGTGGGGAGACCGGTGGAGTAGATGGAACGGTTGGCTTAGATTTGGGTTGGGTTGAGTTTGAGTTAAGAAGTTGTTCATGATGTAGGGGATAAATTATTGTCTAGGAAGGTGCGCGTAGTGGATTAGGGGTATGAATATTTGCATAGGATAATGAGGTTTTGTCAAATATAACATGGCGACAAATGATAATTTTATTCAAAGATAAATCTACATATTTATAGCCTCTATCTCAAGAAAGACACATGGTGTAGAGAGGGGTTGTAGTTTATGGATTATAGTGGATGTAAAAAGGGGATAACATAAACACCCAAATACTCATAAGTGGGAATAAGATAGGTATTTTTGATGCAACACTTTAGGAGGTGATTCAAAATTGATGATTTTGCTAAGTAAAATATTCAAAAAATATGTTTCATTTTTAGAGCATGATGCCAAAAAGGTGGGGGTAATGATGCATGAACTAATAATGTTCAAATAAGAATGTTAATTGAACATATTTTTCATTCGGATTTACTATTTTTAGAAGTTGTATAAGGACAAGACCAACGAAAATGGACTCCATTATTTTTCACATATTTTTTGAAAGTTGTTATCGACAATATTCATGACCATTCTCACATTGGCTTGTTTTTATTTCCCGTTGAAATTGTGTGTTTATGTAAGCTTAGAGTTTATGAAAACATGGATATACTTGAGATTTATGTGATATGGGAAATCTCCACAAAAAATTATCCAAGAATATAACATATTACTTGTGACCTAACGAGCTTAAAATTGGAGATGTCCATACATTGCTATGTAAAAGATCATATGAGAAAAAACTATAATTATGGGAATCCAAAACGGAAATTTAACTTGTTTACCAAGAGGAAAATGTTGAACAAGTGACTTTAAGCACAAGAGCGGGTGCATCGTGGTATTTAAAATTCATGATTAATTTTTATATTTTTCTCAATTAAGATTGTATAAGTAATTTTGAATGTGTGATTGCAGTAGAAATAAAATAATGAAGGTAAATTGCATAAATTAAAAGGATAGGGTTGGAGAGATTGTATCAGAGATTTATACAGATTTTGCCGAACGTTGGCCTAGTCCTGTCCCAAGAGGTCTTCTTGAGAGTTTGACTATAAACTTTAAGTTTTTGAAGGTTATGCCCATAAACATTAATATAATCTGATCTTGAGATTTTTACAGGCTTATCCTCAACCAATGATAGCATTTACCGCAAGCTAAACTAACAAACCGTTTAGAGATTTATGGCTTATCTCAATAACCATAATAAATCTTTTTCGGCATAGCCTAAGAAATCAACCACATAGATTTTATGACAGGTTTATCTCGTGAAACAAACTCGATCTCTCAAGAGTATTGCACTCTTAAGAATTTAAACAACCAGCATGACCACTTATAAAAATTTCTTCGTCACAAGTAAGGCTTCACTTACAAAAACTAAGGCAATATCAAGCGAAATAAATATTTTCTAAAGAGAGAGAAAGAAATTAGAGAGATAAATTCTAAAAAAATGTAAAATGTTGTAAAAGGGTGTGTAGTGTAGATGAGGCGTTTCTCCCTTATATAATGGTTGGAAAAACCAAAAATGGAAATAATCCATGGACCAAATTAATGAGCTAATCAATTGGCATAAGACTCTAATCGATTGGTCATCTCATTTCTAATCAATTAGCAATCTAAATAGGAAAGCTTGGGTATAGAGTTGTTTCAAGTCATTAATGTGTTGCCTTATCATTTGATTAATCTATTATCACTCTTACAATCAATTTTCTTAATGCTCCAATCGATTGTCTGGAGCAGAAAAGTTTTGTCAATCGATTGACACAACTTACCAATCGATTGGTTCAAAAAGTATTTTGGAAAAGGTTTGGAAAGCTTTTTAATCACTTGGCTTGGATAATTTTCAAAACATTTGAACCGCTATTTTAGGTTTGTGTGTAATTTGCCTTTGTACTTCTAAGCTACTTCCTTACTTTTACAATACTCGGGTCACTCAGACAGAAAGATAGACAAGACATTGAATGCTCTCACACTTTATATAAGGCTTCAAGATTCTTTGTTTGAGAACTTATGATTAAATAATCACTTTGATCTTTGATAACGAGAAATCTTATCGTGTTTTTATGCTTATTTCGCATGTTATTTGTCTATGTTTTTATGTACTTTATTGTCTTTTACTTCCGTTTTATTCATTTTACAGTTGTTAGCCAATTTCATTGGAGATTTGGAAGCCTTGTGAAAGAGGAGCTAAAGAGTTGGATTTGTCCATTCTGAGCAAATGGTGTTCACCACCTGCTAGATGGTGTTCTCCATTGGCCTGCCTGCCGCGTCATTTAATGGTCAAGGCAATGGCATTCGTCATTTCCCTAATGACGTTCGCCTATATCATGCAGAAGCAGTTATGCGCTAGTGCGCAGTTCTGTGTAGTTTTATCCAACCTATTTTCCCTCCACTTTGCTTGCACGATCAAGGGAGGTTACAATGATGCAAAACCTCTATAAATAGGACTGTAGGAGGTGTTTCAATATATCCAAGTTGTGCAGAAGCTCCGCCGAATCGCATTTTAGTATTAAGCATAAATTTACCTGTAAAAGTGACAATAACTCACATTGAGGGATTGTCACACTTGTTTTATTTGTATTGTACTCTTGGATCAAGAACAAGTTTGTCGAAATTTTCAATTCAATTTAAGTTCCCGTTTTCTTTAATTTCAGGTTTTTACTGCTTTATTGTTTATACTTGTTATTGTCTTTACTATATTACATGCCATGTTTTTTTAAGTTTAGTTGATGTGATCATGTTATTTTTAATTAAAATTATGTCTTGCTAATTCTATCTGAGTCCAGCGTATGAGGATCGTCGTTACCGACGGGACTCAGTAGAAATAATAGGCATGAATATATGATTTAATTATGTTTTGCTTCAGTTTCCAAATGTATATTTTATTGTTTTGGCACGAGAGTGAAGAACAAATCACGGTTCAGTCCGATAGCACGAGAGCGTGAGGAAGGAACCAGATACTGGAAACTAGGCATCGATCCTAAAAACAACGAGAGTGCTTTAGGCATCGTTTAGGATCTCATTTAATTTCAAAATACACTTTCTAATTAGAACGGGCGAGCGAGAGCAAAATCCTGTGGTTAGGAGGTGTGGTCTTTGTCAATAGCGCGAGAGTGTGAGATGGGACCTTTTCTATATAACGTAATAAAGTCGTATTTAGTGCCTGAGTTTTACCTAAGCCCTTAGAAACATGAAATCCATATTTCAGGCTCGTTTTATCCTAACTCTTAGACCTTTAGAAGTTAGTACCTTTATTCCCATTCATAACCTTATAACCTTTAGCCTTAGCTTTGCACTGCAACGATCGATAACATTAGTTTGACTATTAGTCTTTGTGAGTTCGATAATCTTTTAAAACTACACGATAGACTGTGAACTTGCAGTCAGCATTCAACAGACACGTCTGGACATGATCAATGTTGAGTCTCATCTTTTTGTTAGATGTTTCTTTGGTTAGATCTCCATCATCAAGATTTAATGTTATTGTCACCAACATTAACCATCATCATCGTCATCAAAACTTCATATAGATCTTCTATAGAATTTTTAACTTTATACCTACAAGCACATTGATCCAAATTCTCCCCATTTTTGATGATGATAATGCATCTCTCAAAGAGGTTGTAAAATATATAACATATATGTGTTTGGAGTGATTAAGATCCCCGTCAATTAAGTAGGGAGTATACTCTACTCCCCCTGAGATTATACTTCTCCCCATTTGTCGTAATCAAAAAGATGGATAAAACTATGTATTTGAGAAGTAAAATATGTAAACTTAAGCACATACATCATATGTAAAAGGAACAAGTTACCTTATAGAGATGGAAAAGTGCAGTCTAGAGTAAGGCATAAAGAATAGGATCTAATATATTATTTCTCCCTACGGAAGGTAGCATCCACCTTAATATTATCTAGTATTTTAACTTTAGAGAACATTTTTCCCTTGATTCTTTCTCGAACATACCTCAAAAGTATTTTAAGTTTTCTAAACCGAGAGGAAATTCTTGAGTCTACTTCTTTCTTGCTTAGATTCTTTCCAGTAGATAATAATTTTGTCTTATTTTGGACAACCTATTTTTATCCTCTTTAGACCTTAGACTAATATTGTGGTTTATGCATAATGTATTTGGCACCCATTTGCTTGAAACTCCACCGCAGGTTAGTAGAAAATAAATTTAATTGGCTAGGCAGTTAATAAATCACTTACTAGGTAAGTCTACTGCCTCAAAATATCAAGGTAACTTTAGAAGTTTACCCTTTCGAGGAAACGACTAACCACCGTCGATTATCCTTATCAATGAATCATTTTATACGAGAGTTGGTCCCAACATAGTACTGATAAATACATTAAAATTTTATCATTTTAAACTTTTAAAAGGTCATGTGACCGTAGTCGTTGAATGATACCATCAAAATTAAGAGCATCAGAATAGACAAATGCCAAACCACTTCTTCTTGTACATCTAAGCTATCCTATATTTCGATTTTAATATTTCTAAATGTTAGCCTGAAATTTCTATTTGGGAAAAAGTCAATTGGATACTGCATTGGGAAAATGGTGAATGTTAGCATTTATTGACACAGGTCAACGAGAATGAATACCTCGACTGGAACGTTTCGACTAGCGTGTTGAAATATGGTTTGGAAGAATCTCAAGAGTAGATCTTGAAATATGGTTTGGAAGAATCTCAAGAGCGGATCTTGAAACATGGTTTGGAGGACTTTCATGAAAAAATATAATTGATCACTTGACACCATGTTGAATTCAAAGAATTCGACGGACTTCAAAGACTTAGAAGATTTTCGAAAAACAAATACTTAAGAGAGGTTTTAGCACTAAGGATTTTCAGTAACTACCTTCGATGAGCAGGAAGTTACTAGTTACTAAGAGTAGCTACGAATGTAAGATAATGGTTTTCAGTCTTTTGTAAGTTCTGACAACGAGGTAGTTCTTTAGAAGACTAAGTTTAATGTTCTTAATATGTGTCTCTTTTCTAGGAATAATTTGTCGGTGACAGTTATCTTTAACTTTGTATAAATAGTGGGTTCATACGTTGTAATGATGGTTGCACAAATTCATATCTTTCTCTATAGAACTGGAGTACCCAAGTCAAAGGGAAAAACATCTTGTGAGAATCATGTATGAATCTTAGTCCTTTTATTTATTGTCTCTATGTTTCTGTAATTGAAACATTTTTCTATTTATTGTCATTTACTGCTTTTTGTTTAATGCCATTTATTGCAGTTTCCATTTATTTCAGTTCAAGGTTTTGTCTCATTAAATTTTGTCTTTATTTTTTCTATGTACAGAAGTTTGTCACTTCACAGACATACTTTCTTGTACACGTTTTTTTGCCTAAATTGCTTCCGATATTTTTTGAGTTAATCTCACAGACTATTTTAACTTGTGATTGTTTGCTAAAAACACATGCGAACAAATTGGCACGCCCAATGGGATCCTTTTTTGGAAATTTTTCTTATCTTTTACGAGAAGTTATTGTATTATTTAGGCATTTCTATTATACATGAAATATTTTCAATGTTCGGAGTTATATGCGTCTGAGAAGTGGTATGATTTTAGCGGAAATGGTTAGTTCAAAAAATGCTTCTGGTGCCCGAAATGATGCCCTAGACCTAGAACCACCAGTCACTTTGACGATTAGTACTGCAGGGACATCAAACATGTCGGAGTTATAGACCCAATCTTGACTCCAATAGTGACTTCGACGTCAATTCCTGGAGTGGTAGCTTCGTTACCACCAGTAACAAATATTCCAACTACACTGAGGCCTACTTCGGCTTTTGAAGGGACCATACGCCCCCTTATGTCCCAAGTTTTACCCTACCATTAGTTACTAGGGATTACCCATATGGCATGCCAACTGCCATGATGGCGGGATTGCAAAGTCACACTTTGACGTTTGCAGATAATGTTGCGACGATAGCATCACCCTAAACGATATTTGGTGTCAGGATCTTCCATAAGCAATTATGGTCAGATGGAACAACCACAAGAAGTATTTGAATATGTTCCTCCAGGAATGCCATCCATAACTAAAATTCTCTTGTGTCCATGAGGAAACAATTTGATTAAGATAAAAAGCAATAAATAAAGTAAGTGGAATTAATTGTAAATGCTTAAAATACAAAGGATTTATAGAGAATCTAAAGAGTGGACGCATAACCACATTTCTCACAAACTATTTCGCTTGATGACTTGGCTCAAGGTAGCACTGACTATAATTGGACGGTTCATCTCTTCGTCGAGGAACTCATATCTCAGGTTCTTAGGCAGTTCCTTAAGTTCTAAGGTTGGTTTCTTAGGGCATGGCATAGGATCTGGGGTAAGGGATAAACATTCGTAAAGGTTATCATCGATGTAGGGTTTCCTAAAGTCATCATCTTCCAGTATGAGAGTTGATGGAAGCTTAATTGTTTTTATGATTTCTTCTTGTTCTAATTCCCTAACGCACTCATCAATGATATCTAAGGCATAACATGTGTCTCCCATCACAGGTGCCATAAGAAATTTTGAAAGTATAAATTCTATTTTCTCGTCACCTACCTCAAAGGTCAACTTTCCTCTCTTGACATCTATTATGGCTCCTGCAGTTGATAAGAATGGTCTACCTAGAAGGATTGGTATATCATTGTCCTCTTTAATGTCCATGACAATAAAATCAGTAGGGATAAATAACTTACCTATCCTAACAGGGACATCTTCTAATATGCCTAACGGATACTTAACAGATCTATCGGCGAATTGAAGTGACATCTTAGTAGGCTGTAATTCTCCTAAGTTTAACCTCTCACAAACTGCTAAAGGCATTAAGCTCACACTAGCTCCTAAGTCTAGAAAAGCTTTTTCGATGACATGACTCCCCAAGAGACAAGGAATGGAGAAGTTTCCAGGATCTTTATCCTTTTTGGCTAACTTGTTCTCGGAAATAGAATTGCATTCCAAGGGCTTCGGATCGTCTAGTCTACGTTTGTTGGTAAGGATGTCTTTGAGAAATTTTGCATAAGGTATTTGGGTGATGGATTCTCTGAAAGGGATTTCTACGTGAAGTTTTTCTATAACCTTAATAAATTTCTGATATTGGTTATTGATCTGGGTTTGTTTGAGTCTTTGTGGATATGGTATCGGTGGTTTATATGGCGGGGGTGGTACATAAGTTTTATCTTTAGGTTCTTCTCCTTTTTCTTGTCCTTCCTGGTTTTCAGATTCCTTTCGTTCCTTTACTTCGTCCGTGGGTTCGGTATATTCCTTAGAAGTTTTGGGTTCACTCAATCTTGGGTTTGGTGGCTCATCATAAGCGTTCCCACTTTGTAGGGTAATGGCATTGGCTTGCCCTCTCGGATTCTGTTGAGGTTGTCCAGGGAACTGTCCTCTAGGTGTAGTCTGAGGGGCTTGGTTTAAAGCTACTTGAGAGATCTGGGTTTCAAGCATCTTGGTATGAGTAACTATTTGGTCAACCTTAGTTCCTAACTGGGTAATCAGTTCATTAACGTGAATGTTCTGGTTCATGAACTCTTTGTTTTTTTGGGTTTGAGCAGTGATAAAATTTTCCATAATTTTCTCAAGGCTCGGCTTTGGTGGTACAGGTTGCATAGGTTGATTAGGTCTTGGGGCTTGGTAACCTGTTTGTCTCAGAGGTGCATTATTTTGGATAGGTTACTGTTGTTATAGGAGAAGTTTAGGTGATTCCTCCATCCAGGGTTATAGGTATTCGAATATGGGTTCCCTTGGGTGTAGTTCACTTGCTCATAGTGGGTTTCGTTTAATAGACTGCATTCTGCAGATTGGTGTCCTTTGGTTCCACATATCTCACAATCCGACGAAACTGCGGCTGCAGTATTCGGGTTTATGCACATATGCTCCACCTTAAGGGCTAATGCGTCCATTTTAGCTTGCATCATGTCTATAGAGCTTAATTCATGTACTCCTCCTTGGACTTCCTTTTTCTCAAGTGTCGCTCGTTCAACTCCCCATGATTGATGGTTTTGAGCCATATCTTCGATGAGGGCACTAGTTCAGGATAAGGTTTGTTCATCAGTGCACCGCCTGCGGCAGCGTCGATGGTCATCTTAGTGTTATAGTGAAGTCCATTATAGAAGGTTTGAATGATTAACCAAATTTCTAAACCATGATGTGGGCATGCTCTTAACAGCTCCTTATATCTCTCCCAAGCTTCGAACAACGATTCTCCTTGGTTCTGGGTAAATCTAGTTATATGGTTTCGAAGAACGAAGGTCTTACTTGGGGGAAAGTATTTAGCAATGAATACTCTTCTAAGGTTATCCCAAGTCGTAATGGAATTGGGTGGAAGGGAATCTAACCAAGATAGGGCTTTATCTCTGAGGGAGAAAGGGAATAATCTTAAACGAATTACCTCAGGAGAAGCTCCATTGGTTTTAAAAGTGTCTGCTAATTGGAGAAATATTTTTAAATGTTGGTTTGGGTTCTCGGTAGCGAGACATGCGAATTGTCTTTGTTGCACTAGTTGCAACAGGGAGGGTTTAAGTTCTAAATTATTAGCTGGGATGGCTGGGTTTACTATACTAGAACTAGGTTCTTCGTTAGATGGTTGGGCGAAATCCTTAAGAGGTCTTTGGTTTTAATCTTCGGCCATAGCTCTCCTAATTCTATGGAAGAATAAACGTGCGCGAGCGTAACGTTCAGGTTCCGCCAGGGGGTATACTAAACTTCCGGTGCTGCGAGTTCTTCGCATTGACCGATGGGTAATAACCTAAGTCTAACCGATATAACAACAGGGTACGAAATTTGACGAAATTGGTCCCTGGCAACGGCGCCAAAAACTTGATGCGTGCTTTTCGCAAGTATACGAATGCGTCAGAGTAATATAAAAGATTGTCAAATCCACAGAGACCAAGTGTCAATCTATCGTTATCTATTGTTACGGTGTTTATCTAAGGTAATTGAAATAGGAGTTTTTTGAGTGTACAATGAAAAATAAAGTAATAAATAAAGTTCAATTAATAAAGACACGTTCGAATGTAATTCACATAATCAATAGATAATCCAAGTACTATCTAATAGAACTACTTATGGGTAGTGTTTCCTACTTTGAAAAGAACCAATTTAACGGGAATTGTCGCTTTCGCGTATTCAGAACCGAGTTGTACTCCCTAATCAAACCCTCTTATTGTCACTTATAAAAAGGCGCGGATTGCGTTAGAGTAGTAAACCTATTTTTAAGAAATATAGTATCTTGACTAAGTTGAAAAGTATTTTGACATGGATTTCTTAACCAAAAGAGGTTCTCACAAACCAGACTCTAAACTTATAAACGCGTCCGAAAATAGTTTTAAAATCACTTTTCCTTTTAAGTTAAAAACTCCTAATGAACTAAACAAAGCGCTTTCGCTGTTTTTGAAATAGTTAAAAACAACTAAGTTTAAAAAGACATTGGACGGAGTTCGATCTTACCCAACGGAAATTAAGTGCGGGAAAACTTGAGTTGAAAGTCAAAATAGCCCTTAAGTGTTTCTACGAACAATTGTACGGATTATCAATTCAATTACGGTCCTTATGTTCTAACCTTTATAGGCTTAGCTAGACATGGTAAAGTAAAGGTGCATTTTAATTTAAATGAAATTAGTGCGAGTGCGGAAAGTAAATAAAAGTAGTGCGAGTGCGAGAAATAAATGAAAGTAGTGCGAGTGCGGAAAGTAAATAAAAGTAGTGCGAGTGCGAGAAATAAATAAAGTAGTGCGAGTGCGAGAAATAAACGAAAGTAGTGCGAGTGCGGAAAGTAAATAAAAGTAGTACGAGTGCGGAAAGTAAATAAAAGTAGTGCGAGTGCGAGAAATAAATGAAAGTAGTGCGAGTGCGGAAAGTAAATAAAAGTAGTGCGAGTGCGAGAAATAAATAAAGTAGTGCGAGTGCGAGATATAAACGAAAGTAGTGCGAGTGCGAGAAATAAACGAAAGTAGTGCGAGTGCGAGAAATAAATGAAAGTAGTGCGAGTGCGAGAAATAAATAAAGTAAAGACAGTACGGGAAAGTAAAGTAGATAAAGATTAAGCAATAAAAACCTGCTCATCGGAGTTTGAATAAAATGCGAAACGGAAATGAAAATGACGGCAGGATTAACTTCCTTCCAAAGTGCTCCAAACTCGATTACAAACTCGATTACATAGTTGTGGCAACACCCCAATGTGAAGCGATTACCACTTTTACAATACTGAATATATGCCTAAATATAGCTAAGTTTGCTCTAAGTTTGGATGATGAAACAAATGAAATCGATTCTCTATTTATAGGCAAGGAAAATAATGGAAATGACAAGGATGCCCTTCAGTTTGAAATTGGGAGGGAAAAACTTTCTTCTTGTGGTGCCCGCCACAACACCATGGCGCCCGCCATAAGGGTAAATTGTGGCGCCCAAGTGGAGATAGTGGGAGACGTGGCAGTTGAGGGAAGTTGAGCTATGACACGTCATGGCTGGACCCATGGCGCCAGCCACAGTGGGAGCCACAAGTGCAAAATGCTGAATTTTAGTCTTTTTAGCTCATTTTCATTCCTTTTCTCGATCGGGGCTCCGATTAGACTGAAAATCTGAAAACCAAGAAAAACATAGTAATAGCATAACAAAATAATAATAAAACAACTAAAATGAATGCGAAATCGGAGTCGAAAATACGGTGAATTTCAGTGTCATCAAGAAGAAGAAAACACAGTTCTGGAAGGATCAAGAGATTTATGATTTGATTCAGATGTCAAGAGTCGGCCTTACATTCAATCCTAACATGTTCATTGAAGCTCTTGTTTACTAGTAAGGTTCTAATAACATTTTCCATATGCATTGTGGAATGGTAACTCCCACTTTGTCTGACATGGATGCCATAACGGGTCTTCGACCTACTGGCAAAATTTCGACCCTACTTTTCTAACTAGCACCAAACCAATCTTTGATTTCGACCATACAACTTATGAACATTTTATCGAAGACTTTTACGAGACTGACTCTGAAGAATATTCTGACCGAGAGCACCTTACTTTCTTAATTTACTGGCTATCTCGCTTTGTCTTTAGTTATGGATCTTTACAAGTAGCCAAGAAATTTATAACCTTGGCCACCTAAATTCAAGAAGGGTAAAAAATTAATCTCACCAAGTTGATCTTTGGCTGCCTCTATGAAGCTCTTAGGCTTGCTGCTTCTAAATTTAAATCTATCACCAACCCATAATACAAGTTCCATATTAATAGCCCTATGTGGCTTCTTCAACTATGGATCAATTCCATATTTTAATCTTTTCTAAAATTCAACATCCCCTCTACCTTGGCGCAACAGGTCGAAGGAAGATATGTTGAAGTCAACATGATTGCCTTGCTAACACTAGATGATGCTAGTCTTTCTACTGTAGATTCTTTCAAGAAGTACGTCATCATGTTTGCAGAACATGATGTTTTCGAACCATTTATGGATCCATTTTTCAGTCAAGGTCATGGACCTGACTTGTTTAAAAGAGAGGTTCCTCCTCTTTCTCCAATCATAGCAAAGGTGAAAACACTTTTTTCTTACCACTTAGGTTCAAAATGAACCTCCTCGAAAAATTTATATTCCCAAGTAAGGACTAAAGTTATTTCTTGTTCAATGAAGACTATGTATTGAATATAGCCCTTACCTTGTTTTAGTTTATTTAGATGCCTTTTTTGTGTACCACAAAGCCTAAAAATTTACCTACATGGACATCTAAGGCACACTTTAATGGATTCATTTTTAACCCATATTTCCTCATCCTTTCACAGGACTGTCGAAGGTGGTCTAAATGATCGTTTTCTGACGAGGATATGATGACTATGTCATCTATATAAACCAACATAAAATTTTCTATGAAGTCATGAAACATGGAGTTTATTACCCTCTGGTATTTTGCACTGACATTCTTCTGGTCGAAAGGTATTACTATCCATTCATAAGATCCTAAGGCCCCATGGCATCGAAATTCCATTTTCAACACATCCTCTTCTGCAATAAAAAAATGGTTATATCCAGAATAACCATCTAAAACAATTAGATACTTAAAACCAATCGCCAAATTGACTAGAATTTCTGCCACTGGAATTGGGTATTCGTCTTTTGGCGTTGCATCATTTAGGTCTCTAAAGTCAATACAAACTTTAAGAGTCTCATTCTTTTTAATTACAGTGGCAATGTTTGCTAACTATTCGACATACCTAGAGGTTCTTATGAATTTAGTTTTAATGAGCCTTTCGATCTCTGCTTTAATCTTTGATATGAATTATGGCACAGAACTTCTTGGCATTTTCTTTATTGGCTTTTTGTCAGGTCGAATCAACAACATTAACTTCACCAAAGCCCAACTAAGTCCTAGCATCTCATCATAATCCCTGGAAAAGTATTCTTTGAACTCCTTCAACACTTTGATTATTTAAGTTCTTAGGATTGGATCGATTTTGGCACTTATATAGGTTGGTCTTTTGGTTGTCCTATCCCCTAAGTATATCTCTTCCATATGATCATGTGCTTATATATTTTTGGTTGAGGTTATTAGGTCTTTCTCACATCCTAGAGGCTAATCATCTTATATACAATCGACCCTACGACATTCTGAAGGTCCTGTTTGGCCAGTTTCCAATGTTTTAACAATTTGAATTATTGTGGTTTCTACAACCATTTTTTGATGAGCTTCAGCTTCTAAAGTCTCTCTAATTTTATTTTCATCCATGTATGCCAAGACCCAAGCCAGTGACTCTGGCTCAATCATCGTTATGTTCGGTAGGACATCCTGTAGCATTGGTCGAACTTCCTCCCATGTTTTTGTATTCCCAAATAAATCCATGAGTTCGGGGTAACTTCATGGAATGAAACACATCCCGTTCTAGAGCAAATGGTTCTCCATCCGGTGTACATGGTGGAATATGGGCCAATTTTCTATCAAATTTCTCTTGTCAATCTGATTGATTTCTACTAGAAAGAAACTTTGATCTGCTTCTATGTTTTCAACAATGCCATCAGGCCTCTAGATTGATACTCTCTCGTGCATTGTTGAATGTAGAACCCCTACGCCATAGATCCATTGTCGAACCAACATGTTATAATTTGCTTTGGTTGGGATAACCACAAACAATGTTGGCCTAGCTATGGTTCCTACCACGAAATCTACTCGAATAATACCCAGGGTTGCACCTATATTTCCTTTATAGTTCGAAAGAACCATGTTGTGAGGTCTAAGGCTAGTATCAAAATATTTAATGTTCCTCAACATTGAGTTTCACATTATGTTAATTGTCGCTCCTCTATCGACCAACACTTTATTGATCCCTACATTTTCTACCTGAAGGTGTTGTTGCATCCCATAGTTAGGCATTTCAAAGATGGCTTTATATTCTCCTATGGTACCATTTTTCATCACATAGTAACATAAGGGTTTATGGTTTGCCAATTCTTAAGCTAACCCACTTTCATCTTCAGTCACCTCGGTGACTTGATCATATATCATGTTACAAGTTATGTCTAGCTCTTCTCCATAACCATTATCAAAAAAAATTGTTTCCATATCTTCATCCTCGTTTGGCAAGGCTTTCCCTTATTTTGACTTTGACAAAGGTGATAAAGGATGGAATAGTCTTTGTTTAACAACCCTTTTATTCGTCGGTCCTTGCTTGACAGCTTTGATGCTATCACTTTTGTTCGAACTCTCAGTTTCAAAATCAGCCTTTTTCTTCCTTTGATTCCTTCTCCATCGAGTCCTAGTCATTGGGTTTTTCCCATGTAGTTCTTAGAAGTATATGAATACTTCTTTGATGTCTGAGAATTATCATGGTACGAAAACCTCTCATCAATGTCGGTCGTTTTCCACTTGCATTGACCAACACTAATTTTCTATGCATGTCTCACCCATTCTACGACAGGGAAGCTTATAGATGGTACATAATTTCTACCCTGAGGCGTTCTATAGGGAATACCTCTCTTGTTGAAAGTGGAGTTATCTTTCTTATCAATCCTTCCTGACTTTTGTGGATGAACTTCTCCAAGCCTTTAACAACCTCCTTATCAAAGACCACATTGCAGCGCGAGCATAATATTACTTCAGAATCTTTCAGCTTGCACTTGTTGAGGAAATCAACCAACTCTTCCTCTACTTTTGGATACACCACTTTCACATGCTCTGTGTAGTCAAGCGGACTGACTTCAACTACTTGTGTGTTATTGTTATCCATAATGTCGATCGTCATTAGATCAATATTTTCGACATAAAGAGCCTTTTCTCATGAGGCTTTGACTTATAAGCAAATTTCAACCTTCCTTCCTTAAGAACAATATGGATCAGATCCCTGAAAAGAATACATTGTGAGGTTTAATGACCTAGGAAGTTATGGAATTTGAAAAAATCATTTTTATTTCTTTACTCTAATAGTGGTGTTTTTAGACCCTTTGGGACTATGATCTGACCATAGGAAACCATCGGGTCAAAGATTTCATCACACTTGGTCACATCAAAGGTATATGTCTTTGTAACATATTTCTCATTTTTGCTGGGTTCGACGGGGTTCTTCCCGTTCGAAGGCCTTAACAACTTACAGGTGTAAGGTGGCCCTGACTTTAATTATACTAGATTAACCTCACTCTCTTCGACACAATCAACATCAACTATTAAGTCCATTTCATCTATTTCGATGTAGGATACTTTTTCCTTTTTATGGTATTTATTTGACCTAGCATTTTCAACTTTTAGGCGTTCGATTTTTCAAACTCTATCTTCTAGTTGGACCATGTCCCTCAAATACTGGGTGTCTAACTTTCTCCATATGGAATAGTCTAGACCCCTTGTGGCTAATTCAGCTAATTCATGTTTAGGCACTTGGGTAAAACACCTTGTCCTCATTATATTGAACCTGTTGAGGTAGTTATCTATTGATTTTGCCAACTCTTGCCTCACACTAGCTAACTCTTTTAGGCTAATCTTGGACTGGCTCATGTAAAATTATTCATGGAATACTCTCTCTAGTTGGTTCCAATTATATATGGATCGTGAGAGTAAGGTGGTAAACCATGTGAAAGCATTTTTTGTCAAGGAATTTGGGAAGAATTTCATTTTCAAATTCTCATTATTGGTTATATATCTTGCCTCCTACTGATACCTTGCCACATGTTTGACATTAGATTCATTGGTATCCCCTGCAAACTTAGTGAACTTGGGGATCTTTCAACCCCTTGATAATTTGGTATGAAATACATAATCAGATAGTACACAAACAAAATTTGGCCTATGCAAACTGACATTGAGGCCATTCTTGGCCAAAATCTGTTCGACCACATTAGTATATTGTCCCCCCCCCCCCCCCGATTTTTTTTTGCTGAGCATTTCAAACTACTTTGTCTGCATCTTGGTTTCTATGCACCAATACTACCTCAGGGCCATTTTGGCATGTATTACCTTCGACTACCCCAGGTATGGGTGTTTCTATAGGTATTGTTTGATGTGGTGTCTGGTTATTAGGCACTTGCTGAATAGGCATTTGAGGAGTGCCAACAAAGTATGTGATTTGAATAATTTGTTGTGCCAATTGATGGTAGTAATGATTAGTATTCTAAATTAAAGGATTGAACACCGTGCCTATTTAGTGTGTAAGCATGTTAACCATTTCGTGATTCGTATCATTCATTTGTTTTCTTATTGGCTGGAGAGAGTTATTGGTTAAGGGTGGCATACCAGGAGGAATATATCCTAAACCTCTTGGCTATTGTGTCATTCGGCCAGGGTTGTTAACAACATACCCTGATGCTAAGTTTGGGTTAATAGGAGACTCAACAGCCATTGCATTATCTGTATACATAGATACACTAGGGTGCAGACTTGTCATCATCGCATTTGGTATGCCATAAGGTTGTTCTCTACCACTTAAAGGTAATGTGAAACATGGTGGTAAAGTTTGTAGGTTCAATCCTCCTTGTTATACTTTTTTAGGTATGGTCATTGCAATGCTCTTGCTTATGTAAGAATATTCTCTTGTCTAAAGTTGTTCTTATTTTACAAAATTTATTTTTTATTAGGACTCCATTTTTATTATTTGTCATGGGCCTCTAAAAAGTCAGAACTACCTCTGGTAAGGATACCACCATTTTTTGTGATACATTTGATGTAGTTATCTGACTTATAACGGTAGGTATTTCTCCAACTGAAGTTGAAGTTCCTACATGACCAATTGTTGATGTAAATGATTGTTCTTCTAAGTTTAGAGCATTGTTTAGGGGAGGGGGGGTTAGACATTGGACGTGCCATTTCAGGACTCCTTAGACACATACACACTCGACACCCGAAGCCAGTTCATAAATGAAGAACAAAAATTGAAAAGAAAAAAAATTATGCAAAAATACACTTTTTACACAAAGGGTTCCACTAAGAGTGTCAATTTGTTTACTGGTACTTTTAGTAAACAATCTTGAATTCAGTTTACTTAAAAGATTATCTCAAAAAATCTCAAAGACAATTTGTGTAAAGAAAATATATAATGAAAAGTGTGTGATTTGGAATTAAAACGCTTGGGGTAATAAATCAACTGAATGCAAACAATAAATTTTGGATAATGATAAAAAGCAATAAACAAAGTAAACGAAGTAAATGACATTAATGGTAAATGCTTGAAATATAAGGATTTGCAGAGAATCTAAAGAGTGGACGCAGACTCACATTTTTTACAAACTATTTCGCTCGATAACTTGGATACTCTAGTTCAATAAAAAATGAAGGAGAATTTTACGACATTTATTACAATGCACAAGTCTGCATTATATACTAGTCATAAAATAATTGTCGATAATGCTCACTAATTACATGTTTGACGCGTGTCTTACTACGCGGGATTGTTTTGCTCTAACTTGCTTCCACGCGTCTTCAAAGAGAAACCGTTGAAAATCAAACAAAATATGGTGATAACTATGTTGATAACTATTTCTTAACGCTTTAACTATCCTCGTCGAATGCTGAGACATCTCAACATCAAATAGTTTTTGAACTTGAAATTATTCTAAATCCTTAACACTTAAAAGTGTCAATTTCGATGCAGTGTCGAAGAATTCCCATGTGATCTTTCAATATTCTGAACTTGTTTGAAAGAGAGTGATCATAATCTTGTGGATTTATTCTCAAGACTCTTCCAAACCATTCTCAACATCAACTTCACATACAAGCCAGTTGAACCAACAGGTTGATACAGTCAATAAATTTTAGTTTAATCTTTAGACAATTAGTAATGTCAACGTATTTATGACCATCAATTTGTTGACTATTTACTCATGTAGAAATTTCATGTTAATGTCAACGAATTTATGACCATCAATTTGTATAACCTCTTAGATTTGTACTCTATACTTACACAAATTACTTCAATCTTATATGACCCATATATTCTTTTTCCTATATATTAGTCCCAAATCCTTTTCACTAGCCAACTTCTTTATTTTGCTAATCTTTTATGACCAATGTATTTTTTTTTTCAAAATAGACTTCGTCACTTACGAATCGAGATCGAATGAAAACTTGATAAAAAAACGAAATTGAATCTAAACAATAACGAAAACAAGATTGAAGAAAGTAGAAAGAAAATTGAAAGGAAACAATGATGAAATGATGAAGTTATGTTGGCAAAGAAGCCACGATTTTAGTTTCTCAGTAAATGGGTCTTAGCTGCCGAATTAGTTCTTCAAGGGTTTTGGTATTTTCAACAAATGGAAAAGATAATTTTTGTTTGTTTTGTCTTTTTTTAAAATGACTTTTATAGTATAATTTAATTTTATTTAAAAAATTTATAAAAAAACTTTTTACAAAAATTTTAGAATTTTTTTTTAAATAAACAAGTTTTTCAAAAATAATTCCAAAATAACCAATTTTTCAAAAAAAAATCCAAAATAACCACATTTAAAAGAGGATGTGCTGAAAGAACCGACGCACCCCTTATACCACAAGAGGAGATGCCTAAGGCATTAACGCATGCATTGGGCTCCTCATGAGGAGGCGCCAATGCCCCTGGCGCTTACATGGTGCATGTGGTGCAGCGTCAATTCATCTGGCGCATGCACCCTTGTATTATTATTTTTTTAATTTTTTTTATTAAAAAAATAATAAAAAATAATGTTAAAAAATTTTATTCATGTGGTAATAATTGTTACATGGGATTGACAAAAATTTAATGACCGGCCCGATCGAAACGTCCACCTGTTCCATATTCAAGTGCGTTTGTTTATCTCCGAGGTCTGCCACGATTTTCTTGAGGTGTTTGTGTGTTGACCTGATCGAATGATGGCTGGTGTGAAGGTCCGGAGGATGTTCCAGCGATATTTGACAGATGTGTCATCATTTGTTTCCAATATCCGGAGGGGCTCTGGCCAACGACGCTTCTGTAATGGAGTTCGGTGTCCATGTCATTGTAGTTAGGTCGATGGGATTGGGTGGATTGTGGATGGTATAGTTGCCCGAATTGGGACATTGAATCGTTTTGGAAACTAAGCAATGGTTCCTAGGGAGTATTATAGTTAAATAATGGTTGTGCGTTTTGGTGTTGGGTTGTTTGAGTGGTCATTGGTGAGGGGCTACGATGAAGTGACCCATGTGAATCATCTGGGCTATAGACAGTTGTGGTTGCAACGTATGGTTGTTGGTGGGTAGGTTTTGATTCTTGGTTTTGTGGTTGGATGGGTGGCATGAATGGATTGCTACGTTGGATGGTTGGTTGTTGGGTGGATGGCATGAACGAGTTGTGAGGTTGGGTGTTTGGTTGTTATGTGTATGTGGTAGGTTGATGTTGTGAGGTTGGTTGTTGGGTTTGGGTGGTTTGACATTGGTGTTGGGAGGAGAATCATTGTGGGGCGTACGATGACGAAGCTAGTTGGCGTAGATCCATCAAATACCGCGGCTCAGATACAAATTGTTGAGTTGTTACCGACCTAAACCATGCCATATATTGTTGAGTTGGTCTTGCACCATGGATGACCGGTTCGTTTAAGATGTGTTCTCGTCGATTCCTCCATTGGTGACACATCTCTTTTGAAAAGTCTCTACATTCTGAATAATCCCATTGTGCATCAACCCTTTTTTGATCCCAATTCCCCAAACACGTGGGAGGTTCTAGAATCTGTTGTTGCATGCCGAACTGCAGTTTGACCCGGTCACTCTGGTGCATTTCCACCATAGTGAACCAGATAATCGGTGTCTTTGTTGTCCAAACTTCAACATCGTCATGGTTCACATCATGATCAAGACCCAAATATGGCCTCCAGATAAACTGTAAAATAATACGAAACGATTATATGATAAATAATTTGATAAGTATTTTTAAATTAAAATATAGTTGTGTAGGAGTATTACATCGTCAGGTCCAATGTGGTCCAATAGATTGCGATAGACTACAATAGCGTGTTTCGGACACCTATTGTAGTTCATCCCCCTTATTGACCACCTTAGATAAAAAAAGTGAAAAATATTATTTACAGTTAATTGTAATATAAAATATAATTAATTAAATGGTAAAGTGTTAGACTTACTTTGTTGCAAACGGGAACATGAATGGATTCTCGTTTATCGGGGCGAGTGACGGAATTCTTGACCAACCCTATGCTTGTAGCAAATACGCACATGAAAAAAACGTACAAGTATTCTTTTTTGCAGTTTTACAAATTGCACTATATAGATGGGCCAACACAACGGAACCTCAACTATATGTGTTTACCTTATTAATGTTGCGTAACAAAGATAAATACATAATATTGAATGAATTACCTGTACTTTCTGGAAATAAAAAATTATCAAATAAAATCATAATATAACATCGAGCTTTAATTATTTTCTTGTACTCGGTTGATTCTTTGGATAATATTATACTCGCATAATATTGTTTAAGGTATTTTAAATTTATACCTTGCCCCCTTGCTTGACCAGATGACTCTCCCTCAGTTTGGTCGTCGCACAAAGGGGCACCCAATAATTCTTTGCAAATAGAGTTGTCTTGGTTAACTCTACCATTTACGGCCTTTCCATCTATATGGAGACCCAACAACATGTATACGTCCTCAAGTGTGACGGTACACTCACTGATAGGAAGGTGAAATGTGTGGGTCTGGGGTCTCCACCTCTCCAACAAAGCAAGAATGAACTTGTAGTCCATCGAGTACGAGACAATGTTGAGGAGATTTCCAAATCCACATCCTCTAATATATGGTTCTATCAAAGGATCGTGGGGTACATATTCATGTACACGGCATCGAAAACACTTTGGATCCTAATAGCACATAAGTAAGAAATACAATAAGAAGAAGTAATAAATAATACATACATAGATAACATAGGTATACGACTTTAAAATGGAATAAGTAAAAAGAGAGTGATAACATACAAATGTCGAGATATTCTCGAGTGTTCCTCTGTGTTCATCACCCATAGTCAACAAAGACATGATTTGATGTTGCAGAGCTTGAGTGTGGCAGAGAAATAGTGTGGTAAAGAAAGAGTATGATGAGTAGTGTTGAAGATGATTTGATATTGTGATTTGAAGCCTATTTATAGACAAGTGAGTGACTAGGTTTACAACCTACGAAGCAAGTGATTGGTTGCATGCAATGATATAAGTAGATTAGCCACATAGTCTGAGGCGTGCATGTGATAGTCTTAGGCGTGCATGTGAAGAATCACATGCAAGGAAGGGGCGCCCTTCCTCTTGGCGCCTGAATTGTCACATTCAAGGAAGAGGCGCCCTTCCTCTTTGCGCCTATGTGTAGTTGTTGGGAAGAGGCGTCATTCCTCTTGGCGCCTAGGTGTAATTGTTGGCAAGATGCGCTCTTCCTCTTGGCGCCTAGGTTGCTTTATGCCCTAGGGAACGGGCGCCTCTTTGGAATATTAGGGAAGGGATTCTCTTGTGAGATTCTTTGCCACAGTGATTCCTTTCCACATAGATTCTCTTCTGAATTCTTTTCGCTGCATGCATAGTCAAGTCTGTGTAGACGAACCAAGTGGTCAATGCATTCATGGTTTACGCTATTTAAGTTTGTGCAGATGAACAACTTAGCAATGCATTCAATTTCAGTATAGAAAAGAAAGTTAGATTTAAAAAAAATGTTTTCCTCACAACATTACATGATCAAGGCCCATATCGAAGGTGAAATATTTGATCATCAATTATTCATTTTTTGTTTTCGCAACACAGAGGTAACTCGGTTTACAATAAATCGACGGTCAAATTTTTCACATCTGAAACAAAGAATAGAAAAGAAATTGCAATGCAGTAATATGGGTCAAATCATCTATAAAAATCCGGTTTGGTTTGCAGAAAACCAGGTGAAGTTTTATCAGAAGAAGATTCGAGATGATGACGATGTTCATCATATGTTTGTCAGTCACGAACAATCTGGGTACAACGATATAAAGTTGTATATATTACCACATCAACAACAAGTGTCTCAGTTCATTGATCAGTCACGAGTGTTTTGTGAAACTGATGACAAACAAGCAGAGGTGAATGTTCCAGATGACGACGAAGAAGAAGAAGTCGAGATCATGGTTGATTCATTGGTGAATGCTGATGAGGAAGAGGAGCCAATACCAGCTAGTCATGTATACTGTCCACCCTAACACATGACAAGGTTGAATTTGGGTTCCGATGGACCTTCATCAGATATATGGTACAATCCTTATGTGGAAATGCAAGGATCTTTGAAAAAAGGAGACACATTTCGCACAAAAGAGGAATGTGTAAAAGCCATTAAAAAATTTCACATGCAACTATCAGCTGATTTTAGAGTGGACAGAACTAACGCATTGAGGTACAAAATTATTGTACGAATGAGCACTGCCTTTTTAGATTGTCAGCTTCGTACGGTAAGAGGAGCGAGTCTTGGGAGATTGAATCCGTGGATCCAGATCACACATGCATCCTGACAAACCCAATGCAAGATCATCGGAAATTAAGCTCTCAGCTAATATGCGATGAAATATTGTCTGTCATTGGCGATAATCCGTCATTAAAGGTGAGTACAATAATCTCGCATATTAGGGTAGAGTACGAGTACACTCCATCATATAGGAAGACATGGATAGCTAGTGTAGGAGAATTTCCATCCAAGGCGCAGCGGAATTTAAAAATTTCTCCATTTAGTGATCCTTACGAATGGGCATGATCAGTGATAGAATCGTTACCTCTTGTGGCGATTCAAACCTTTGGTGCAGATCTCTGATAATGATCAAAACCTTTGATACAGATCCACGGGGCGATCACGAACGTTGAACGATGACAACGTCTCTACTCAGTCCACACGAACGGATTCCTTCAATCGCAGTGCTAGCTGTTATGAATGAAGGCTTTGAGTGAGAGAAAGAGGGGAACAAAAATCCAAGTCTCTACTTGAATTTCTGTCTGAGTGGATTGGAGTTACAATGCTTCTACCCAAGGGGTTCTATTTATAGAACCACTTGTGTGGGCTTCAAGCTAAAAAACCCACTTAAGTGTATTTTGGCCCATATCTTATAATATACCCAAAATCACTTAAGTATTTGGTACCTTACCATATTTCGTCTCCCACTTAAGTGCACCGTACCTTACGGTGTTCCTTAGTTACTCTATCTCTCATCAATTCGTCCTTTGTGTGTGACCCTATAGGTTTTCGCGGCGTTGGCAATTATATTAAATCACGTATTTAACATAATAAACAGTGAGCGGTATCTAGCAACACATCACTGCTACCCAAGTCACGAAAATGTCATGTGATCTGACAAAACCTCCTGTGATAATAATTATGTGTATAATTACCCCTTTGTCCTTATGTCTATATTGAACACAAGGTATAGACCGTGTCACCCTTGTCCAGTTCAATATTGGGCCCATAGACATTTATCCTGTTACGTAGGATTGGCAAATTCCATCTAGGACACTCATGTCCCTCAGCATGCTTCGTGGAGTACCCATCAACTGTCTTTATGGTTATCCAGTTACGGACAATGTTGGATCAGCAATAAAGCACTCGACTCTACATCTAGGATCCATAGTGGTTTCAGGTCGAAGAGTGGTATACACTATTATCACCATGAGAATAACTTATGACACTTTGCATAACTTTCTATATAGTATTCTCATAGCGGGTCAATCCGGTATAAATATTACTCCTAATATTCATACCTATGTTTAAGACTTGATAACTCTTTATCCATGATCCATGAGATGTGATCATCAGTCTACAAACATAATAGTCTTAATGCTTTAATGTTATCCCACTTCACATTAAAGCTCGACTACGGATACTTTAAGAACAGTGTCCTTATGTTTAATGTGTTCTCATGATTAAGTCACACTTAATACATTAAACGGACTATCTATTCTAGGGACTTTATTAATCAACCATAATAAAGAAAATGCCTTTTATTATTAATAAATAATTCGATACAAGTACCAAAAGTATTGGCCTCTAGGGCTTACACCAACAATCTCCCACTAGCACTAGAGCCAATCAGGCATACCCCGTATGCCCATTGATCTAGTATGGCCATCATGCTTCTGCTGCGCAAGAGGCTTTGTCAGTGGGTCAGCTATATTGTCAAGTGTAGGTACTTTACATATTTTCACATCTCCTCTATCTATTATCTCTCGAATGAGATGATAACGCCTAAGTATGTGTTTGGATCGTTGGTGAGATCTAGGCTCCTTAGCTTGTGCGATAGCACCATTGTTATCACAATAGAGACCAATGGGATCCACAACGCTAGGGACTATGCCAAGTTCACTAATGAACTTCCTGATCCAAACAACTTCCTTTGCTGCACTTGAGGCAGCAATATACTCGACCTCGGTTGTAGAATCAGCAACTGTATCTTGCTTCGAACTTTTCCAGCTCACAGCGCCACCGTTCAAGCAAAACACATAACCAGATTGCGATCTAAAGTCATCCTTATCTGTCTGGAAGCTAGCATCAGTGTAACCAATTACAGCCAACTCTTCCTGACCTCCATATATCAAGAATGATTCCTTAGTCCTTCTCAAGTACTTAAGGATATTCTTAACAGCTACCCAATGGGCATCACCAGGATCAGATTGGTACCTACTCGTTGTACTTAAAGCATACGAGACATCTGGTCGAGTACATAACATGGCATACATGATAGATCCTATTGCAGATGCATATGGAATCTTATTCATACGTTCCCTTTCTTCCTTAGTTGAAGGGGATTGTGTTTTTGATAGACACAAGCCATGTTGCATAGGTATGAATCCTTTCTTGGAATCATGCATATTAAAGCGTCTCAGCACTTTGTCTATGTATGTACTCTGACTTAGGCCAAGCAGTTTTTGTGATCTATCTCTATAGATTCTGATTCCTAATATATAGGCTGCTTCACCTAGGTCCTTCATAGAAAAGCATTTCCCCAACCAAGTCTTTACTTGTTGTAGGGTAGGGACATCATTTCCAATGAGTAATATGTCATCTACATATAACACCAGGAACACGATCATGCTCCCACTAACCTTCTTGTAGACACAAGGCTCATCTTCGTTCTTGATGAATCCATATTGTTTTATCGTTTCATCAAAACGAAGATTCCAGCTTCTGGAAGCTTGCTTCAATCCATAGATTGATCTTTGTAGCTTACATATCTTATGGGCTTCTTCTGGTATGTCAAATCCTTCAGGCTGTGTCATGTACACATCCTCAAGAAGATTCCCATTAAGGAAAGCAGTTTTGACATCCATCTGCCATATTTCATAATCATGATATGCAGCGATAGCAAGTAAAACCCGAACAGATTTAAGCATTGCAACTGGTGAAAAGGTTTCATCATAGTCAACACCATGAATTTGTTTATATCCTTTTGCAACCAGTCTTGCCTTATAGGTATGTACCTTACCATCCATGTCAGTCTTCTTTTTGAAGACCCACTTGCATCCTATAGGATTAACTCCTACAGGAGGCTCTACCAAGTTCCAAACTTGGTTCGTGTACATGGAATCTATTTCGGATTTCATGGCCTCTAGCCACTTCTCAGACTCGGGACCAGTTATGGCCTCTTGGTAGGTCACAGGCTCATCTTGATCCATGAGTAATACATCACCTTGATCTGTTATGAGATATCCATATCTCTCAGGTAGGTGACGTATCCTGCCTGACCTACGCTGGTCTTGTTCTACTTGAGCAGGTTGCTCTTCCACAACCATTTGTGTTTCCTGCTCTAATTCCTCCATAGGTGTATCGATGCTTTGTGATTCTTGAATTTATTCAAGCTCTACTTTCCTCCCACTGGTTCCTTTGGAAATAAAATCCTTTTCTAGGAAAACTCCAGTTCGAGCGACAAACACTTTGCCCTCAGAAGGATTGTTGAAGTAATATCCTCTTGTTTCTTTAGGATGTCCCACAAATAAGCATTGGTCAGATTTGGGCTCAAGCTTAGTTGAAATTTATCGTTTCACATAAACTTCGCAACCCCAAATCTTCATGTAAGACATATGTGGTCTCTTACCACTCCATATCTCATATGGTGTCTTATCAACCTTTTTTGATGGAACACGGTTAAGTGTGTAAGCTGCGGTCAACAGCGCATGTCCCCAAAAGGAGTTTGGAAGATTGGCTTGACTCATCATGGATCGGACCATGTCCAACAGGGTTCGATTTCTTCTCTCAGACACACCATTCCATTGAGGTGTTCCAGGAGGAGTGAGTTGGGATAGGATCCCACACTCTTTCAGATGATCATCAAACTCTAGGCTTAAATATTCACCACCTCGATCTGATCGAAGAGCTTTAATATTCTTACCTAGTTGGTTTTCTACTTCATTCTTGAATTCTTTGAACTTTTCAAAGGACTCTGATTTGTGTTTCATTAAATACACATAACCATATCTACTGAAATCGTCAGTGAATGTGATGAAGTACTGAAAACCTCCTCTGGATGATATGTTCAGTGGACCACATACATCAGTATGTATGAGGGCCAAAAGATCATTAGCTCTTTCACCTTTTCCTGTGAATGGAGACTTTGTCATCTTTCCAATTAAACAAGATCTGCATGTCTCATATGATTCATAATCAAAAGAGTCCAACAGTCCATCTTTATGGAGTTTGGAAATGCGTTTCTCATTTATGTGGCCTAATCGACAATGCCAAAGGTAAGTTGGATTTAACTCATTAGGTTTCATCCTTTTAGTATTAATGTTATAAATAGGCATTTCAAGATCAATGACATATAGTCCATTGTTCATTTATGCAGTTGCATAGAATATATCATTCAAATAAATTGAACAACAATTATTCTTTATTATGAATGAAAAACCGAACTTGTCCAAACAAGAATCGGAAATAATATTCCTGCTAATTGCTGGTACATAATAACAGTTCTCTAACTGAATTATTAAACCACTGGGTAAAGTTAATTCATAAGTTCCTACGGCTAAGGCAGCAACCTTTGCTCCATTACCAACTCGTAGGTCGACTTCACCTTTTGCCAATTTTCTACTCCTTTTTAGTTCTTGCACATTTGTACAAATGTGAGAACCGCATCCAGTATCTAATACCCATGATGCAGAAGTAGATAAATTAATTTCAATAACAAAAATACATGAAGTTGGAGTCTCTACTCCATTCTTCCTATCTTCCAGGTACTTTGGGTAGTTCCTCTTCCAGTGTACGGTCTTAACGCAATGGAAGCAGGTGTCTTTCTTTTCTATGCTTCCACTAGGCTTCAAAGAAGCACTAGTGGGTTTGGGTTTGGCAACTTCCTTGCCTTTCCCTTTATCATGTTTGAGGATAATCCTCATGTCTCGGTACCAATCCAGAAAATTTTTCCTTGTCAAGGTTTGATCGCAATATGTTGTTAGAGGTGTTTGTTGTCATGGTAATCTACACAAGGATTAATGAAAATATAAGTATCATTGACATATTTAATTAGGCCTTTAATTAAACATGCTCCCACTATTTTATTCAAAACAAATGACCCTCATCATTTGATTCGGAAAATCCCGTTGGAAGATTTTCTAGTGGGTCGAGATCCATATTTCACTTCGTTCTAAGTCCGCGTAGGCGGATTACACAAAACTAGGTTATTTTAGGTAGGAACTCCTTCCAATTGTATCTCATACAACTCTCGAAAATTTCAGTTGGGTGAATAACTCCTTATTCTAATCCATCATATGGATCATTCCCAACTCTTGCTTCTAAACATATATATAATCTTATTATAATTTGTTTAGTTAAGTTTGACCCATTGTTTTAACAGTTGGATATTACAATTATCCCATCGCACCTTACTAATATATAGATCATGCACCTCGCGTAGGCGAAACCTACATTATCCATTACTAGTCTTGATGAGTGTTAAAACTTGGAAAGCATAAACTTAATATTTAATTTGAGGGGATTGCAATTTTTTTGATCTCACCGGCTTGTTTATCATATAAACCGTCTCTCACATGCATCAACATACATTCACATGCATCAACATACATACAAACATAATGAAACAGTTATGGCCCCTAGCGCAATTGTTCTCCCAAGCCAATGAGAAAACCTAAGCTAACCTAACAACGATCTAAGCTTCTCCAAGCAAGATCTTCAAGGTTGTCCTCCTTTGGCACTGACTTCTTTGCTTTCTTCATATCATTACATTACATAAAAGAAACTCGTTTTACATACGAGGGAGTGAGATGAAAAAAGAAGTTGCATTTGGGAGATTAAGAGAGAGGCACGACACGCAGGTCATA
Source organism: Lathyrus oleraceus (assembly GCF_024323335.1). NCBI lineage: Eukaryota > Viridiplantae > Streptophyta > Magnoliopsida > Fabales > Fabaceae > Lathyrus > Lathyrus oleraceus. The sequence goes on from NC_066581.1 coordinate 207,099,013, forward strand.
TTTTAAAATCCAAAGCAGAATAAAGGAAAACTAAGGCCATAACCGATCACCACAAGACAATAATAAACACTTTATTATTATTATTATTATTAACTCCTTTAATTAATTAAAATCAAATTAAATTTCGACGACCGATCATCACATTTCAATGAACAATTCATTTAAAATCGATGACGCCTTTCGTATCAACACTTGACACTTTTAAAGCACTGAGTTAGCCGAACGGGTGAAAATTTCCTTGCGTTAACCGGTTAACCATATGCGTTAACCGGTTAACACTGTTTGAAAACTTTTAGAAAATTCTTTTCTGCCTTGCGTTAACCGGTTAACCATATGCGTTAACCGGTTAACACTGTTTGAAAAACTCAGAAAACTGAATTTCGTCTTGCGTTAACCGTTTAACCAAAAGCGTTAACCGGTTAACACTGTTTGAAAACTCAAAAAAATTTATTTCGCATTGCGTTAACCGGTTAACCATACGCGTTAACCGGTTAACACTGTTCGGAAAAGTGTTTAGAACGCACAACTCTTGTGCAGTCATACCCCAATCGCATAACTCTCTGACAACACAACCCTTGTGTCGTCACTAACCCTGATGCACCAATTTCAGACCGTCAAACACATCTCGATTGTTAATTCAGTATGATTGATCAACACGTCATTGCTTTACCATACTAATGTCGGATCAAGAAGCAAACGACCATTGAACACTCAAAGGAAAACAATCATCGAGGGTTTGAATGAACGAAACAAGAACACTATATCATATATAATGTATTTTGCATCAGGGTTACATATATCACATATATGTAACTTGATCGATCTCAATTTAACCTTTGATTCATTCTGTCTTTAATCATATTATTACAGAACAAAAACAGTTATCAGATTCATGGTTTTCTACTTCATTCTTGAATTCTTTGAACTTTTCAAAGGACTCTGATTTGTGTTTCATTAAATACACATAACCATATCTACTGAAATCGTCAGTGAATGTGATGAAGTACTGAAAACCTCCTATGGCTGATATGTGTAACACCTCAAAATTTGCCCTCCTCTCTGGGGACTAGCTTAACATATTACATTGCATGTCATTTTTTAGGTCATTAGGCATTTGCATATTTGCATATCATGTGGTTACATTGTGCAAGTCATCCTCCTAGGTCTTGGTCAGAAGATAAGAGAGGTTGAGATTCAAGCCTGAGGGTTTTCATTGGACTGGATCATTAATCATCTGAGGGTGGTGGTCCAAATTAGGGTTTCTGATTCTCAAGGAGATTGATCTTCATCTTGGTTGAAATGATATATCATCATCATCATGGTTTTGTTATCATCCAGGAGATTCAAGTTCATGATCAGATACCTTGAGATTAGGGTTTTGACCACTGGTCAACCCTAATCAATCCTAATCAGTTGAATCATCTACATTGGGCCAATCAGGGCATGGCAAGGAGATGGGGTCTATAATGGATATGGGGATCATCATGTGATTATATTGAGCTTCTGGAGGCTAGGGTTTCATCATTGAGCCATTTCATCAGGAGGTTGAGGCTCAACTTGATCAGTGCATTGCCAAATTCATCTATCAGTTGAAAAAGTCGACTGTGGTCAATTGTGCTTGATTTTATGGATTTGGAGGTGGGAGAGAGTTGGATACACTTCATTCATGTTGAAACAAGTTTCATTTGACATTTCAAACATCAAAAAAGAAGAAAATAAAATCAGGAGAAAAGTTGCCAAAGATAGAAAGTGACTTGTAATGAAAGTTTCCAAAAATGGAAAGTTTTTCACCTCAAAATTACGTGTCCAAAAATGCTTCAAATGAAATTTTGTTCAATATGAAAGTTGTAGATCTTGCTCTCACCTTTCCAAAAAGTCCAAGAACTTGAAATTCCCATGTATGGTTGACAGGTTATGATCAATTCATTTTCCAAAAATGCCTATAATCAAAGTGGCATAACTTTCACATGGAATGTCCAATTTGGGTGATCTTTCTTTGAGCAAACCCCATTTCACATGTACTTTCATGTTGCATAATAAAAATCCATCAAAAATGGTCAAGGCAAAAAGTCAAATTTCAAGTGGACTCTTTTGAATTTTTGGTGTGAACATGTGATTTTGAGAAATACAAGAGATATGCACATGAAACCACTTCCAACACACTCCAAATGCCAAATAGAAGTTGTGTGAACTGTCATTTTGCTGTCACATTGGTTAATTGGAGAAGGTCATTTTGGACATTGCATTAAGAAACTCATTTTCACTAATCAAGCCAATTTTGATAATTGTGATTAACAAAGTGGATTAAGGAGTGAGTATAAGTTAATCATAACAGAATTGGTAATGACAATTCCATATTCCAAGATCTGTAACTGAATTTCCCTCCAAAACCACAAATTCTCTCCAAAACTTCATCACTTTTTTTCATCAAATCTTCATCAATTTGCTTCGTTCTTGCTTGATCCATGCTCTACATGTGGTATTGATGATCTGTTCCAGCAAATCCGTGCCAAAACCTTCAGGAATCACGACTGTTCAAAGCTTGCTCATCAATGGAGTTTTCATCATTCTTGCAATTGGAGCATCCTTGAGCTGAAGAACTTCTTCCAATCAACTTACAGGACCTTAAGCTTCATCTGTTTTTGGCTTTTGCACCTGGAAAAACACAAATTCGCGTCTGCCATTTCCAAGAGGTAGAGTTTCGAAAATCTCCATTTCTTGAATTATGATATGCGTTTTGTAGTTCATTCATTGTAGATTAGCATGATGCTTATAGTTTTGGATTTGGTTGAGAATTGTGAGAGAAATCTGGATCTAAAGTTTGATGCGCATTTCTTTTTTTGTTCGATTTGCTTTGTATGTTAGGAATTAGGTTAAGCCAGTTATATATCCATGATGTACATGATCATACGGTTCCAATGATGTATAGTTTGTTGATTATGGTTGAGATTCGTTGTTCTTCAATTTCTGGATTTTCTGGCCTTGTTCTTGCTGAAGAACAAGATGAAACTCGTGTTTGATCCGTGTAATGCCTTGCCTGAGTTCAAATTGTGTTTGGCGCCATCTTTGGACCAATGAGCGCTTACCAGCGAATAAATGAGCACGACGCCGTTTTGGCCTGGCTCTCTAAAATTACAACCGTGCCACTGGTTCATGTTATTTTAATTCATTTCATTTTCTTTTTTCATTTGTTATTTCATTTGATTACATGATCTTGTAAAAATCATAGAGGACTCATTTCTTGTCAAAATTGAGTGAGATTTTTTCCATGATGCTCCTTATAATGTGTAGAATTTAATGGTGATTTTTGTGATTTTTGTGCACGGGTAAAGAATTAAAATGCCTAGGGTTTGCTTGGTAGTGTCACATTTGCACATGCTTTGCCATATCTTTCATAAAATGATGATGCTTTCAAAGAAATGGATGAAATTTTTTGTGAATATTCTGGACAATTTGATGGTGATTTTGATGTAGAGTTTGTGGTTTTTGGATACCTGGTTGTTGAGATATGAATTTTTGAATAGAGGTGTGACAATTTGTGTCACACCAAGCTTGATGAATTTCATGATTTTATTTGCCTTGCCTAGGAACCTTGAATTGAGCCAATTTTTTGCATGGTCGAACATATGTATGTTGAGATGACATCTGAATTTTTCTGGATTTATTGATAGCGTTTCCTATTTGATTGGAATTTTTCCCTCTGATTGGTCATTTTGTTGATTGTTTGTGACACATGTTACCATTTGATTTGTGAAATTCTGATCATTGATTGTATGAGTGTGAAATTTGACATGTGGATTGTAGACACATTATAGGTCATTGTGGTTTTGATCCCATTCATTTATCTTGTATTATCACTGATTTATGATTTTTGGAAGTTGATGTTTGTTTGGATACCATGTGTTGGCTTGCTTGAACTTGTCTGAACTTTATGAATTTAATTTTCATACTTCCACTGATCCAAATGAGCTGAAAATTGATATGCTATTCCTTGAATGTGTCCTGTTTAGGTTGGAATTTTTGTGGAATTTATTGAGCTGTTTTGATGGGGATTTGATTGAGATCTTTCTGTTTGGTCTTTTGAAGTTGCAAATTGCATGTTTGGTGCTATTTTGTGCATAAAATGATAATGGTGATTGATATGAGCATGGGACCAATTGGTCTTGCTTTTGAATTGTTTGAATGTGGTTTTGGATAATTTTCACTTGCTGTTTTGATTTTTTCATCTCCTTTGGACCCTAGGCTTGGCCTAGTGGTCTTGTTTCTCATGATTGGTTTGGATTTTCAGGTTGAGATGCAAAGGCCTTAAGGAGAAAAATGCAAGTTGATTAAATTGAGTTTGTTTGATGTTGTAAACTAACTTGTTTTGTGTTGTAGGGTTTGATGCTTGAGTTTGAGCTCATGGCTTGCACTTGTGTGCATTAACTTGTGTTTGACTGTACAGATTAACATTTGTTGTTTACTTTTGGGTTTGTCTGGTATACTGACTGTGCTTGATTGATTCCAGGTACCATAGTCGCTTTAGTTCTTTAAGAACTTGCTGTGCTGCTGCTTGGTTGTATAAACCAGTTGAGGTAGACTCTCTTGTCTCCATGTAGTCTGGAAGACCTGGCTTGTTATTTAGCCAGGCAACTGTCTGAAGTCCTCCTTAAGAGGCGATGTTTGTGATTGTTTACTTTTGTCCCCAACCAGGTAAAGACCTCTATGAGGCAATTGGCGGAACCCAAGGGATATGCAATCTATCCCCCGCTATTCTGTTGAGTCGTCCCTCTGCTCACACCACTGTGTTGATGCATTGGGACATTAACCCAAGATCTTGTGCTGTTGCACAGTCGAGTCATAGTCTTGAGCGTAGAAGGGTTCCTCCATTCTGGACCCACGCTCCTTTGTCTGAAGCTCTCCCTGGACAGGGGTAAGAGCTGTGAAGTCTCATCTTCACCCACCTTTCATCTGCTTCACCCTGACTCTCAATGTCAGGGTTAAGAGCGAACACTACCTTGTACAGATGACTTGCCTTGGCGGTCCACCCTTGTTTGAGCCTCACTTGACTGGATATAGTGTGTGCTATGTGAAATGTTTGTTTTATTTTGATTGATGCTTGCATGCTTGTTTTTCCTGGTTAGGATTAGCTTGCTGTTGTGCAAGTAGATAGAAACCATAACATAGGGCAATGATGCATGATAACACTAGGCTCGAGTACAGCTCCCTAGTAGTGTGTCTCCCCTTGGTTTCTGGCTAGAATTTCTTTCCCGTTCAGGGGAACTACGTCGCCCTGATCCTCATACCAGATGAGGTACGTAGGCAGGAGACCGTGCGAGGTCTCTCCGGGCACTTTTCTTTCTTTTTGCGTGTGTGCTTGACGGTTATAGGCTTGAGTTCCCGACTCCCTATTAACTCGTTTGGTTGTTGTGTGCTTGGAAGCTGATGTAAGTCCATCGAGTGGCACTCGGGTTCCAGTGTGCGTGTGTTTGGTTCGGATGCCGATGTAAGTCCAGTGATTGGCGTTTGGGCTCCACGTTTGCCTTTTTGTGTGTGTTTTGGTTCGGATGCTGATGTAAGTCCAGTGGTTGGCATTCAGGCTCCAAGTTTGCCTGTGTTTGTGTGTGTCTTGTTTGGCGTGCGTGAGCCGAACTACGGCAGCTCTGATTCTCGTTCCAGACGAGATACGTAGGCATAGGACGCGATGTCCTAGCGAGCCCTCTCCTCCTTTCCCCCACCTGTGTTATCTTCGGTGTGTGTGTGTGATGTTTGTTTAGCAACCTTTTCTTTCTTTTAGAGCGTGGATCCCGTCGAGTACGACGGACGTGAGGGGTGCTAATACCTTCCCCTTGTGTAACCGACTCCCGTACCCTTTCTCTTTGGTCGCGAGACCATGCTTTTTCCAGGTTTACTCTGAGCGTTTCCTTTCCCTTTTTTGGGATAAATAACGCACGGTGGCGGCTCTGTGTTGTTTTTGTTTCAGCCCGCCGGTTGTTTTTCGCGGATGCGACAGCTGGCGACTCTGCTGGGGAAGCAGATGTTGACCTGTGCTGGTCCATCTTCCCTAAGCGAGTCTCTCCTAGCGTTCTAGGATAGTTTAGGTTGCTTGTGCTGCTATTTATTGCATTTATTATTCTGACTGTGTATATATTTGCATAAATACTTGCATGCATCATACTATCATGTTGCCGTCCTCTGTGCAGGTGGTTCCTCTGTTGGGGTGGGTGTTCTGAGTGGGGCTAAAACCCAGGCCCGAGTGTACACCTAGGATTAGTGTGGTCTCGCGTTCCTCATTTGCTTTATCAGCATATTGTTGCAACGTGACATACCACAAGCCGGACGAGGTTCATTTGATAGTGCCCTTCCTCTGTGGAGTATCCACTTTGGTTGTGTCACTTCATCTGAACTATTGACTTCGGTGGCCGATCATTCCCGGATCTTGGGTTTAGATGATCTCAGGAGAGCTACAATGGCACACCCGAAAGGGCAAACCCATTGAGTATCTCTGCCCGATTGTCGAGACTATTATCCGCCTTAGGATAACCTGATTAGAATTTACCTGTGAGGGGAGGGTGATTCTTACAGATGCATGTTCAGATGGTGACTCAGATGGTGACTTTTGGTTCCGTTGATCAGAGTCCTATTTATAAGTCGGATTTATGGATTTATTTCCGAGACGCCAGAGTGTTGTCCGCGGTATTTATCAGTGGGGATCCGTTTATTTCAGGATTCCCCGGGCCGATTCAGAGATGGTTATGGGTATCTGCTCAGAGATTGTCTGGTGATGATGATGGTGTATCTTTCAGTTCCGTTTATTTCGGAACCCTTGAGTTGGATTTGTGATTATATATTCCCTCATATGGTTGTGATCAATTCAGAGATCAGGCTTCAGAGCAACAGATGATCAGATGACTCGGAGGATGGCACTATGCATTGCATTCACGCATCAGCATCATTCACATTTTGCATTCATCGGCGTCTAACTCATGTCTATCCATACTCAGGGAACATTTTCGATTGAGATTCCGGTTGAGAGACATCCTGATGTCAGAATGTTATTGTCGAAATATTATCTGTCTCGATGAAACCAGGATCGAAAGACAGGAGCTTCCTCGTATGGATAGACGTTGCATTCATGCATATTAACCTGTTTGCTGTTTTGCAGATGTCGAGTTCTAACGCGCTTGATTGTTACAGGAATCATTGCTCGTGCTCGTAGAATTGTACCTTTGCACTCAACACGCCCTCACAGATACTTCACGCGACGCAATACTCCCAGACTGATGGATCTCCCAAATACCGATATTCTCGAGCTGAAGGATAAGATGAGCGAACTGATCAACATCATGCAAGGGTTCGCAGTTGGTCAGAAAGCTTTGGCCGACAAAGTTGAGAAGCTCGAGCGGGCCTCAGCTGCTAACAGCGGTGTCAACCTGGATGGTGTCTCCAACCAGGGGTTGGGCGGTTCTCGAGATGGTGGCAAGAGAGCAACTGTGGGTATGGTAAATAATAATGCTGGTGGGTTTGGCGCTGCCACAGGTGGTCAACCTGGTGTTGAGACAGTTTTTAAGTGTCGGGTTTTTGTTATCGTATCCACAGAGATTGTAAGATATCACTGCCGTTCAATGGTTGAATTAATCTTAACTTAATGTAACACTAGGGTTTTGGTTTTAATCAAGTTATCTTGCATACAAAGTAATTGATTGCGGAAAAAGTTATGTTTTGATTAATATGAGAAATATTGTCAAAGTTAGGTTTCAATGATTACATTGCTTTGCATATATTTGCTCGGTCAACACTCTTATAAACTCCTTTAGATGATAAATAATTTCACAAGGTCCTCTCAATGCGTTTCTCTCGAACACCCATTGTGAGTTTTGCCATTTTGATCCATTGTTTCTCTCGAACACAATCTATCAAAATGACAACTTTTTGGTTCAACCTTATGGTGAACAAAATCATTCGTTACTATCTCTAGCTAACAAACAAGTTTGGATGAAAACCTAGGTCAAGAATCGGTAAGCATCTCTCGATCAAATACCAACACAAGGGGTTTTAAATAGAAACAAAGTTTTCATCATATATTTACCGTTAAAGAGTTTACATATGAGGATCCTTACATTTACACACAAAGCTAGCAATCACCTACATCTAACCTTGACAAATGGAAGACTTAGCTACTCATTTGCATGGTAGCTTGGTCGGCAAGTAAGGAAAGAAGGTTGATCAACATCCAAGTCGGATAATCGAAGTTGGATGGGAATCCACCTTCTTTTTGTGGAAGATGGTTGCTAGATGAAGGGAAATGAAATTAGGGCATAAAAGCTCCCACAAAACAATGCTGTAAAATATCTAGGAGAAAGTACAAAAAATGGAAAAGTTGGTAAAAATGAGGTCTTGTGCCCAAAAGTGGCACCTGCTACTTATAGACAAGTGCAGAACTGTCATGTTCGCTAGGCGAGCAGAAAGGCTCGCCTAGCGAAGGTCAAATATGAGCACAAAAAGCCCCTGCGCCCAGAGAAAACAGGGCGTTGGTGAACTGTCATGTTCGCCTAGCGAACATACCTTCGCCTAGCGAAGGAAACGCTTCAAGCTCGCCCCAGCGAGGTTGAGAGGTTTTGCTACTGGAATGCTCGCTGGGGACTCGCTAGAGCCTCGCCTAGCGAGTGAGTGTTGGCTGCACTTTTCACCAAAACAGAATGAATTCGCTGCAAACTTCGCCATGAGCTCGCCTAGCGAATTAATTTGCCAATTTACTGGAGCTGTTCGCCAGGAGCTCGCCTAGCGAACCCATTCTTCGCCACAGCCTCGCCTAGCGAGCAGGCAGATGAAATGCTTGCTTGCTTTGGTTCCTTTGCCAATTCTCTTGTGTCTTTATTATCAATTAATTCATGCCTTTCCTGCACAATAACACACACATCAAAGGCACCAAGCTTGTTCATCAATGTAATGCATTCCATGTAAAACAAATGTGGTTTTGACAATTTTAGCAAGGAAAAAGAGTGAAAGATGCCCACATATGATAGCTCAAATAAGCACTTTTGGGCATCTAACAACTCTCCCCAACTAGATTCTTGCTTGTCCTCAAGCAAAGTATGCCTCTTGAAGGACAAGAGGATTTGCTTTAAGAAACGGTTTCTCCGAAGTTGGATAAACGGCTCAAACACAAGCGAAATTCGCATGTACAAGTTTCCAACGGTTCGAATAAAATAATACCTAGGAACTTAAACTTAAATAGCAATGCAAAATATTTATCTATCTACAACAATACTATTCTGAATGAATCATCCTATCTCTCCTCTTCGAATAAGGAATGAAGATTTTGCGCGTTTGCAACCGCGGGACTAATCTCACTCTCTAACAAATAATGAAGAAATCAAACAGATTCATACAATGTCTAATCAATTAAAAATGGTAATGTGGAAGCATAAAGATCACTAAGGGCTTTTCGGTTGAAGCTTGGTTAGGTTAACAAACAAGGGTCATTTCTAAGGCCATTGAAACGAAAGTGCCGATGCAAAAGAGACATTCACAGTATTATTCACACTACTCGACTTTGTTTCCTTTGTTTCTTATTTGTAACCTTCACAACACATTTTCCACAACTCCACTTTTATTTTTCACTATTTTTCTTCCAAGCAAGCATTTTTTTTCATTCTTTCTATTTTTGTTCTTTTCTTTCACATCAAATATACAAAATAGATGTTTATTTTCTACATTTTCTATACATATTTTTTTCTATGCTTGCTCGGTTTTTCTTTTCTTTTTCAAGAGTTGTGGTACTTACCAATTCTTTTTCGTTCTCCCCAACTTATTTCTTCCACACCCTAAGTGAATGCTCTTGACTTTTTACGGCAAAAGAACAATAAACAAGATTTTCCGGGTTGTGTAAAAAAAAGATTTTTGAGATCTCGCTTTATTTCAAGCCGAGATTCAACTGTTCAGGCTCAAAGGGGTTAACAAATACTCTCTCTGCTCACAGGTATGTTGTTTTTGGATGTAGTTGTGCTCGAAAGAAAACAAGTGCCTTGATCATTTCTAATTGCTTCCACAATTTCACAATAATAAAAGACAAATAATGAATCACATGAATCAACAAAACTTATTAGAATCCAGCATTTAAGTGAACAATGGAGGTTTCCTCACAATTTGTGGTTTTAAGTTCTAGATGAAACATTCATTCAATTATGTTGCACAAAGACAATATTCAATTTACCAAAAAAAGAGTAAAGTTCCTAATGCATTCTAAAATTCTAGCCGACGGTAACCATGTACCTTGGCTTCATTCACTTGTTATTCTTATCATTGCCATCCAAGCTCGGATGCACCTTCATTGGGTACTTCTTGAGGAGCAACCAATCTAGAAGGGTTTGCCACTCATTCAACCAAAAATTTATTAAACACACAAAATTAAAAACATAATTAAATAACATTAACTGAAAAATAAAAATTTGTTCGTGGGGGACAAAACACCCCAATAGTACAACCCATGGTCAAAATACAAAATTCGAAAATACAAATGGAAATGACATAATAAAAACTGAAATACAAATACAAAAACTTAACCCACAAATGGCTCAGGACTCCTCTTCGCTACCGGCCTCAGAACCGGTAGCCTCATCATCAACATCATCATCATTCTCAGCTTCAGCGTCCACCCCCTCACCATAGACTGGCCTGTCCACAGGCCAATTAGCGTTAAGCATAAACTGCTCACGCGCTAACAATGCTCGAGCACCGGAGGGGTCATTACCTTGCAGCTCCAACCTCTGCATACTGTTATGCATATCAATCATAGCTCGTTGGGATGCTGCCATCCACTCAAAACTGTAGTCACAAACAGCCCTCAGGTACGGATCAAGTCCGGGAGAAGAAGCACTAGGACCATCAGCAGCCCGAGTACTTCCTGAGGCTGCACTGCCACCAGAAGTCTTAGCTCTACAATACTTAGCCACATACCTATCATCAATAGGTGCCGGGATTCGAACCTGCCCACGAGACGGAAGCCGGACCCTAGCCTGAACACATAAGCTCATAATCAAACACGGGAAAGCCAAGGGACAATTAACACGAGCCCCTGACTTAAGCCCGCTCTCGACGACGGTCTTCAGCTCGTTGGCGATTATCCTCGCCACATCAATCTCAACATTTGTGAGGATGGAATGGACTAAATGTGCCACTGGGATCGGCACAGTAGAAGTGTGTGATTTGGGCTGGACATTGGTCAAAACCAAAAGTAGGATCAGCTGAGCCATGGGAGTCATGACCTCCCGGTGATATCTCACAGGAACCCCAGATGGGTTCGGCTCAACCGATCTCCCAGGTAAAAGCAGGTCGGCGGTAATGGCAGCGACATCTCGATGAAGTCTGAGGTCGGTGTGGTACTGGTCTCTCTGATCAGCTCCCAGCTGGAGCGGTTCCCCTAGGATTCGGTTGATCGCGTCCCGGTCAAAAGGAATTTCACGCCCGGCAACTCTAGAAACCCAAGTGAAGGGCTCGTCGTCGTCGGGCAGTGCGTTAGCATAGAACTCCCGCACTGTAGCAATGTCGTAGTGTTCCAAGGGACTTATCAACCTATCCCACTTCTTGGCGTCGATCAACCCGGTGAAAGTTCTGTAAGTGCCTTGTGGGTTGATCAGAAAACGCCTCTCCGGAAGTATTTTTCGCTTCTCCAAAGCTATGTACCGTGCAGCCTGTTTTGGACCGACGAACTTGTCGGTATCGAATTGAATCGGCACGGTCCTTGAAGTAGTTGCAGCTCCCTTTCTTTTCTTACCAGCGCCAGATCTAGACTCCATCTGCAAAAGATACAAATAAACAACACACACCAACACACAGATTAGCCATTAAAACATAAATCAAAATACTGTCATGTTCGCTGCTGCTTCGCCTAGCGAAGTTGCAGCGAACGCTCGCCCCAGGTTCGCCTAGCGAGCTGCTAGCGAACCTCAACGGCGCCATTTTGTTGAGACAGTTTTTAAGTGTCGGGTTTTTGTTATCGTATCCACAGAGATTGTAAGATATCACTGCCGTTCAATGGTTGAATTAATCTTAACTTAATGTAACACTAGGGTTTTGGTTTTAATCAAGTTATCTTGCATACAAAGTAATTGATTGCGGAAAAAGTTATGTTTTGATTAATATGAGAAATATTGTCAAAGTTAGGTTTCAATGATTACATTGCTTTGCATATATTTGCTCGGTCAACACTCTTATAAACTCCTTTAGATGATAAATAATTTCACAAGGTCCTCTCAATGCGTTTCTCTCGAACACCCATTGTGAGTTTTGCCATTTTGATCCATTGTTTCTCTCGAACACAATCTATCAAAATGACAACTTTTTGGTTCAACCTTATGGTGAACAAAATCATTCGTTACTATCTCTAGCTAACAAACAAGTTTGGATGAAAACCTAGGTCAAGAATCGGTAAGCATCTCTCGATCAAATACCAACACAAGGGGTTTTAAATAGAAACAAAGTTTTCATCATATATTTACCGTTAAAGAGTTTACATATGAGGATCCTTACATTTACACACAAAGCTAGCAATCACCTACATCTAACCTTGACAAATGGAAGACTTAGCTACTCATTTGCATGGTAGCTTGGTCGGCAAGTAAGGAAAGAAGGTTGATCAACATCCAAGTCGGATAATCGAAGTTGGATGGGAATCCACCTTCTTTTTGTGGAAGATGGTTGCTAGATGAAGGGAAATGAAATTAGGGCATAAAAGCTCCCACAAAACAATGTTGTAAAATATCTAGGAGAAAGTACAAAAAATGGAAAAGTTGGTAAAAATGAGGTCTTGTGCCCAAAAGTGGCACCTGCTACTTATAGACAAGTGCAGAACTGTCATGTTCGCTAGGCAAAAGTGAGGTCTTGTGCCCAAAAGTGGCTCGCCTAGCGAAGGTCAAATATGAGCACAAAAAGCCCCTGCGCCCAGAGAAAACAGGGCGTTGGTGAACTGTCATGTTCGCCTAGCGAACATACCTTCGCCTAGCGAAGGAAACGCTTCAAGCTCGCCCCAGCGAGGTTGAGAGGTTTTGCTACTGGAATGCTCGCTGGGGACTCGCTAGAGCCTCGCCTAGCGAGTGAGTGTTGGCTGCACTTTTCACCAAAACAGAATGAATTCGCTGCAAACTTCGCCATGAGCTCGCCTAGCGAATTAATTTGCCAATTTACTGGAGCTGTTCGCCAGGAGCTCGCCTAGCGAACCCATTCTTCGCCACAGCCTCGCCTAGCGAGCAGGCAGATGAAATGCTTGCTTGCTTTGGTTCCTTTGCCAATTCTCTTGTGTCTTTATTATCAATTAATTCATGTCTTTCCTGCACAATAACACACACATCAAAGGCACCAAGCTTGTTCATCAATGTAATGCATTCCATGTAAAACAAATGTGGTTTTGACAATTTTAGCAAGGAAAAAGAGTGAAAGATGCCCACATATGATAGCTCAAATAAGCACTTTTGGGCATCTAACAACTCTCCCCAACTAGATTCTTGCTTGTCCTCAAGCAAAGTATGCCTCTTGAAGGACAAGAGGATTTGCTTTAAGAAACGGTTTCTCCGAAGTTGGATAAACGGCTCAAACACAAGCGAAATTCGCATGTACAAGTTTCCAACGGTTCGAATAAAATAATACCTAGGAACTTAAACTTAAATAGCAATGCAAAATATTTATCTATCTACAACAATACTATTCTGAATGAATCATCCTATCTCTCCTCTTCGAATAAGGAATGAAGATTTTGCGCGTTTGCAACCGCGGGACTAATCTCACTCTCTAACAAATAATGAAGAAATCAAACAGATTCATACAATGTCTAATCAATTAAAAATGGTAATGTGGAAGCATAAAGATCACTAAGGGCTTTTCGGTTGAAGCTTGGTTAGGTTAACAAACAAGGGTCATTTCTAAGGCCATTGAAACGAAAGTGCCGATGCAAAAGAGACATTCACAGTATTATTCACACTACTCGACTTTGTTTCCTTTGTTTCTTATTTGTAACCTTCACAACACATTTTCCACAACTCCACTTTTATTTTTCACTATTTTTCTTCCAAGCAAGCATTTTTTTTCATTCTTTCTATTTTTGTTCTTTTCTTTCACATCAAATATACAAAATAGATGTTTATTTTCTACATTTTCTATACATATTTTTTTCTATGCTTGCTCGGTTTTTCTTTTCTTTTTCAAGAGTTGTGGTACTTACCAATTCTTTTTCGTTCTCCCCAACTTATTTCTTCCACACCCTAAGTGAATGCTCTTGACTTTTTACGGCAAAAGAACAATAAACAAGATTTTCCGGGTTGTGTAAAAAAAAGATTTTTGAGATCTCGCTTTATTTCAAGCCGAGATTCAACTGTTCAGGCTCAAAGGGGTTAACAAATACTCTCTCTGCTCACAGGTAAGTTGTTTTTGGATGTAGTTGTGCTCGAAAGAAAACAAGTGCCTTGATCATTTCTAATTGCTTCCACAATTTCACAATAATAAAAGACAAATAATGAATCACATGAATCAACAAAACTTATTAGAATCCAGCATTTAAGTGAACAATGGAGGTTTCCTCACAATTTGTGGTTTTAAGTTCTAGATGAAACATTCATTCAATTATGTTGCACAAAGACAATATTCAATTTACCAAAAAAAGAGTAAAGTTCCTAATGCATTCTAAAATTCTAGCCGACGGTAACCATGTACCTTGGCTTCATTCACTTGTTATTCTTATCATTGCCATCCAAGCTCGGATGCACCTTCATTGGGTACTTCTTGAGGAGCAACCAATCTAGAAGGGTTTGCCACTCATTCAACCAAAAATTTATTAAACACACAAAATTAAAAACATAATTAAATAACATTAACTGAAAAATAAAAATTTGTTCGTGGGGGACAAAACACCCCAATAGTACAACCCATGGTCAAAATACAAAATTCGAAAATACAAATGGAAATGACATAATAAAAACTGAAATACAAATACAAAAACTTAACCCACAAATGGCTCAGGACTCCTCTTCGCTACCGGCCTCAGAACCGGTAGCCTCATCATCAACATCATCATCATTCTCAGCTTCAGCGTCCACCCCCTCACCATAGACTGGCCTGTCCACAGGCCAATTAGCGTTAAGCATAAACTGCTCACGCGCTAACAATGCTCGAGCACCGGAGGGGTCATTACCTTGCAGCTCCAACCTCTGCATACTGTTATGCATATCAATCATAGCTCGTTGGGATGCTGCCATCCACTCAAAACTGTAGTCACAAACAGCCCTCAGGTACGGATCAAGTCCGGGAGAAGAAGCACTAGGACCATCAGCAGCCCGAGTACTTCCTGAGGCTGCACTGCCACCAGAAGTCTTAGCTCTACAATACTTAGCCACATACCTATCATCAATAGGTGCCGGGATTCGAACCTGCCCACGAGACGGAAGCCGGACCCTAGCCTGAACACATAAGCTCATAATCAAACACGGGAAAGCCAAGGGACAATTAACACGAGCCCCTGACTTAAGCCCGCTCTCGACGACGGTCTTCAGCTCGTTGGCGATTATCCTCGCCACATCAATCTCAACATTTGTGAGGATGGAATGGACTAAATGTGCCACTGGGATCGGCACAGTAGAAGTGTGTGATTTGGGCTGGACATTGGTCAAAACCAAAAGTAGGATCAGCTGAGCCATGGGAGTCATGTCCTCCCGGTGATATCTCACAGGAACCCCAGATGGGTTCGGCTCAACCGATCTCCCAGGTAAAAGCAGGTCGGCGGTAATGGCAGCGACATCTCGATGAAGTCTGAGGTCGGTGTGGTACTGGTCTCTCTGATCAGCTCCCAGCTGGAGCGGTTCCCCTAGGATTCGGTTGATCGCGTCCCGGTCAAAAGGAATTTCACGCCCGGCAACTCTAGAAACCCAAGTGAAGGGCTCGTCGTCGTCGGGCAGTGCGTTAGCATAGAACTCCCGCACTGTAGCAATGTCGTAGTGTTCCAAGGGACTTATCAACCTATCCCACTTCTTGGCGTCGATCAACCCGGTGAAAGTTCTGTAAGTGCCTTGTGGGTTAATCAGAAAACGCCTCTCCGGAAGTATTTTTCGCTTCTCCAAAGCTATGTACCGTGCAGCCTGTTTTGGACCGACGAACTTGTCGGTATCGAATTGAATCGGCACGGTCCTGGAAGTAGTTGCAGCTCCCTTTCTTTTCTTACCAGCGCCAGATCTAGACTCCATCTGCAAAAGATACAAATAAACAACACACACCAACACACAGATTAGCCATTAAAACATAAATCAAAATACTGTCATGTTCGCTGCTGCTTCGCCTAGCGAAGTTGCAGCGAACGCTCGCCCCAGGTTCGCCTAGCGAGCTGCTAGCGAACCTCAACGGCGCCATTTTGTTGAGACAGTTTTTAAGTGTCGGGTTTTTGTTATCGTATCCACAGAGATTGTAAGATATCACTGCCGTTCAATGGTTGAATTAATCTTAACTTAATGTAACACTAGGGTTTTGGTTTTAATCAAGTTATCTTGCATACAAAGTAATTGATTGCGGAAAAAGTTATGTTTTGATTAATATGAGAAATATTGTCAAAGTTAGGTTTCAATGATTACATTGCTTTGCATATATTTGCTCGGTCAACACTCTTATAAACTCCTTTAGATGATAAATAATTTCACAAGGTCCTCTCAATGCGTTTCTCTCGAACACCCATTGTGAGTTTTGCCATTTTGATCCATTGTTTCTCTCGAACACAATCTATCAAAATGACAACTTTTTGGTTCAACCTTATGGTGAACAAAATCATTCGTTACTATCTCTAGCTAACAAACAAGTTTGGATGAAAACCTAGGTCAAGAATCGGTAAGCATCTCTCGATCAAATACCAACACAAGGGTTTTAAATAGAAACAAAGTTTTCATCATATATTTACCGTTAAAGAGTTTACATATGAGGATCCTTACATTTACACACAAAGCTAGCAATCACCTACATCTAACCTTGACAAATGGAAGACTTAGCTACTCATTTGCATGGTAGCTTGGTCGGCAAGTAAGGAAAGAAGGTTGATCAACATCCAAGTCGGATAATCGAAGTTGGATGGGAATCCACCTTCTTTTTGTGGAAGATGGTTGCTAGATGAAGGGAAATGAAATTAGGGCATAAAAGCTCCCACAAAACAATGTTGTAAAATATCTAGGAGAAAGTACAAAAAATGGAAAAGTTGGTAAAAATGAGGTCTTGTGCCCAAAAGTGGCACCTGCTACTTATAGACAAGTGCAGAACTGTCATGTTCGCTAGGCAAAAGTGAGGTCTTGTGCCCAAAAGTGGCTCGCCTAGCGAAGGTCAAATATGAGCACAAAAAGCCCCTGCGCCCAGAGAAAACAGGGCGTTGGTGAACTGTCATGTTCGCCTAGCGAACATACCTTCGCCTAGCGAAGGAAACGCTTCAAGCTCGCCCCAGCGAGGTTGAGAGGTTTTGCTACTGGAATGCTCGCTGGGGACTCGCTAGAGCCTCGCCTAGCGAGTGAGTGTTGGCTGCACTTTTCACCAAAACAGAATGAATTCGCTGCAAACTTCGCCATGAGCTCGCCTAGCGAATTAATTTGCCAATTTACTGGAGCTGTTCGCCAGGAGCTCGCCTAGCGAACCCATTCTTCGCCACAGCCTCGCCTAGCGAGCAGGCAGATGAAATGATTGCTTGCTTTGGTTCCTTTGCCAATTCTCTTGTGTCTTTATTATCAATTAATTCATGCCTTTCCTGCACAATAACACACACATCAAAGGCACCAAGCTTGTTCATCAATGTAATGCATTCCATGTAAAACAAATGTGGTTTTGACAATTTTAGCAAGGAAAAAGAGTGAAAGATGCCCACATATGATAGCTCAAATAAGCACTTTTGGGCATCTAACACCTGGTCAGAATCTGAAAGATAGTCTGTTCCCTCCATTCTTTGGGGTCGATGACGACAGAGAGGAGGACAGAGAGGCCGATCAGTTCTCGATGCACAACGAACCGTTTGGTCAGTATGGTGCCCAACCTCAGAATAAGGAGATTCAGTTGCTGGCTGAGAAGATCAGAGCTCTTGAAAGTTATGCCACTCTCGGTGTGGTAAATATGTCAAACATGGGGCTGGTTGAGGGGATTGTGATCCCACAGAAGTTTAAAGCGCCCTCATTTGACAAATATAATGGAAGTTCCTGCCCAGAAACTCACCTTCAAGCCTTTGTCCGTAAGATCTCTGCGTATACAACAGATCAGAAGCTTTGGATGTACTTCTTCCAAGACAGTCTGTCTGGAGGATCCTTGGAATGGTATACCAAGCTGAAGTCTTCTGATATCAAGAGCTGGCAAGATCTTGGCGATGCCTTCTTTAAACAGTATCAGTTCAACGCTGATATGGCTCCGAGTCGTACCCAGCTGCAGGGTATGTCTCAGAAGTCAAGTGAAGGGTTTAAAGAGTATGCGCAAAGGTGGAGGGAGTTGGCTGCCAGAGTGCAACCTCCGCTGGTGGATCGGGAGATGTCTGATCTATTCATGGGTACCCTGCAGTGGGTTTTTGCTGAAAGAATGGTGGGTTGTCCCGTCACCAGCTTTGCTGACATCGTGGTGGCTGGGGAGAGAATTGAAAGTTGGCTGAGAATGGGGAAGATCCAGGGTGGTAATGCCTCGTCGTCAGGATCGAAGAAGCCCTTCGGTAACGGCCAAAGGAAGAATGAGGTTGAATCAAGTACTGTGTATGCCCAGAGGGGACACGGTAGGGATCGTTACTACCAGCACACTGCTGCGGTAACCACCCCTGCTGGTAGTCAGTCAGTACGACAGCAACGTCAGCCACCTCAACAGAGAGTCGGGTATCAAGTGAGAGGAAAAGGGATTGGTCGCCATTTTGACAGGCCACCCGTGACGTATGCTGTTCTGTTCAAGAAGCTGATGGATCTTGGGTTGGTTCAGCCGAGGACGATGGTTCCGATGAGATCAGATCAAAGGCCTCCCAATTATGATGAGAACGCCCAGTGTGAATTCCATTCTGGCACACCGGGGCATAACATCGAGGGCTGTAGAGCATTCAAGAATGTTGTCCAGGATCTGGTAGACTCCAAGGCCATCAATTTTGCACCGTCTCCAAATGTTAATGCTAATCCCATGCCGGCGCATGGTCAGGCGATGGTGAGTGCAATTGCTGTAGATTCGGATCACGCTTGTGCGGTAGGTGAAGGGACTGACAGTGACTGCGAGTTTGATGGTTGGATAAAGTCGTGCGCACCAGGGATGGAGATCCAGAACTGGAAGGCCTAAAAGGATCATCGTTGTCACTCATCCGGAAGAGTAATGATTTCTGTTTTTCAGTTTTATTTGCATGAAAGCCATACGTTTTTCCCGAAACGTAATGGTTCATTGTAAGGGCCACCTCATGTTTCATTTTGCAACATTTTGCATCATTAATAAATGGATGTTTTTCAGTTAAAAGCGGTGTTCCCTGTTTTCATTTATTTTTGCAGTTTTAAAACGAATAAAAATGGCAATGTTTGTTTTCATTTTTTCCCCTTTTTGATTTGGCTCGTTCCGACATCGGAAAAAATAATTCTCCGGATCTCATTGATAACAATTTGGTTACATCTCTGTATGACCTCGACAATCCGATCTATCATGCCGAAGAAGAAGGCGAAGAAGATTGTGATCTGCTGGAAGATTAGCCAGGTTGTCGAAACAAGAGGAGAAGGTGATTTAGCCGCGGGAAGAGCAAGTTGAGATTATTAACCTGTATACCGCCGAGGTCAGAAAGGAAATGAAAATTGAGGCCGCTTCAGGGGCAAGTCGAGAGCAGAATGGTAGCCATGTTAAAAGAGCATGTGGACACCTTCACCTGGTCGTGTCAGGATATGCCAGGGTCGGATACCGGTGTCGTTGTGCACAAGCTACCATGGAGAGGAGACCGTCCTCTAGAGAAGCAGAACGCCGGTGCCACGTATCAGAATGACTTTGTTTCATGATATGATTCGTCATGGAATCAAATGCTATGTTGATGACATGATAGCAAAGTCCCCAAACAGAAGAGGGGCATCTGGCAGATCTGGCCAAGCTGAGTAGACCGGTTGAGACAATTCAAACGGAGGTTGAATTCAGATAAGTGCACTATCAGAGTGCGGTCCGGTAAGCTGCTGGGGTTCATTGTAAGAGAGGAATCGAGGGTGATCCTGCTAAAAAAAATAAAAAAAAAATAAAAAATAAAAAGACAGAAAAACAAGAAATGCTTGAACCGAGAACAAAAAAGAGGTTCGTGGTCTATTAGGTAGATTGAACTACATGTCATGGTTCACATCTCCTCTAACAGCCACGTGTGAACCTATACTCGAGCTGTTGGGAAAAAAAAAAGAGATCAAACGGTCAGGTGAAATAATGATTGCCAAGGGGCATTGAAAAATAAAAGAATAAGTTGCAGGAGCCTCCGATTCTGATGCCTCCTGTGGAAGGAACAACTGTTAATCTGGTACTTGACAGCCCTCGAGGGGTCTATGAGGTGTGTACTGGGGCAGCATAACGAGTCTTGTCGAAAAGAGCATGCAATTTACCTTAGCAAAAAGTTTACCGACTGTGAAACAATACATTCACTGCTCGAGAAAACTTGACGTACTTTGGCATAGGCTGCTCACCGACTGAGACAGTATATGCTGGTTCATACCACTTTGTGGATTTCGAGATGGATCTGATCAGGTAGATTTCTGAAAGAGCCAGCAATGACCGGACGGGTTGCGAAAGGGCCAATGATTTTGATTGAATACGATATTTGGTACACCTCCTAGAAAGCAATCAAGGAAGGAGTGTATTGTTTGATTACCTCGCCCGGCAACACGTGGAGGATTATCAACCGATGAAGTTTGAGTTCCCTGATGAGGACATCTCGAGGTGCTCAAATCAAAAGATTGAGAGTAGCCGATCCCGGAGGAGGGGCCTGACCCTGAATCCGAACGGATTCTGATGTCTGATGGGGTTAATGTGGACGAGTTAGTGCTTTGGTTACGCCGAAGGGATCCCATGTTCCCTTCGTTTCCAGGTTAGCATTCGAATGCACCGACAGTATGGGCAAGTGTGAAGCTTGTATCCTGGGTATTGTACCTCGGTGCGCCTACTGGGGCAAAGTCCTTTCTCGTTAGTATATGGAATGGAAGCCGTGCTACCGGTTGAGGTTCAAATTCCCTCCTTGAGAGTCCTGATGGACGTGAAATTGCAAGAGGCTGAATGGGTAAGGACCCGGTATGAGGAGCTGAGCCTGATTGAGGAAAAGAGGCTGGCAGCCACCTGTCATGGGCAGTTGTACCAACAGAGAATGAAGCGTGCTTTTGACAGAAAGGTACGACCTCGGGTATATCACGTGGGTGATATGGTGCTGAAAAGGATCCTTCCTCCTCAAAACGATCGAAGGGGCAAGTGGACACCCAATCACGATTCCCCAGCATGGTCAAGAAGGTTTTCTCTGACAGAGCCTTGTTGTTAACGACCATGGATGGCGAAGATTTTCCATCCCCTACAGATGCGGATGCAGTTAAAAAATGCTTCGTAAAAGAGACCCGCTGGACGAAAAGAACAAAATAGTCCAGGCAAAAATGGGCATCCCGGCGAACCAAAAAAAAACAGAAAAGAAAAGGTTCGGGCAAAAATTAGGGATAAAAAGAAAATTGTACACCCGGCAAGTCGAAAACCTGAAAAGGCGACTTGGGCAAAAATGGGTATCCCGGTGGACTGAAAACCCGAAAGGGCGGTCCAGGCAAAAGAGGGATTGAAACGAACAGCTGTGTCTAGCATGATCGTTTGCGCTTTGGTTAAAGCATCATGGATAATACCCGGTGGGGATCAATCAGAATCGTCTTGTTCAGAAGGCAGAAAGCACGGAGAGTCTGAGGATATATGGGGTGTAACCGAGTTGGAACTCGATGAGATCATGGGTTTCACATTGCCATTAGGATAGATTTTTTCCTTTTTGTGCGCAATTACCTCTTTTCAGGAATTGCTTCCTTTGTATTGCTCGGTTTTGAGCCACACCTTTTCAGTCAATAAAATGCAAATTCAGTCAAATAATTTTGTTTTTGTTTTTCATTACCGCTTTGATTGCAGAAACATCCGGATATTTTTGATAACGAATCTTGCATTTTAAAGACATACAGGTCCCTTCCAATGCATGTATATAAGATTGAAGATTTGAAATCTTATTTGGAAGGTTGAGTGACCCAAGTGTTGAAATCTTGATACGCCTGGGGCACGGTTTTTATCTAACGATCTCTTTTGCAGGAACTGTTAGATATTTTCACTCACTTGCAGGTTGTGATGTGGAAGCTTTTGACGAAACAAATCCCCATGGAGTCCGATCAGGGATGAATGAATGGAAGAACAGTGAAAAGACGGCGAGACGTACGAAGATCCTTGGAATTAATCAAGAAGACTCTTCAAAGTCGGAAAATTGAAAAGTCTGTATAAATCCCAGGAGTTCGCTCTCCGCCGAGTACGGAGCGGTTTGGAATACAAGATGATGGAGCAGAAAAGTCCAGGTGAGTCTGGGAGTTCTCAAAAGTGGAAAGTTGATATTGGAATTGGATATTGAATACCATGGTTCGACGAGTCGTCGGGTGTTCAGTACCAGAATTTCCTCATCTCGCCAAGCAGAGTCGGAATGACTAATTCCCCAGCAGATTCAAGGTCTGTGTTTTCCCTAGCAGGGTCAGGATGGTTATCCCCAGCAGGTTTCAAGATCGATGTTTCCCCAGTCGCCGGGCCTGAAGGTGACAATTTCCCCAGCGGAAGTATCTGTATGTGGTGGTTTCCCAAGCGGAGTCGGGATTGATATTCCCAGCTGGTCAAGACTGGTGTATCCCCACAGAGTGCATTGGTGGTTTTTTCCCCAGCAATTCCCCAAGCGGATTGGGTGCAAATGAGGTTTTTCCCCAGCAAGGGTTGCCTTATCCCACCAGCAGCAGTGCTATTCCCCAGCAGGGTGGAGATCGGAGTGATGGCGAGTTCCTCAGCAGAGTGTCTCGAGCTCCCCGGAAGAGTCCCTTGAGGGGGATGCCTTTTTTATACATGCATCATGTAAATAGCATGGCATATTGCATAATAAATCGCGTAGCATTTCCATGATTATGGAGCATTACGCAGAAAAAAATCAATCATGCATCATATTGCAAGCATAAGCTAGTCTTAAACCGTGGTTATCGTTTGAGAGGTGTTTCGCCAGTGGGTGAAGGTGTTACTCAAGCCGTGGTTACCGTTTGAGAGGTGGTTGCGCTGGTTGGAAGATCAACATCAGCATTGCGAGCATAAGTTAACCCCAAGCCGTGGTTACCATCCAAGAATGGGTTTTGTCGGTCAGTGAAGTTGATACTCTGAGGAGTTTGGCATCGTGACGTTAGGTCAATGGTATTCCCCAGTAGTGCGATACTGGAGGAGATTTCTGTCGTGCGAGATAGAAATTTGGAGGTGTTACTCTGAGGAGTTTAGCCTCATGACGTCAGGTCAGCAAAGTTCCCCGGTAGTGCGATACTGGAGGAAACTTTTCCGTCGGACAGAGATGGAAATGAAGATCGCGATCAGCGCTACTCGAGCCGTGGTTACCGCTTGAGAGTTGGTTTTGCCGGAAGTTGGAATGTGTTACTCTGAGGAGTTCAGCATCGTGATTTTGGGGCAACAGTATTTCCCAGTTAACCCCTGGCAAGCGTCTGCCTAGTTTTGGACAAGTGTGGATGTCATCCTTGCGATACCAGTAAGTGTCGTGTCGATCCTCGTCTGGTCAAGTTTTCTTTGATGTCCAGTAAACATCATTGTTCGATGTCCAGTAAACATCACTGTTTGATGCCTGTAAACATCATTGTTTGATGCCTGTAAACATCATTGTTTGATGCCTGTAAACATCATTGTTTGATGCCTGTAAACATCATTGTTTGATGCCTGTAAACATCATTGTTTGATGCCTGTAAACATCATTGTTCGATGTCCTGTAAACATCCTTGTTCGATGTCCTGTAAACATCCTTGTTCGATGTCCTGTAAACATCCTTGTTCGATGTCCTGTAAACATCATTGTTCGATGTCCTGTAAACATCCTTGTTCGATGTCCTGTAAACATCATTGTTCGATGTCCAGTAAACATCATGGTTCGATGTCCTGTAAACATCATTGTTCGATGTCCTGTAAACATCATTGTTCGATGTCCTGTAAACATCATTGTTTGATGTCCAGTAAACATCATGGTTCGATGTCCTGTAAACATCATTGTTCGATGTCCTGTAAACATCATTGTTCGATGTCCTGTAAACATAATTGTTCGATGTCCTGTAAACATCATTGTTCGATGTCCTGTAAACATCATTGTTTGATGCCTGTAAACATCATTGTTTGATGCCTGTAAACATCATTGTTTGATGCCTATAAACATCATTGTTTGATGCCTGTAAACATCGTTGTTTGATGCCTGTAAACATCATTGTTTGATGCCTGTAAACATCATTGTTTGATGCCTGTAAACATCATTGTTCGATGTCTTGTAAACATCATTGTTCGATGCCTGTAAACATCATCGTTCGATGTCCAGTAAACGTCGAGTTTTCTCCCAGTCATCAGTAAGTGTCCGGTCGAGCTTTCTTTGGTGTCAGTAAACATCATCGTTCGATGTCCAGTAAACATCGAGTTTCGTCCCAGTCACCAGTCAGTGTCTGGTTGAAGGTGTACCCTCTGACATGTCGCCTTCAGAGTGGTGTTTGGTGTTATTTCCGACGTTGCCAGCGGAATTATCACGAGAGATTGGAGAACGGGGTTCAAACGGAGAAAGGGAAGTGTTGAGGCATTTTCTGGAGATCGGGGTTCAAATGGAGAAAGGGAGTGTTGCGGCATTTTCTGGAGAATGGGGTTCACATTGGCGATCACGAGTTATCGTCAGGCGACTGGGGTTCAAACTGGAGAATGGGGTTCATTATTTTGGCAAACAGGAGAACGGGGTTCAAATGCGATGATCCAGGATCATTGGCGCTAAGAAAATTTCGGGGTTCAAGAAAAATAAAAAGATTATCAGTTCGTAAAGAAATTTCGGGGTTCAAGAAAATCAAAAAGAGATAATAATCCCCAGCGGATGTGTGGTGTTCAGGCCATGGTTGTCCCTGCATTACCATTTATTTTGGTATCCAGGTCGATAGTCTGTTTCGGTGATCAGGCCGACTTTCTCCATACCAGACGGATGTTTCTTCAAGATTGTGTTTCTTTGCCGATTCTGACAGGCATTGTTAATTATATCCCATCAGAGTGCAAATTGTTCGTCTGTTCTGGGTATTCAATCACTCTTCATCCTGATCATCTGAAAGCCGAGGCTATTCATATCGACAGGTTCACAGTGGATTGAATAGGGGCAGCTGTAACACCTCAAAATTTGCCCTCCTCTCTGGGGACTAGCTTAACATATTACATTGCATGTCATTTTTTAGGTCATTAGGCATTTGCATATTTGCATATCATGTGGTTATATTGTGCAAGTCATCCTCCTAGGTCTTGGTCAGAAGATAAGAGAGGTTGAGAATCAAGCCTGAGGGTTTTCATTGGACTGGATCATTAATCATCTGAGGGTGGTGGTCCAAATTAGGGTTTCTGATTCTCAAGGAGATTGATCTTCATATTGGTTGAAATGATATATCATCATCATCATGGTTTTGTTATCATCCAGGAGATTCAAGTTCATGATCAGATACCTTGATATTAGGGTTTTGACCACTGGTCAACCCTAATCAATCCTAATCAGTTGAATCATCTGCATTGGGCCAATCAGGGCATGGCAAGGAGATGGGGTCTATAATGGATATGGGGATCATCATGTGATTATATTGAGCTTCTGGAGGCTAGGGTTTCATCATTGAGCCATTTCATCAGGAGGTTGAGGCTCAACTTGATCAGTGCATTGCCAAATTCATCTATCAGTTGAAAAAGTCGACTGTGGTCAATTGTGCTTGATTTTATGGATTTGGAGGTGGGAGAGAGTTGGATACACTTCATTCATGTTGAAACAAGTTTCATTTGACATTTCAAACGTCAAAAAAGAAGAAAATAAAATCAGGAGAAAAGTTGCCAAAGATAGAAAGTGACTTGTAATGAAAGTTTCCAAAAATGGAAAGTTTTTCACCTCAAAATTACGTGTCCAAAAATGCTTCAAATGAAATTTTGTTCAACATGAAAGTTGTAGATCTTGCTCTCACCTTTCCAAAAAGTCCAAGAACTTGAAATTCCCATGTATGGTTGACAAGTTATGATCAATTCATTTTCCAAAAATGCCTATAATCAAAGTGGCATAACTTTCACATGGAATGTCCAATTTGGGTGATCTTTCTTTGAGCAAACCCCATTTCACATGTACTTTCATGTTGCATAATCAAAATCCATCAAAAATGGTCAAGGCAAAAAGTCAAATTTCAAGTGGACTCTTTTGAATTTTGGTGTGAACATGTGATTTTGAGAAATACAAGAGATATGCACATGAAACCACTTCCAACACACTCCAAATGCCAAATAGAAGTTGTGTGAACTGTCATTTTGCTGTCACATTGGTTAATTGGAGAAGGTCATTTTGGACATTGCATTAAGAAACTCATTTTCACTAATCAAGCCAATTTTGATAATTGTGATTAACAAAGTGGATTAAGGAGTGAGTATAAGTTGTTAATCATAACAGAATTGGTAATGACAATTCCATATTCCAAGATCTGTAACTGAATTTCCCTCCAAAACCACAAATTCTCTCCAAAACTTCATCACTTTTTTTCATCAAATCTTCATCAATTTGCTTCGTTCTTGCTTGATCCATGCTCTACATGTGGTATTGATGATCTGTTCCAGCAAATCCGTGCCAAAACCTTCAGGAATCACGACTGTTCAAAGCTTTCTCATCAATGGAGTTTTCATCATTCTTGCAATTGGAGCATCCTTGAGCTGAAGAACTTCTTCCAATCAACTTACAGGACCTTAAGCTTCATCTGTTTTTGGCTTTTGCACCTGGAAAAACACAAATTCGCGTCTGCCATTTCCAAGAGGTAGAGTTTCGAAAATCTCCATTTCTTGAATTATGATATGCGTTTTGTAGTTCATTCATTGTAGATTAGCATGATGCTTATAGTTTTGGATTTGGTTGAGAATTGTGAGAGAAATCTGGATCTAAAGTTTGATGCGCATTTCTTTTTTTGTTCGATTTGCTTTGTATGTTAGGAATTAGGTTAAGCCAGTTATATATCCATGATGTACATGATCATACGGTTCCAATGATGTATAGTTTGTTGATTATGGTTGAGATTCGTTGTTCTTCAATTTCTGGATTTTCTGGCCTTGTTCTTGCTGAAGAACAAGATGAAACTCGTGTTTGATCCGTGTAATGCCTTGCCTGAGTTCAAATTGTGTTTGGCGCCATCTTTGGACCAATGAGCGCTTGCCAGCGAATAAATGAGCACGACGCCGTTTTGGCCTGGCTCTCTAAAATTACAACCGTGCCACTGGTTCATGTTATTTTAATTCATTTCATTTTCTTTTTTCATTTGTTATTTCATTTGATTACATGATCTTGTAAAAATCATAGAGGACTCATTTCTTGTCAAAATTGAGTGAGATTTTTTCCATGATGCTTCTTATAATGTGTAGAATTTAATGGTGATTTTTGTGATTTTTGTGCACGGGTAAAGAATTAAAATGCCTAGGGTTTGCTTGGTAGTGTCACATTTGCACATGCTTTGCCAAATATTTCATAAAATGATGACGCTTTCAAAGAAATGGATGAAATTTTCTGTGCATATTCTGGACACTTTGATGGTGATTTTGATGTAGAGTTTGTGGTTTTTGGATACCTGGTTGTTGAGATATGAATTTTTGAATAGAGGTGTGACAATTTGTGTCACACCAAGCTTGATGAATTTCATGATTTTATTTGCCTTGCCTAGGAACCTTGAATTGAGCCAATTTTTTGCATGGTCGAACATATGTATGTTGAGATGACATGTGAATTTTTATGGATTTATTGATAGTGTTTCCTATTTGATTGGAATTTTTCCCTCTGATTGGTCATTTTGTTGATTGTTTGTGACACATGTTACCATTTGATTTGTGAAATTCTGATCATTGATTGTATGAGTGTGAAATTTGACATGTGGATTGTAGACACATTATAGGTCATTGTGGTTTTGATCCCATTCATTTATCTTGTATTATCACTGATTTATGATTTTTGGAAGTTGATGTTTGTTTGGATACCATGTGTTGGCTTGCTTGAACTTGTCTGAACTTTATGAATTTAATTTTCATACTTCCACTGATCCAAATGAGCTGAAAATTGATATGCTATTCATTGAATGTGTCCTGTTTAGGTTGGAATTTTTGTGGAATTTATTGAGCTGTTTTGATGGGGATTTGATTGAGATCTTTCTGTTTGGTCTTTTGAAGTTGCAAATTGCATGTTTGGTGCTATTTTGTGCATAAAATGATAATGGTGATTGATATGAGCATGGGACCAATTGGTCTTGCTTTTGAATTGTTTGAATGTGGTTTTGGATAATTTTCACTTGCTGTTTTGATTTTTTCATCTCCTTTGGACCCTAGGCTTGGCCTAGTGGTCTTGTTTCTCATGATTGGTTTGGATTTTCAGGTTGAGATGCAAAGGCCTTAAGGAGAAAAATGCAAGTTGATTAAATTGAGTTTGTTTGATGTTGTAAACTAACTTGTTTTGTGTTGTAGGGTTTGATGCTTGAGTTTGAGCTCATGGCTTGCACTTGTGTGCATTAACTTGTGTTTGACTGTACAGATTAACATTTGTTGTTTACTTTTGGGTTTGTCTGGTATACTGACTGTGCTTGATTGATTCCAGGTACCATAGTCGCTTTAGTTCTTTAAGAACTTGCTGTGCTGCTGCTTGGTTGTATAAACCAGTTGAGGTAGACTCTCTTGTCTCCATGTAGTCTGGAAGACCTGGCTTGTTATTTAGCCAGGCAACTGTCTGAAGTCCTCCTTAAGAGGCGATGTTTGTGATTGTTTACTTTTGTCCCCAACCAGGTAAAGACCTCTATGAGGCAATTGGCGGAACCCAAGGGATATGCAATCTATCCCCCGCTATTCTGTTGAGTCGTCCCTCTGCTCACACCACTGTGTTGATGCATTGGGACATTAACCCAAGATCTTGTGCTGTTGCACAGTCGAGTCATAGTCTTGAGCGTAGAAGGGTTCCTCCATTCTGGACCCACGCTCCTTTGTCTGAAGCTCTCCCTGGACAGGGGTAAGAGCTGTGAAGTCTCATCTTCACCCACCTTTCATCTGCTTCACCCTGACTCTCAATGTCAGGGTTAAGAGAGAACACTACCTTGTACAGATGACTTGCCTTGGCGGTCCACCCTTGTTTGAGCCTCACTTGACTGGATATAGTGTGTGCTATGTGAAATGTTTGTTTTATTTTGATTGATGCTTGCATGCTTGTTTTTCCTGGTTAGGATTAGCTTGCTGTTGTGCAAGTAGATAGAAACCATAACATAGGGCAATGATGCATGATAACACTAGGCTCGAGTACAGCTCCCTAGTAGTGTGTCTCCCCTTGGTTTCTGGCTAGAATTTCTTTCCCGTTCAGGGGAACTACGTCGCCCTGATCCTCATACCAGATGAGGTACGTAGGCAGGAGACCGTGCGAGGTCTCTCCGGGCACTTTTCTTTCTTTTTGCGTGTGTGCTTGATGGTTATAGGCTCGAGTTCCCGACTCCCTATTAACTCGTTTGGTTGTTGTGTGCTTGGAAGCTGATGTAAGTCCATCGAGTGGCACTCGGGTTCCAGTGTGCGTGTGTTTGGTTCGGATGCCGATGTAAGTCCAGTGATTGGCGTTCGGGCTCCACGTTTGCCTTTTTGTGTGTGTTTTGGTTCGGATGCTGATGTAAGTCCAGTGGTTGGCATTCAGGCTCCAAGTTTGCCTGTGTTTGTGTGTGTCTTGTTTGGCGTGCGTGAGCCGAACTACGGCAGCTCTGATTCTCGTTCCAGACGAGATACGTAGGCATAGGACGCGATGTCCTAGCGAGCCCTCTCCTCCTTTCCCCCACCTGTGTTATCTTCGGTGTGTGTGTGTGATGTTTGTTTAGCAACCTTTTCTTTCTTTTAGAGCGTGGATCCCGTCGAGTACGACGGACGTGAGGGGTGCTAATACCTTCCCCTTGCGTAACCGACTCCCGTACCCTTTCTCTTTGGTCGCGAGGCCATGCTTTTTCCAGGTTTACTCTGAGCGTTTCCTTTCCCTTTTTTGGGATAAATAACGTACGGTGGCGGCTCTGTGTTGTTTTTGTTTCAGCCCGCCGGTTGTTTTTCGCGGATGCGACAGCTGGCGACTCTGCTGGGGAAGCAGATGTTGACCTGTGCTGGTCCATCTTCCCTAAGCGAGTCTCTCCTAGCGTTCTAGGATAGTTTAGGTTGCTTGTGCTGCTATTTATTGCATTTATTATTCTGACTGTGTATATATTTGCATAAATACTTGCATGCATCATACTATCATGTTGCCGTCCTCTGTGCAGGTGGTTCCTCTGTTGGGGTGGGTGTTCTGAGTGGGGCTAAAACCCAGGCCCGAGTGTACACCTAGGATTAGTGTGGTCTCGCGTTCCTCATTTGCTTTATCAGCATATTGTTGCAACGTGACATACCACAAGCCGGACGAGGTTCATTTGATAGTGCCCTTCCTCTGTGGAGTATCCACTTTGGTTGTGTCACTTCATCTGAACTATTGACTTCGGTGGCCGATCATTCCCGGATCTTGGGTTTAGATGATCTCAGGAGAGCTACAATGGCACACCCGAAAGGGCAAACCCATTGAGTATCTCTGCCCGATTGTCGAGACTATTATCCGCCTTAGGATAACCTGATTAGAATTTACCTGTGAGGGGAGGGTGATTCTTACAGATGCATGTTCAGATGGTGACTCAGATGGTGACTTTTGGTTCCGTTGATCAGAGTCCTATTTATAAGTCGGATTTATGGATTTATTTCCGAGACGCCGGAGTGTTGTCCGCGGTATTTATCAGTGGGGATCCGTTTATTTCAGGATTCCCCGGGCCGATTCAGAGATGGTTATGGGTATCTGCTCAGAGATTGTCTGGTGATGATGATGGTGTATCTTTCAGTTCCGTTTATTTCGGAACCCTTGAGTTGGATTTGTGATTATATATTCCCTCATATGGTTGTGATCAATTCAGAGATCAGGCTTCAGAGCAACAGATGATCAGATGACTCGGAGGATGGCACTATGCATTGCATTCACGCATCAGCATCATTCACATTTTGCATTCATCGGCGTCTAACTCATGTCTATCCATACTCAGGGAACATTTTCGGTTGAGATTCTGGTTGAGAGACATCCTGATGTCAGAATGTTATTGTCGAAATATTATCTGTCTCGATGAAACCAGGATCGAAAGACAGGAGCTTCCTCGTATGGATAGACGTTGCATTCATGCATATTAACCTGTTTGTTGTTTTGCAGATGTCGAGTTCTAACGTGCTTGATTGTTACAGGAATCATTGCTCGTGCTCGTAGAATTGTACCTTTGCACTCAACACGCCCTCACAGATACTTCACGCGACGCAATACTCCCAGACTGATGGATCTCCCAAATACCGATATTCTCGAGCTGAAGGATAAGATGAGCGAACTGATCAACATCATGCAAGGGTTCGCAGTTGGTCAGAAAGCTTTGGCCGACAAAGTTGAGAAGCTCGAGCGGGCCTCAGCTGCTAACAGCGGTGTCAACCTGGATGGTGTCTCCAACCAGGGGCTGGGCGGTTCTCGAGATGGTGGCAAGAGAGCAACTGTGGGTATGGTAAATAATAATGTTGGTGGGTTTGGCGCTGCCACAGGTGGTCAACCTGGTCAGAATCTGAAAGATAGTCTGTTCCCTCCATTCTTTGGGGTCGATGACGACAGAGAGGAGGACAGAGAGGCCGATCAGTTCTCGATGCACAACGAACCGTTTGGTCAGTATGGTGCCCAACCTCAGAATAAGGAGATTCAGTTGCTGGCTGAGAAGATCAGAGCTCTTGAAAGTTATGCCACTCTCGGTGTGGTAAATATGTCAAACATGGGGCTGGTTGAGGGGATTGTGATCCCACAAAAGTTTAAAGCGCCCTCATTTGACAAATATAATGGAAGTTCCTGCCCAGAAACTCACCTTCAAGCCTTTGTCCGTAAGATCTCTGCGTATACAACAGATCAGAAGCTTTGGATGTACTTCTTCCAAGACAGTCTGTCTGGAGGATCCTTGGAATGGTATACCAAGCTGAAGTCTTCTGATATCAAGAGCTGGCAAGATCTTGGCGATGCCTTCTTTAAACAGTATCAGTTCAACGCTGATATGGCTCCGAGTCGTACCCAGCTGCAGGGTATGTCTCAGAAGTCAAGTGAAGGGTTTAAAGAGTATGCGCAAAGGTGGAGGGAGTTGGCTGCCAGAGTGCAACCTCCGCTGGTGGATCGGGAGATGTCTGATCTATTCATGGGTACCCTGCAGGGGTTTTTGCTGAAAGAATGGTGGGTTGTCCCGTCACCAGCTTTGCTGACATCGTGGTGGCTGGGGAGAGAATTGAAAGTTGGCTGAGAATGGGGAAGATCCAGGGTGGTAATGCCTCGTCGTCAGGATCGAAGAAGCCCTTCGGTAACGGCCAAAGGAAGAATGAGGTTGAATCAAGTACTGTGTATGCCCAGAGGGGACACGGTAGGGATCGTTACTACCAGCACACTGCTGCGGTAACCACCCCTGCTGGTAGTCAGTCAGTACGACAGCAACGTCAGCCACCTCAACAGAGAGTCGGGTATCAAGTGAGAGGAAAAGGGATTGGTCGCCATTTTGACAGGCCACCCGTGACGTATGATGTTCTGTTCAAGAAGCTGATGGATCTTGGGTTGGTTCAGCCGAGGACGATGGTTCCGATGAGATCAGATCAAAGGCCTCCCAATTATGATGAGAACGCCCAGTGTGAATTCCATTCTGGCACACCGGGGCATAACATCGAGGGCTGTAGAGCATTCAAGAATGTTGTCCAGGATCTGGTAGACTCCAAGGCCATCAATTTTGCACCGTCTCCAAATGTTAATGCTAATCCCATGCCGGCGCATGGTCAGGCGATGGTGAGTGCAATTGCTGTAGATTCGGATCACGCTTGTGCGGTAGGTGAAGGGACTGACAGTGACTGCGAGTTTGATGGTTGGATAAAGTCGTGCGCACCAGGGATGGAGATCCAGAACTGGAAGGCCTAAAAGGATCATCGCTGTCACTCATTCGGAAGAGTAATGATTTCTGTTTTTCAGTTTTATTTGCATGAAAGCCATACGTTTTGCCCGAAACGTAATGGTTCATTGTAAGGGTCACCTCATGTTTCATTTTGCAACATTTTGCATCATTAATAAATGGATGTTTTTCAGTTAAAAGCGGTGTTCCCTGTTTTCATTTATTTTTGCAGTTTTAAAACGAATAAAAATGGCAATGTTTGTTTTCATTTTTTTCCCCTTTTTGATTTGGCTCGTTCCGACATCGGAAAAAATAATTCTCCGGATCTCATTGATAACAATTTTATCTCTGTATGACCTCGACAATCCGATCTATCATGCCGAAGAAGAAGGCGAAGAAGATTGTGATCTGTTGGAAGATTAGCCAGGTTGTCGAAACAAGAGGAGAAGGTGATTTAGCCGCGGGAAGAGCAAGTTGAGATTATTAACCTGTATACCGCCGAGGTCAGAAAGGAAATGAAAATTGAGGCCGCTTCAGGGGCAAGTCGAGAGCAGAATGGTAGCCATGTTAAAAGAGCATGTGGACACCTTCACCTGGTCGTGTCAGGATATGCCAGGGTCGGATACCGGTGTCGTTGTGCACAAGCTACCATGGAGAGGAGATTGTCCTCTAGAGAAGCAGAACGCCGGTGCCACGTATCAGAATGACTTTGTTTCATGATATGATTCGTCATGGAATCAAATGCTATGTTGATGACATGATAGCAAAGTCCCCAAACAGAAGAGGGGCATCTGGCAGATCTGGCCAAGCTGAGTAGACCGGTTGAGACAATTCAAACGGAGGTTGAATTCAGATAAGTGCACTATCAGAGTGCGGTCCGGTAAGCTGCTGGGGTTCATTGTAAGAGACGAATCGAGGGTGATCCTGCTAAAAAAATAAAAATTAAAAAAAAAAAAAAAGACAGAAAAACAAGAAATGCTTGAACCGAGAACAAAAAAGAGGTTCGTGGTCTATTAGGTAGATTGAACTACATGTCATGGTTCACATCTCCTCTAACAGCCACGTGTGAACCTATACTCGAGCTGTTGGGAAAAAAAAAAGATCAAACGGTCAGGTGAAATAATGATTGCCAAGGGGCATTGAAAAATAAAAGAATAAGTTGCAGGAGCCTCCGATTCTGATGCCTCCTGTGGAAGGAACAACTGTTAATCTGGTACTTGACAGCCCTCGAGGGGTCTATGAGGTGTGTACTGGGGCAGCATAACGAGTCTTGTCGAAAAGAGCATGCAATTTACCTTAGCAAAAAGTTTACCGACTGTGAAACAATACATTCACTGCTCGAGAAAACTTGACGTACTTTGGCATAGGCTGCTCGCCGACTGAGACAGTATATGCTGGTTCATACCACTTTGTGGATTTCGAGATGGATCTGATCAGGTAGATTTCTGAAAGAGCCAGCAATGACCGGACGGGTTGCGAAAGGGCCAATGATTTTGATTGAATACGATATTTGGTACACCTCCTAGAAAGCAATCAAGGGAGGAGTGTATTGTTTGATTACCTCGCCCGGCAACCCGTGGAGGATTATCAACCGATGAAGTTTGAGTTCCCTGATGAGGACATCTCGAGGTGCTCAAATCGAAAGATTGAGAGTAGCCGATCCCGGAGGATGGGCCTGACCCTGAATCCGAACGGATTCTGATGTCTGATGGGGTTAATGTGGACGAGTTAGTGCTTTGGTTACGCCGAAGGGATCCCATGTTCCCTTCGTTTCCAGGTTAGCATTCGAATGCACCGACAGTATGGGCAAGTGTGAAGCTTGTATCCTGGGTATTGTACCTCGGTGCGCCTACTGGGGCAAAGTCCTTTCTCGTTAGTATATGGAATGGAAGCCGTGCTACCGGTTGAGGTTCAAATTCCCTCCTTGAGAGTCCTGATGGACGTGAAATTGCAAGAGGCTGAATGGGTAAGGACCCGGTATGAGGAGCTGAGCCTGATTGAGGAAAAGAGGCTGGCAGCCATCTGTCATGGGCAGTTGTACCAACAGAGAATGAAGCGTGCTTTTGACAGAAAGGTACGACCTCGGGTATATCACGTGGGTGATATGGTGCTGAAAAAGATCCTTCCTCCTCAAAACGATCGAAGGGGCAAGTGGACACCCAATCACGATTCCCCAGCATGGTCAAGAAGGTTTTCTCTGACAGAGCCTTGTTGTTAACGACCATGGATGGCGAAGATTTTCCATCCCCTACAGATGCGGATGTAGTTAAAAAATGCTTCGTAAAAGAGACCCGCTGGACGAAAAGAACAAAATAGTCCAGGCAAAAATGGGCATCCCGGCGAACCAAAAAAAAACAGAAAAGAAAAGGTTCAGGCAAAAATTAGGGATAAAAAGAAAATTGTACACCCGGCAAGTCGAAAACCTGAAAAGGCGACTTGGGCAAAAATGGGTATCCCGGTGGACTGAAAACCCGAAAGGGCGGTCCAGGCAAAAGAGGGATTGAAACGAACAGCTGTGTCTAGCATGATCGTTTGCGCTTTGGTTAAAGCATCATGGATAATACCCGGTGGGGATCAATCAGAATCGTCTTGTTCAGAAGGCAGAAAGCACGGAGAGTCTGAGGATATATGGGGTGTAACCGAGTTGGAACTCGATGAGATCATGGGTTTCACATTGCCATTAGGATAGATTTTTTCCTTTTTGTGCGCAATTACCTCTTTTCAGGAATTGCTTCCTTTGTATTGCTCGGTTTTGAGCCACACCTTTTCAGTCAATAAAATGCAAATTCAGTCAAATAATTTTGTTTTTGTTTTTCATTACCGCTTTGATTGCAGAAACATCCAGATATTTTTGATAACGAATCTTGCATTTTAAAGACATACAGGTCCCTTCCAATGCATGTATATAAGATTGAAGATTTGAAATCTTATTTGGAAGGTTGAGTGACCCAAGTGTTGAAATCTTGATACGCCTGGGGCACGGTTTTTATCTAACAATCTCTTTTGCAGGAACTGTTAGATATTTTCACTCACTTGCAGGTTGTGATGTGGAAGCTTTTGACGAAACAAATCCCCATGGAGTCCGATCAGGGATGAATGAATGGAAGAACAGTGAAAAGACGGCGAGACGTACGAAGATCCTTGGAATTAATCAAGAAGACTCTTCAAAGTCGGAAAATTGAAAAGTCTGTATAAATCCCAGGAGTTCGCTCTCCGCCGAGTACGGAGCGGTTTGGAATACAAGATGATGGAGCAGAAAAGTCCAGGTGAGTCTGGGAGTTCTCAAAAGTGGAAAGCTGATATTGGAATTGGATATTGAATACCATGGTTCGACGAGTCGTCGGGTGTTCAGTACCAGAATTTCCTCATCTCGCCAAGCAGAGTCGGAATGACTAATTCCCCAGCAGATTCAAGGTCTGTGTTTTCCCTAGCAGGGTCAGGATGGTTATCCCCAGCAGGTTTCAAGATCGATGTTTCCCCAGTCGCCAGGCCTGAAGGTGACAATTTCCCCAGCGGAAGTATCTGTATGTGGTGGTTTCCCAAGCGGAGTCGGGATTGATATTCCCAGCTGGTCAAGACTGGTGTATCCCCACAGAGTGCATTGGTGGTTTTTTCCCCAGCAATTCCCCAAGCGGATTGGGTGCAAATGAGGTTTTTCCCCAGCAAGGGTTGCCTTATCCCACCAGCAGCAGTGCTATTCCCCAGCAGGGTGGAGATCGGAGTGATGGCGAGTTCCTCAGCAGAGTGTCTCGAGCTCCCCGGAAGAGTCCCTTGAGGGGGATGCCTTTTTTATACATGCATCATGTAAATAGCATGGCATATTGCATAATAAATCGCGTAGCATTTCCATGATTATGGAGCATTACGCAGAAAAAAATCAATCATGCATCATATTGCAAGCATAAGCTAGTCTTAAACCGTGGTTATCGTTTGAGAGGTGTTTCGCCAGTGGGTGAAGGTGTTACTCAAGCCGTGGTTACCGTTTGAGAGGTGGTTGCGCTGGTTGGAAGATCAACATCAGCATTGCAAGCATAAGTTAACCCCAAGCCGTGGTTACCATCCAAGAATGGGTTTTGTCGGTCAGTGAAGTTGATACTCTGAGGAGTTTGGCATCGTGACGTTAGGTCAATGGTATTCCCCAGTAGTGCGATACTGGAGGAGATTTCTGTCGTGCGAGATAGAAATTTGGAGGTGTTACTCTGAGGAGTTTAGCCTCATGACGTCAGGTCAGCAAAGTTCCCCGGTAGTGCGATACTGGAGGAAACTTTTCCGTCGGACAGAGATGGAAATGAAGATCGCGATCAGCGCTACTCGAGTCGTGGTTACCGCTTGAGAGTTGGTTTTGCCGGAAGTTGGAATGTGTTACTCTGAGGAGTTCAGCATCGTGATTTTGGGGCAACAGTATTTCCCAGTTAACCCCTGGCAAGCGTCTGCCTGGTTTTGGACAAGTGTGGATGTCATCCTTGCGATACTAGTAAGTGTCGTGTCGATCCTCGTCTGGTCAAGTTTTCTTTGATGTTCAGTAAACATCATTGTTCGATGTCCAGTAAACATCACTGTTTGATGCCTGTAAACATCATTGTTTGATGCCTGTAAACATCATTGTTTGATGCCTGTAAACATCATTGTTTGATGCCTGTAAACATCATTGTTTGATGCTTGTAAACATCATTGTTTGATGCCTGTAAACATCATTGTTCGATGTCCTGTAAACATCCTTGTTCGATGTCCTGTAAACATCCTTGTTCGATGTCCTGTAAACATCCTTGTTCGATGTCCTGTAAACATCAATGTTCGATGTCCTGTAAACATCCTTGTTCGATGTCCTGTAAACATCATTGTTCGATGTCCAGTAAACATCATGGTTCGATGTCCTGTAAACATCATTGTTCGATGTCCTGTAAACATCATTGTTCGATGTCCTGTAAACATCATTGTTCGATGTCCAGTAAACATCATGGTTCGATGTCCTGTAAACATCATTGTTCGATGTCCTGTAAACATCATTGTTCGATGTCCTGTAAACATAATTGTTCGATGTCCTGTAAACATCACTGTTCGATGTCCAGTAAACATCACTGTTTGATGCCTGTAAACATCATTGTTTGATGCCTGTAAACATCATTGTTTGATGCCTGTAAACATCATTGTTTGATGCCTGTAAACATCGTTGTTTGATGCCTGTAAACATCATTGTTTGATGCCTGTAAACATCATTGTTTGATGCCTGTAAACATCATTGTTCGATGTCTTGTAAACATCATTGTTCGATGCCTGTAAACATCATCGTTCGATGTCCAGTAAACGTCGAGTTTTCTCCCAGTCATCAGTAAGTGTCCGGTCGAGCTTTCTTTGGTGTCAGTAAACATCATCGTTCGATGTCCAGTAAACATCGAGTTTCGTCCCAGTCACCAGTCAGTGTCTGGTTGAAGGTGTACCCTCTGACATGTCGCCTTCAGAGTGGTGTTTGGTGTTATTTCCGACGTTGCCAGCGGAATTATCACGAGAGATTGGAGAACGGGGTTCAAACGGAGAAAGGGAAGTGTTGAGGCATTTTCTGGAGATCGGGGTTCAAATGGAGAAAGGGAGTGTTGCGGCATTTTCTGGAGAATGGGGTTCACATTGGCGATCACGAGTTATCGTCAGGCGACTGGGGTTCAAACTGGAGAATGGGGTTCATTATTTTGGCAAACAGGAGAACGGGGTTCAAATGCGATGATCCGGGATCATTGGCGCTAAGAAAATTTCGGGGTTCAAGAAAAAGAAAAAGATTATCAGTTCGTAAAGAAATTTCGGGGTTCAAGAAAATCAAAAAGAGATAATAATCCCCAGCGGATGTGTGGTGTTCAGGCCATGGTTGTCCCTGCATTACCATTTATTTTGGTATCCAGGTCGACAGTCTGTTTCGGTGATCAGGCCGACTTTCTACGTACCAGACGGATGTTTCTTCAAGATTGTGTTTCTTTGCCGATTCTGACAGGTATTGTTAATTATATCCCATCAGAGTGCAAATTGTTCGTCTGTTCTGGGTATTCAATCACTCTTCATCCTGATCATCTGAAAGCCGAGGCTATTCATATCGACAGGTTCACAGTGGATTGAATAGGGGCAGCTGTAACACCTCAAAATTTGCCCTCCTCTCTGGGGACTAGCTTAACATATTACATTGCATGTCATTTTTTAGGTCATTAGGCATTTGCATATTTGCATATCATGTGGTTATATTGTGCAAGTCATCCTCCTAGGTCTTGGTCAGAAGATAAGAGAGGTTGAGATTCAAGCCTGAGGGTTTTCATTGGACTGGATCATTAATCATCTGAGGGTGGTGGTCCAAATTAGGGTTTCTGATTCTCAAGGAGATTGATCTTCATCTTGGTTGAAATGATATATCATCATCATCATGGTTTTGTTATCATCCAGGAGATTCAAGTTCATGATCAGATACCTTGATATTAGGGTTTTGACCACTGGTCAACCCTAATCAATCCTAATCAGTTGAATCATCTACATTGGGCCAATCAGGGCATGGCAAGGAGATGGGGTCTATAATGGATATGGGGATCATCATGTGATTATATTGAGCTTCTGGAGGCTAGGGTTTCATCATTGAGCCATTTCATCAGGAGGTTGAGGCTCAACTTGATCAGTGCATTGCCAAATTCATCTATCAGTTGAAAAAGTCGACTGTGGTCAATTGTGCTTGATTTTATGGATTTGGAGGTGGGAGAGAGTTGGATACACTTCATTCATGTTGAAACAAGTTTCATTTGACATTTCAAACGTCAAAAAAGAAGAAAATAAAATCAAGAGAAAAGTTGCCAAAGATAGAAAGTGACTTGTAATGAAAGTTTCCAAAAATGGAAAGTTTTTCACCTCAAAATTACGTGTCCAAAAATGCTTCAAATGAAATTTTGTTCAACATGAAAGTTGTAGATCTTGCTCTCACCTTTCCAAAAAGTCCAAGAACCTGAAATTCCCATGTATGGTTGACAAGTTATGATCAATTCATTTTCCAAAAATGCCTATAATCAAAGTGGCATAACTTTCACATGGAATGTCCAATTTGGGTGATCTTTCTTTGAGCAAACCCCATTTCACATGTACTTTCATGTTGCATAATCAAAATCCATCAAAAATGGTCAAGGCAAAAAGTCAAATTTCAAGTGGACTCTTTTGAATTTTTGGTGTGAACATGTGATTTTGAGAAATACAAGAGATATGCACATGAAACCACTTCCAACACACTCCAAATGCCAAATAGAAGTTGTGTGAACTGTCATTTTGCTGTCACATTGGTTAATTGGAGAAGGTCATTTTGGACATTGCATTAAGAAACTCATTTTCACTAATCAAGCCAATTTTGATAATTGTGATTAACAAAGTGGATTAAGGAGTGAGTATAAGTTGTTAATCATAACAGAATTGGTAATGACAATTCCATATTCCAAGATCTGTAACTGAATTTCCCTCCAAAACCACAAATTCTCTCCAAAACTTCATCACTTTTTTTCATCAAATCTTCATCAATTTGCTTCGTTCTTGCTTGATCCATGCTCTACATGTGGTATTGATGATCTGTTCCAGCAAATCCGTGCCAAAACATTCAGGAATCACGACTGTTCAAAGCTTGCTCATCAATGGAGTTTTCATCATTCTTGCAATTGGAGCATCCTTGAGCTGAAGAACTTCTTCCAATCAACTTACAGGACCTTAAGCTTCATCTGTTTTTGGCTTTTGCACCTGGAAAAACACAAATTCGCGTCTGCCATTTCCAAGAGGTAGAGTTTCGAAAATCTCCATTTCTTGAATTATGATATGCGTTTTGTAGTTCATTCATTGTAGATTAGCATGATGCTTATAGTTTTGGATTTGGTTGAGAATTGTGAGAGAAATCTGGATCTAAAGTTTGATGCGCATTCTTTTTTTTTGTTCGATTTGCTTTGTATGTTAGGAATTAGGTTAAGCCATTTATATATCCATGATGTACATGATCATACGGTTCCAATGATGTATAGTTTGTTGATTATGGTTGAGATTCGTTGTTCTTCAATTTCTGGATTTTCTGGCCTTGTTCTTGCTGAAGAACAAGATGAAACTCGTGTTTGATCCGTGTAATGCCTTGCCTGAGTTCAAATTGTGTTTGGCGCCATCTTTGGACCAATGAGCGCTTGCCAGCGAATAAATGAGCACGACGCCGTTTTGGCCTGGCTCTCTAAAATTACAACCGTGCCACTGGTTCATGTTATTTTAATTCATTTCATTTTCTTTTTTCATTTGTTATTTCATTTGATTACATGATCTTGTAAAAATCATAGAGGACTCATTTCTTGTCAAAATTGAGTGAGATTTTTTCCATGATGCTTCTTATAATGTGTAGAATTTAATGGTGATTTTTGTGATTTTTGTGCACGGGTAAAGAATTAAAATGCCTAGGGTTTGCTTGGTAGTGTCACATTTGCACATGCTTTGCCAA
This sequence comes from Lathyrus oleraceus, assembly GCF_024323335.1. Lineage (NCBI taxonomy): Eukaryota > Viridiplantae > Streptophyta > Magnoliopsida > Fabales > Fabaceae > Lathyrus > Lathyrus oleraceus. Next base: position 207,140,706 of record NC_066581.1, read on the forward strand.
ATCTTTCATAAAATGATGACGCTTTCAAAGAAATGGATGAAATTTTCTGTGCATATTCTGGACACTTTGATGGTGATTTTGATGTAGAGTTTGTGGTTTTTGGATACCTGGTTGTTGAGATATGAATTTTTGAATAGAGGTGTGACAATTTGTGTCACACCAAGCTTGATGAATTTCATGATTTTATTTGCCTTGCCTAGGAACCTTGAATTGAGCCAATTTTTTGCATGGTCGAACATATGTATGTTGAGATGACATGTGAATGTTTCTGGATTTATTGATAGCGTTTCCTATTTGATTGGAATTTTTCCCTCTGATTGGTCATTTTGTTGATTGTTTGTGACACATGTTACCATTTGATTTGTGAAATTCTGATCATTGATTGTATGAGTGTGAAATTTGACATGTGGATTGTAGACACATTATAGGTCATTGTGGTTTTGATCCCATTCATTTATCTTGTATTATCACTGATTTATGATTTTTGGAAGTTGATGTTTGTTTGGATACCATGTGTTGGCTTGCTTGAACTTGTCTGAACTTTATGAATTTAATTTTCATACTTCCACTGATCCAAATAAGCTGAAAATTGATATGCTATTCATTGAATGTGTCCTGTTTAGGTTGGAATTTTTGTGGAATTTATTGAGCTGTTTTGATGGGGATTTGATTGAGATCTTTCTGTTTGGTCTTTTGAAGTTGCAAATTGCATGTTTGGTGCTATTTTGTGCATAAAATGATAATGGTGATTGATATGAGCATGGGACCAATTGGTCTTGCTTTTGAATTGTTTGAATGTGGTTTTGGATAATTTTCACTTGCTGTTTTGATTTTTTCATCTCCTTTGGACCCTAGGCTTGGCCTAGTGGTCTTGTTTCTCATGATTGGTTTGGATTTTCAGGTTGAGATGCAAAGGCCTTAAGGAGAAAAATGCAAGTTGATTAAATTGAGTTTGTTTGATGTTGTAAACTAACTTGTTTTGTGTTGTAGGGTTTGATGCTTGAGTTTGAGCTCATGGCTTGCACTTGTGTGCATTAACTTGTGTTTGACTGTACAGATTAACATTTGTTGTTTACTTTTGGGTTTGTCTGGTATACTGACTGTGCTTGATTGATTCCAGGTACCATAGTCGCTTTAGTTCTTTAAGAACTTGCTGTGCTGCTGCTTGGTTGTATAAACCAGTTGAGGTAGACTCTCTTGTCTCCATGTAGTCTGGAAGACCTGGCTTGTTATTTAGCCAGGCAACTGTCTGAAGTCCTCCTTAAGAGGCGATGTTTGTGATTGTTTACTTTTGTCCCCAACCAGGTAAAGACCTCTATGAGGCAATTGGCGGAACCCAAGGGATATGCAATCTATCCCCCGCTATTCTGTTGAGTCGTCCCTCTGCTCACACCACTGTGTTGATGCATTGGGACATTAACCCAAGATCTTGTGCTGTTGCACAGTCGAGTCATAGTCTTGAGCGTAGAAGGGTTCCTCCATTCTGGACCCACGCTCCTTTGTCTGAAGCTCTCCCTGGACAGGGGTAAGAGCTGTGAAGTCTCATCTTCACCCACCTTTCATCTGCTTCACCCTGACTCTCAATGTCAGGGTTAAGAGAGAACACTACCTTGTACAGATGACTTGCCTTGGCGGTCCACCCTTGTTTGAGCCTCACTTGACTGGATATAGTGTGTGCTATGTGAAATGTTTGTTTTATTTTGATTGATGCTTGCATGCTTGTTTTTCCTGGTTAGGATTAGCTTGCTGTTGTGCAAGTAGATAGAAACCATAACATAGGGCAATGATGCATGATAACACTAGGCTCGAGTACAGCTCCCTAGTAGTGTGTCTCCCCTTGGTTTCTGGCTAGAATTTCTTTCCCGTTCAGGGGAACTACGTCGCCCTGATCCTCATACCAGATGAGGTACGTAGGCAGGAGACCGTGCGAGGTCTCTCCGGGCACTTTTCTTTCTTTTTGCGTGTGTGCTTGACGGTTATAGGCTCGAGTTCCCGACTCCCTATTAACTCGTTTGGTTGTTGTGTGCTTGGAAGCTGATGTAAGTCCATCGAGTGGCACTCGGGTTCCAGTGTGCGTGTGTTTGGTTCGGATGCCGATGTAAGTCCAGTGATTGGCGTTCGGGCTCCACGTTTGCCTTTTTGTGTGTGTTTTGGTTCGGATGCTGATGTAAGTCCAGTGGTTGGCATTCAGGCTCCAAGTTTGCCTGTGTTTGTGTGTGTCTTGTTTGGCGTGCGTGAGCCGAACTACGGCAGCTCTGATTCTCGTTCCAGACGAGATACATAGGCATAGGACACGATGTCCTAGCGAGCCCTCTCCTCCTTTCCCCCACCTGTGTTATCTTCGGTGTGTGTGTGTGATGTTTGTTTAGCAACCTTTTCTTTCTTTTAGAGCGTGGATCCCGTCGAGTACGACGGACGTGAGGGGTGCTAATACCTTCCCCTTGCGTAACCGACTCCCGTACCCTTTCTCTTTGGTCGCGAGACCATGCTTTTTCCAGGTTTACTCTGAGCGTTTCCTTTCCCTTTTTTGGGATAAATAACGCACGGTGGCGGCTCTGTGTTGTTTTTATTTCAGCCCGCCGGTTGTTTTTCGCGGATGCGACAATATGTTCAGTGGACCATATACATCAGTATGTATGAGGGCCAAAAGATCATTAGCTCTTTCACCTTTTCCTGTGAATGGAGACTTTGTCATCTTACCAATTAAACAAGATCTGCATGTCTCATATGATTCATAATCAAAAGAGTCCAACAGTCCATCTTTATGGAGTTTGGAAATGCGTTTCTCATTTATGTGGCCTAATCGACAATGCCAAAGGTAAGTTGGATTTAACTCATTAGGTTTCATCCTTTTAGTATTAATGTTATAAATAGGCATTTCAAGATCAATGACATATAATCCATTGTTCATTTGTGCAGTTGCATAGAATATATCATTCAAATAAATTGAACAACAATTGTTCTTTATTATGAATGAAAAACCGAACTTGTCCAAACAAGAAACGGAAATAATATTCCTGCTAATTGCTGGTACATAATAACAGTTCTCTAACTGAATTATTAAACCACTGGGTAAAGTCAATTCATAAGTTCCTACGGCTAAGGCAGCAACCTTTGCTCCATTACCAAATCGTAGGTCGACTTCACCTTTTGCCAATTTTCTACTCCTTTTTAGTTCTTGCACATTTGTACAAATGTGAGAACCGCATCTAGTATCTAATACCCATGATGCAGAAGTAGATAAATTAATTTCAATAACAAAAATACCTGAAGTTGGAGTCTCTACTCCATTCTTCCTATCTTCCAGGTACTTTGGGCAGTTCCTCTTCCAGTGTGCGGTCTTACCGCAATGGAAGCAGGTGCCTTTCTTTTCTATGCTTCCACTAGGCTTCAAAGAAGCACTAGTGGGTTTGGGTTTGGCAACTTTCTTTCCTTTCCCTTTATCATGTTTGAGGACAATCCTCATGTCTCGGTACCAATCCAGAAAATTTGTCCCAGACAATTTTTCCTTGTCAAGGTTTGATCGCAATATGTTGTTAGAGGTGTTTGTTGTCATGGTAATCTACATAAGGATTAATGAAAATATAAGTATCATTGACATATTTAATTAGGCCTTTAATTAAACATGCTCCCACTATTTTATCCAAAACAAATGACCCTCATCATTTGATTCGGAAAATCCCATTGGAAGATTTTCTAGTGGGTCGAGATCCATATTTCACTTCGTTCTAAGTCCGCGTAGGCGGATTACACAAAACTAGGTTATTTTAGGTAGGAACTCCTTCCAATTGTATCTCATACAACTCTCAAAAATTTCAGTTGGGTGAATAACTCCTTATTCTAATCCATCATATGGATCATTCCCAACTCTTGCTTCTAAACATATATATAATCTTATTATAATTTGTTTAGTTAAGTTTGACCCATTGTTTTAACAGTTGGATATTACAATTATCCCATCGCACCTTACTAATATATAGATCATGCACCTCGCGTAGGCGAAACCTACATTATCCATTACTAGTCTTGATGAGTGTTAAAACTTGGAAAGCATAAACTTAATATTTAATTTGAGGGAATTGCAATTTTTCTGATCTCACCGGCTTGTTTATCATATAAACCGTCTCTCACATGCATCAACATACATTCACATGCATCAACATACATACAAACATAATGAAACAGTTACGGCCCCTAGTGCAGTTGTTCTCCCAAGCCAATGAGAGAACCTAAGCTAACCTAACAACGATCTAAGCTTCTCCAAGCAAGATCTTCAAGGTTGTCCTCCTTTGGCACTGACTTCTTTGCTTTCTTCATATCATTACATTACATAAAAGAAACTCGTTTTACATACGAGGGAGTGAGATGAGAAAAGAAGTTACATTTGGGAGATTAAGAGAGAGGCACGACACGCAGGTCGTATTTTAAAATCCAAAGCAGAATAAAGGAAAACTAAGGCCATAATCGATCACCACAAGACAATAATAAACACTTTATTATTATTATTATTATTAACTCCTTTAATTAATTAAAATCAAATTAAATTTCGACGACCGATCATCACATTTCAATGAACAATTCATTTAAAATCGATGTCGCCTTTCGTATCAACACTTGACACTTTTAAAGCACTGAGTTAGCCGAACGGGTGAAAATTTCCTTGCGTTAACCGGTTAACCATATGCGTTAACCGGTTAAGACTGTTTGAAAAATTTTAGAAAATTCTTTTCTGCCTTGCGTTAACCGGTTAACCATATGCGTTAACCGGTTAACACTGTTTGAAAAACTCAGAAAACTGAATTTCGTCTTGCGTTAACCGGTTAACCAAAAGCGTTAACCGGTTAACACTGTTTGAAAACTCAAAAAATTTTATTTCGCATTGCGTTAGCCGGTTAACCATGCGCGTTAATCGGTTAACACTGTTCGGAAAAGTGTTTAGAACGCACAACTCTTGTGCAGCCATACCCCAATCGCATAACTCTCTGACAACACAACCCTTGTGTCGTCACTAACCCTGATGCACCAATTTCAGACCGTCAAACACATCTCGATTGTTAATTCAGTATGATTGATCAACACGTCATTGCTTCACCATACTAATGTCGGATCAAGAAGCAAACGACCATTGATCGCTCAAAGGAAAACAATCATCGAGGGTTTGAATGAACGAAACAAGAACACTATATCATATATAATGTATTTTGCATCAGGGTTACATATATCACATATATGTAACTTGATCGATCTCAATTTAACCTTTGATTCATTCTGTCTTTAATCATATTATTACAGAACAAAAACAGTTATCAGATTCATGGTTTCGTAAGTGGCTCTGATACCACTGTAGGAGAATTGCCATCCAAGGCGAAGCGGAATTTAAAAATTTCTCCATTTAGTGATCCTTACGAATGGGCATGATCAGTGATAGAATCGTTACCTCTTGTGGCGATTCAAACCTTTGGTGCAGATCTCTGATAATGTTCAAAACCTTTGATACAGATCCACGGGGCGATCACGAAAGTTGAACGATGACAACTTCTCTACTCAGTCCACACGAACGGATTCCTTCAATCGCAGTGCTAGCTGTTATGAATGAAGGCTTTGAGTGAGAGAAAGAGGGGAACAAAATTCCAAGTCTCTACTTGAATTTATGTCTGAGTGGATTGGAGTTACAATGCTTCGTGGAGTACCCATCAACTGTCTTTATGGTTATCCAGTTACGGACAACGTTGGATCAGCAATAAAGCACTCGACTCTACATCTAGGATCCATAGTGGTTTCAGGTCGAAGAGTGGTATACACTATTATCACCATGAGAATAACTTATGACACTTTGCATAACTTTCTATATAGTATTCTCATAGCGGGTCAATCCGGTATAAATATTACTCCTAATATCCATACCTATGTTTAAGACTTGATAACTCTTTATCCATGATCCATGAGATGTGATCATCAGTCTACAAACATAATAGTCTTAATGCTTTAATGTTATCCCACTTCACATTAAAGCTCGACTACGGATACTTTAAGAACAGTGTCCTTATGTTTAATGTGTTCTCATGATTAAGTCACACTTAAGACATTAAACGGACTATCTATTCTAGGGACTTTATTAATCAACCATAATAAAGAAAATGCCTTTTATTATTAATAAATAATTCGATACAAGTACCAAAAGTATTGGCCTCTAGGGCTTACACCAGCAGCTAGGACAAAGGTTGTTGAAAAAGTGTTTGACAATTGGGAGGAGTCTTACAAACAACTTCCAAAATACATGTTGGCTCTAAAACAATATGCTCCAGGATCTATTGTCAAGTTGGAAACGTTACCCACGTATACACCAGACGGGACGTGTGCTATTGGAAATGGAATATTCCACCGTCTCTTTTGGGCGTATCAACCATGCATCATAGGTTTTTCTTTCTGTAAACCAATTATACAAATTGATGGTACATGGTTGTACGGGAAATACAAAGGAACGTTACTGATGGCAGTGGTACAAGATGGTAACAACAACATTTTTCCAATCGCCTTTTCCCTAGTTGAAGGGGAGACTGCCGAGAGATGGAGTTTTTTCCTAAGAAATCTCTGATTGCACGTTACACCTCAGCCTAACTTATGTTTGATCTCCGACAGACACCCTTCAATCATCAGTGCATATAATAACATTGATAATGGATGGCATAATCCTCCTTCGACGCATGTCTTATGTATTAGACATATTGCTCAGAATTTCATGCGGGAAATCAAAGATAAGACGTTGTGGAAGAAGGTTGTCAATGTAGGTTATGCATTATCAGAACCTTCTTTCAAACACTACCGCGAAGAAATAAGATTGTCAAACGAAGATGCAATACGGTGGATCGATAGTATTCCATTGGAGAAGTGGACTAGGGCATACGACAACGGTCAACGTTAGGGTCACATGACAATAAATCTTATGGAATCAATGAACTATGTCTTCAAAGGCATCTGTAACCTACCAATAACTGCTTTGGTGCAAGCAACATATTTCAGGCTAGGGGTGTTGTTTGAAACCAGACGCTCAAAATGGAGTTCAGTGTTACAATATGGACAGTTGTTCAGTGATGCTTCAATGATTTTCATTAGAGATGAAGCTGCCAAAGCAAACACACATGTGGTTATGGTCTTTGACCGCACTAAAGGTTGGTATAATGTTGCCGAGTCCATGGATCACAATGAGGGCATGCCGATGGGACAATAAAAAGTCGAACTAGATAGAGGTTGGTGCGACTGCGGAAAGTTCCAAGCCTTTCGTACGCCCTGCTCCAATGTCATTGCAGCATGCTCAAAGGTTCGAAGGGATCCATCCTACTTGCTATCTGAAGTTTACAAAGTCGTTAACATATCAAATGTTTATAAAATTAGTTCTTCCGTAGTGGCAAAAGAGGATTATTGGCCAGAATATCAAGGGGACATCGTCTGGCACAACGAAGTTATGTGAAGGAAGAAAAAGGGTCGCCCAAACAGCACCCGGATTCGAACCGAAATGGATACGGCGAACAAAATGGTTATACTATGTAGTTCATGCCGTCAGCCAGGTCACAATAGTAATAATTGTCCTAATGTTGGAATGAGCACAACCAGATAGATTCACATGTACCTCTGTTGCAATATATGAAAAACTAATTTTATTTCATATTAGACGTATGTGACGAAAATACCTTTACATAAACAATAACACATACAATTAAAATAACTATAATACAAGAACCATGTGATTACAACCATCAAAACAATTTTGAACATGTAATGCATCATCCTGCGAGCGTCTTGGTCAATCTTAATATCCACTCACTCGCGCACTTCTCCATTCTATTCTTCTAATCCTGTCATCATCTTCAATTTCTCCCTCTAACCAACTGTACAACGTCCGATTAAGACGTTCAAACGTATCTGTGTTCCAGAGGCGAATTTGTATCGGAGCCGCAACAGCGGAAAATATTACATCGGCATTTCGCTTCTGAATGTATGCAGACATGGTTAAAACACAAAAACTTGAAGGAGAGTGAAGTTGAATTAGAGAAAATATGATAGTAGGGGATGATTTTGTGTGAAAAATATTACATCCAAGACGTGGTATTTATACAAAGAAGGCAAAAAATGAATGCGCCAAGAGGTTGGGCGCCCACATGTCAACACTTGTAGGCGCTAGAGGCATTGACGCATCCACCTAAGGCACCATGTAGGCGTCAGGGGCATTGGCGCCTCCTCATGAGGGTCAATGCATGCGCCAAGAGCATTGGCGCCTCCTCATGAGGAGCCCAATGCATGCGTCAATGTCTTGGGCGTCTCCTCTTGTGGTTTAAGGGGTGCGCCGATTCTTCTGGCGCATCCTCTTTTAAATGTGGTTATTTTGGAAAAAAATTGAAAAATTGGTTATTTTGGAATTATTTTTGAAAAACTTGATTATTTTTTTAAAAAAATATTAAATAAAAAATTAATTTAAATAATTTATTTTAAAATTGTATTTTAGATATTCCACAATTTTATTTAAAAAAATTGCATATTAAATTTTAAAAAATCATTGAAATTATATCAAATAATTTTTTATAAAAAAATTGAAAAATATTTTTTTTTAATTATAATTTCGACTATATCTTAATTTTTCATCTTCAATAATGTGTATTTATATTATAAAATATCAAAAATAATTTTGTAATTTAAAAAAAATAATATTTTTTTTATATTATTATAGAAAACAATTTTACAAAATCTATTTTTAAAAATAAAAATAAAAATACATTCTTTTAAAGCTAAAACAAACAGGTTCAATAAACTTTAAAGAAATGATTCAAAATTATTTGGTTCAAATAAATAAAATAATAATAATTAAATATAATTTTTTACTTGTGATTAAAATAATAAATAATTTCACATTATCGTGCTATGTCAACAAATTTAAATGAGAAAGACCAAAAATAAAAAATATAATACTACAGAAATGTAATCTAAACTTTTATTATTACAAGGACTAAAATCAAATTCTTTCAATATTACAGGAACCAGAGAAGGATTAACCCTGAAAATAATTACAAGTATCGCAAATTTTATCATAAAAAAATTAAACTTTTGCGTTAGATCTTTATATTGGCCTCGAATAAATAGTTCTTACAGAATTAGTTCTTTGTTTCTAAATTAAGATAAACTATAAGCTGAATAATATCAAAACTTCTCAGCCGACATACGTTATTCGGGAAAAATTGAAAGTTCAGTTACTTGGAATTTTAGAATTGGCTTTTTTTATCAATATACTTTGGATAAGAATTACTTTATCCTTGACTTTTTGAGTGATATATGCCATGGTTTACAAATTTACTACGTCTTCGTAATTAGATTGAGACCCTTTTGAAGACGCATATCCTTTTCTACAGCACACTTTTACAATAATGAGAAATAAAAAATCAAATTTGCCATTTAACCATATCATAGCAAACCAAATAAGAATCATTCTATTTTAATCAATTTGAAGTTAGACAAAATTATCAATAATTGTAAGTACAATAATCTCACAAGTCAACATAGAAAAGGAAATATGGACATGAAGCTACCAAGTTAAAGGTATACAATAATTAATTAATTAATTAAAATTGAGAATGTATATAATGAAAGTTCCTTTACATGTGGTTCAGGTTATTGTTTCCATAATATTCATATTGTCATATTACTATTAAGAGGACCCACTTCATTGTAGTTCTAGTATCTGGCTGTGTCCGTAGGAAAAAGACACATAAACTAATTATTTATGTCATGTTCAAATTTATCATATAAATCATTAAAAAATAAATAGTGGCTAGGACCTATATGTATATACTATTCAATTAGTAGTGTACAAAATATACAAATTTTTGGTCCATGTTATGAATTTAAAATTTGAATAAAATATTTTGTGTATGAATTGTATGGGCCATATTGTTTGTGTCGGTGATTGATTGGCTTTCACCATAAAAAGGAAACAATGATTGGCCATTTGGAAAGATACAAAGTCAAACCTTCAACGCATTGTTCCTTCGCTTTCACAATCTTTTTACTTCTCTCCCATTAAGACACGAATGAACTGATTTTTTTATAAGCAAATACATATAGTTGATTACTAGTTCTAATATTGAAAGGAGATTCCGGAAATAAGACATCAATTGAGAATTCAAAACCTAAAATATTCTTAAATGGACTTCAAAATCAGACACATATTTAATGTGAAAGAACGTAGAGGGATGTATTCTTGTGTTTTGCTAGGGCAAACCAATGATTACAAAGAAAGTAATACTAATGAAGAAGATATGGATGATGACTTGGAGAATTTGGAAGGCATAATGGTGGAAGAACATATTAAAGGTAAATATGATTGGATTGAGTTTATCTTATCCACGATTGAGAAAAAGAGAATTTACAAATATTGGAGAAGAGAAGTTATTGTGAAGCTGCTAGGGCAGAGAATTGGCTACAAAACTCTAGAAACTAGATTGAAACAAATGTGGGTACAAAAAGGAATGAAATTGATTTGAACAATAAGTGTTACCTTCTTGTTTTTTCACATGAGGATGATCACAATGATGCGCTCTTGGATGGTCCATAGTTTATCTATGATCATTATCTAATGGTGAAGGAGTGGAGTCCAAATTTCAATCCGGCGAGTGACATGATAGAGAAGATTGTTGTGTGGATAGAGTCGTCTCAAACTTTTAAGAGGCCTTGTGTAAAAATTTGAAGTTAACTTCATTTGAGTCGTGAGTTATTTTAAAGAGACCTTATTTAACCGTGAATGATGTGTATGGGGCCCTTTTTGTCATAGATTAATCATGAAAAAATGTGAGCCCATGTGTTGTAGGTCACCTTGCATGCCCTCAAAGACAACCTTATGTGTGGGTGTGTATGGTTGGATTACCAATAGAGTGCTATGATTCCAAATTCTTAACTTGTATTGGTAATAGTATTGGAAAGACAATTAAAGTGAATAAAAATAATTTGATGCAGGAACGAGGAAAATATGCATGTTTGTGTGTTGAAGTGGATTTAACAAAACCGTTATTAGTCATGTTTGCCATTAAAGGAAATAAATATAAAGTTGAGTATGAAGGACTACATTTTCTTTGCATTAATTGTGGTAGATTTAGGCATTATAAAGAAGGATGACATGATAAAGACGTGCTTCAAAGACAAAACAATAAGAATGTTTCATTTGGAAATCATTATAATGCAATGGATCGAGCAAGTGGTTATGGTAATGGAATTGGAGAAGAAGGGCCTTGGAAAACGGTGTAAAAAATCGGGGGAAAGCTAGAAACACTACGTCGACAGTGATATGATAAAACATAGACAAGAGGCCAGCTAACATGAATGCATATCCAAGAATTAAAGGAGCCATGAAGACACCATTGAGTACAGATAAAAAATAAAGGAGTCATAATAGCTTTGAATGCAGATAAAAAATATAAAGGATCCCGATTTGTTGCTTTAAGTGATTAAATTTCGAAATTACTATAGTGGTAATGAAGAAATCATTGAGGAGACATATATGAATTCAAGGAGACAGGTGGCAGAGACCTTGAATGCTAATGAAGTGGCTATTATGCATGGGGAGGACAGTAATAAGCGTTGAGCCATAAAATGATTGTAGGGGGCTACATCGTCAACATAATAAAAGTATCAATATGATTGAGAAGGTAATTGGTCAAACTCTGACAAGAAAACTTAACAAGTAGATTTGTGTGGCAAAACGGGTTAGGAGTGCAAACTTCAAAGTAAAAAACGTGGGGAATCAAAAAAAGAAAACTAATGGAAATATGGTGGGTCTGCTTAAAGATATTAAAGATGATACAAATATAAATTTGGTCACGCAAATAAAAAACAAAATAAGAAGCATGCATGTTACTAATGCTCCATTATTAATTTGTCTTGATGGTGCGAATAATCAGATGATTACTTCAAATTTCTGGTTTGAAAGTGCTTGGCTTCTAGAAGAATTTTATGGTTCTATGTTGAATGGAAGTTGGGGTAACAGTCTGAACATTTTGAATACTCTGGATAATGTGAAGGAAACACTACCACATAAAACATCTATCATAACGGTTGGAAAAGGGATACAATCACACGCTGGATCAACTGTTGTGAGGTAAGGTGTGATTGTATGTATGATGATTTCCATAACAGTTACTTTAAAAAACCGTTGTGATATTCTTTAATGCATAACATTTAACAACAATTGGTATAAACAACCATTGTGATATATACACTGAGCTTATTATAAATTATGTAGAATGCTTATTTCTCCAATTCTCACTAAACATATAACCTTTCAATGTGATCTAGAATATTATAATATGATAAATTAAGTTATATTAGAAGAACGAGTTCATGTTCAATGCTAGACAAGAGTTCTTCAACTTACTATCCACATTTTTCTCTTTAACAGTTAGAACTTAGTTTAATGATCTTAGTTCTTCAACCGCCCCTTCCTTCACCTCTAGTTCATTTTGCAAAATATTATTTACTTTGCAAACAAAACTAGAGGTGGATATAGGGACAGTTGAAGAACTACAATCATTAAATAAAGTTCTAACAATTAAAGAATAATATGCAGATAACGGATTGAAGAATTCTTGTCTAGAATTGAATGTGTACTTGTTTTCTAATATAACTTTATCTATCATATTATAATTTTCTAATACAGTCTAAAAAGTTATATATTTGGTAAGGGATTGGAAAAAAACTCAAACCACATAAGATCTAATAAATTCATCTTTAATACAAACATTAATAACAATATTCATCAACAACAAACCATAAACAACATATACGATACAACAAACATATCAACTCATATAATATTTCAGAAACGTACATGTCCCATAATGGCATCCACAATGAAAGAAGGATGAAGTTGAGGTTAGAGCTGTAAACTTATGTCTATTTTGAATGGATGTCATTCTGGGTCTTTCACACAAGTTTGCAACGCTTACTTTAGCTTCATCCTTATTATTGAAACAAGCATCCTTACCTACAAGTCAAAACAAGTAGAAATTTCAAACATTATGAAACAAGCTATTGAAACATAAACAATAATACACAAACAAATTTTGAAACATAAACTATAGTGAAGACGAACCTGTAAAGTATCCATTTGCTAAGATTTGATGCAACAAAGGTATCCTTCGAAGAATGTGAGTTGGTTTCATAAGTTTGGGGTTTCCATATGAGGGAAACGAATGACAGATTTAGTTTTGAGAGAGACAACTGTAATGTACTGAAGTGAGATAATTTTGCTTATATATAACTAAGTAACACTTTTTACCACAGTTGACAATACGAACCGTGATGAAATGATTGCAACATACACCGCGGTTGATTATAAAAAATGTGGTGATATACAAGGTTAAACTCATTATGTCACGTTAAATGGAAAATTAGTGGTGTTGGGATTCGGACCATTTCACTATGATTGGTACATATGATCATTGTAAAATGTCCTTTAGTAAATACCAAAAAAAAGCCCCTAATAGAAGGCCATTGTAAAATTGGTATTATGAAAGGTCTAACTTGTAGCTGTGAAGGTATTGACAGTTGGAAATTTCACACGTGACATGCTTTGTTTCTAAAGAAAAAAAGAATTGGTCAGAAGAATTCATGGAATTCCTAATACCATGCACACTAGGAATGTATTTATAAGGCTAAGGATTCTCGAACAAAGACTTCAAAGAGAAATGGAAGATATCTTAAGGAAGGAGAAATTGATGTGGTTTCGAAGATGGAAGGCTAAGTGGCTCACAGATGGCGACAGAAACACAAAGTATTATCACATTAAAGTTGTCCATCATAGACGTTAAAATAAAATCATGATGATTACAAATGAAGGTGGATATTGAATAGAGGTACAACATAAAATAGTTGTGTTATTTACAGATTGCTACAAAAATCTGTTTTATCTAGATATCCATGCTCATGAATGTGACCAAACATAATACCCTTTCTCGTTGCTTGGAGAGGAAGTCAGGGAAAGATTAGGTATGTATATCACAAATGATGAGATCAAACAAGCTATTTTCAAAAATGAACCCGTGGAAAGCTCTTGGCCCAGATATAGTTATCTGGAAGGGTTCTACCAAAAGTCGTGGAATATGGTGGGAAAAAGTGTGTGTGATTTTGTACGAAATGTGTGAGAAAATCCAAGTAATTTTGCAATGAATAACAAAACAGACACATGCTTTATTCCCAATGTGGTGCATCCGGAATTTGTGAAGTAACTCGGGCCAATCTCCCTCTACAACTCAATTTATAAAATTGTTAGCAAGGTGATTGTTGAGAGGCTCAAGGTGAGCATCCTAAAGATGGCCTCGCTGTATCAAATTTGTTATGTACCAGGAAGACACTTTCATGAGAATATCATTATGGCTCAAGAGGTGGTGCACAATATGAATGAATTGAAAGGTAAAAATGATTTTTTTTCTATTAAATTTGACCTTGCTAAGGATTACAATAAGCTAAGTTGTGAGTTCATTTGGAGAACCCTTGAGGAGATTAAGGTGTCGACAAAGATAATGAACATTATTATGCATGTGATTACAAGTGTTGAAACTAATATAAAGTGAAATGGTTTTAGATCCAATTTCACCTTACCTGTTTGTGATTTTCATAGATAAGTTTTCCCGTCTTATTTCTCATGTAGTAGACATGAAAGATTGGAAAGCTATTAAGGTAGGAAGTAATGGTCCAGTTGTATTACACCTTATGTTTGCAGATGACTTATTATTGTTTGGAGAATCTTCCACAATGCAAATGAAGTGTGTTATTCTAATTTTGGAAAAGTTTTGTAAAAATTTTGGGTAAGAAGTTAGCAGGGAGAAGACAATAATATATTTTTCTAGAAATGTTAATAGTTCCACTTGAGCGCAACTAGTGCAATTATCTGGTTTCATAGAAACCAACTCTCTTGGAAAATATTTAGGAGTTACCTTTCATGGAAGAAGTCTCACGCAAAAATACTATAGATTTGTGATTGAACAGATCCAGGAAAAGCTCACGGTGTGTAAAGGAAACCGATTGTCATTTGCAAGAAGATTAACATTGTCCAAGAGTGTGCTATTAGACGATAGGCCAAGATCTAGAGGGGGTGAATAGATCACAAGTTAAAAAATTTGAACCAAAATTGGTTTTGAAAAGGTTTATAGCGTAAAAGCAAGTTTCAAAATTTTCCCAGATCAAATAATAGTCTAACCGAACCTACTATCGAAAAGCTCAGATATGCGTATATGTGTCAATGCAATGATAATAACTCATAAGTAAATCAACAACAACTAATCACAATTATTTTCAGTGACATCAATTGGTTTACACATTGAAGTTGTTTCATACAAGCATGTCAGATGCGCCCATGGGTCTCTAATCTTGTTCTCATCGAACGAATTTTATCTTAAACCTAAAAGTACCGAATTTTTAATATCAAAGTTAGCATGGTCTACCAGTACAAACCCCCTAGAAACCTTTCATTCATCAGTTCGTTTACAGTAGTCCCCCATAGTTAGGGGTGTCGCATCACGCGAAAAACCGGCGGGAAAAGAAAGAAACAACAGAGCCGCCACCGTGCGTTATTTATCCCAAAAGAGGGAAAGGAAACGCTCGAAGTAAACCTGGGAAAGAACATGGTCTCGCGACCAAAGAGAATGGGATCGGGAGTCGGTTATGCGAAGGGAAGGTATTAGCACCCCTACGCATCCGTCGTACTCGACGGGATCCACGCACAAAAGGAAGGAAAGTGGTTGCTAAACACTGCTCAAACTCACACACACTGGCTGAAAGAGACAAAAGAAACTGACTGAAACTGACTCGGCAGGATGTCGCATCCTGGGCCTACTTAGTCTATCAGGCATAGACATCAGAGTCGAAGTAGTTCGGACTGGGGAGACGACACATGCTCGCTAGGATATCGCATCCTATGCATACGTATCTTCTCGGACGAGAGAAGAATCAGAGAATTCGTAGCTCGGCTGACACGCACACAAACAAAACACAAACACAGGCAAACGTGGAGCCTGAATGCCAATCGTTGGACTTACATCAGCATCCGAACCAGAAAACGCACACAGGAAACCAACTGCCAATCGCTGGACTTATGTCGGACTCCAACCAGAACACACACAAGGGTGGTTAAGACACAAAGGGTGGAAAAGAAAAAAAAAAGGGCGCCCGGAGAGATCAGCTCAATCTCCTGCCTACACACTTCATCTGGTATGAAGATCAGGGCGATGTAGTTCCCCTACGCAGGGAAAAAGGACTAGCCTAACCAGATAACAGAGGGAGACACAACACTAGGGAGACTACGACTCGAGCCTAGATGTTGTCATGCAAAAGTCAACCCTAAGTTAAGGTTTCTAGCTAAATGGCACGAGGGCCGACCTATCCTAGACATGACTTGCACAGGAAGCAAGCCACACACACCAAACTTGCACAGGAAGCAAGGAGGGTCTCGATTGCAACTAGGGCAAGAGAAAGGGGAGGTCTCAATCGCAACGCGGGCGAGAGAAAAGAATGATCTCAATCACACAGGGGTGAGAGAAAAGAGTTAGTGTTAGTGGTTAGTCAAACTCGGCAAGACATCGCGTCTCGTGCCTACGTATCTCATCTGAACATGAGAATCAGAGTTGTCGTAGTTCGGCTGGCAGGGACAAAGGTCTCGATTGCAACTAGGGCAAGAGAAAGGGAAAGTCTCGATCGCAACGAGGGCGAGAGAAAGGAAAAGGCTCGATCGCAACGAGGGCGAGAGAAAGGAAAAGGCTCGATCGCAACGAGGGCGAGAGAAAGGAAAAGGCTCGATCGCAACGAGGGCGAGAGAAAGGAAAAGGCTCGATCGCAACGAAGGCGAGAGAAAGGATCGCAACGAGGGCGAAAGCAAACAAGGATTACTCTAAACTAAACCTAACTTGCACAGGAAGCAAGTCAAACAAACATACAAGCACAGATAGCACACACTATACACAAGCAAGTGGCTCAAACAAGGGTTAGGTTTTAGTCGAGGGGTCATATCAACCTCAACAAACAAACCTCTGGAATGGGGTGAGTGTTGCTCTTAACCTTGCCATTGAGGGGCTAAGGTGAAGCAGATGAAAGGAGATGAGGGGTGTGCCTCATTGCTTCTATCCCTGGCCAGGGAGAGCATTTGACAAGAATGTGTGGGTTCAGAAAGTGGGAACCCTTCTACACATTTGATACTGACTCAACTGTGCAATTGCACAAGATCTTGGGTTTTTATCTCAATGCTACAACCATGTAATGGGAGCAAGGAGAGGACTCACTGAATAGCAGGGGATAGGTTGCTTATCCCTTTGATCTACCAATTGCCTTACTTGAAGGACTTTTCCTGCTTGGGACAATTTTAAACACACACAAGCATGGCCTCTTAAGGAGGACTTCAGACAGTTTGCCCGGCCAAATAACAGGCCGGGTCTCCAGACTACATGAAGTAAAAGAGATTATACCTCAAAAGCAAATTGCTAAATAGCAAAGCAAGCAAGTTCAAAGAACTTAAGCAACTAAGGGTACCTGAAAGAGTCAAACTAATCAGTAAACAGTTCACAAACAAAACAGAAGAAAACAGACACCAATGAGTAATCAGAATCAAATGGGTGTGCAAGGCACAAGACTTAGGCTTGTGAGTCAAGTCACCTACAAAACAAACAAAGTTAAACAATGCTATTCAAGCAAACTAAAGCAAAAGAAATTGATCTCAATGGTCACTTGGGGTTCAACCTGAAAACATAAACTCAACAGTAAGCAACTGGACCACTAGGGCAAGCCTAGGGTCAAAAGAGAATGAAAAAGTCAAAACAGCAAACGATATTCAATCCAAATCAAATTCAATCAATCAAGAAGCAAGTCTAATTGGGTTCACATGCATATCAATCATTATCATCATTTCATGAACATTTGAGGTCAAAGTAAGGCAAATGAAAGCACAAAAAGTCAACAGAATGACTTGCATCAAAAGTCAACCCAAACAATCTCAAAAATCATCAAATAAATCACATTCAATCCTAACATCTAGCATGGTAAGCATGTCAAATTTCATGGCATTTGGATGAGAGGAAGGCAGTCAACTAAAATCAAGAAGTCAACACAATTTCAAGTAAGCACAATGAAGGTCAACAAACATGGGTCAACTTCAAAAAATCATATCAAATTGAAAACAGATGAGAAATGAATGAGATTAACACCAATGCAAAGCTCAAGATGTCTAGTTATCACATATGAAATTTCATGATCATACAATATGGTATGAGAATTTCCCAAAGGATATGGCAATGTGTATCACAAAAAGTCAACATTTGACTAGGCAGGGAAGAAAATTCTCAAATAAATGGAAAACAGCACAATCAATTCCAGGAAAAATCACACATGAACTAGACATGTAAGGGAGGGATCATGCAAAATTTGGGGTCATTTGGATGTAAGGAAGCATGTCAACCAAAATTGGGAAAATGTACATTCATGGTGTGACACCAAATGTAACCTCTAACTTCAGAAAATCATATTACACAAACCACAAATGAGAAATCCACAAACTTTATACCAAAATGAAGATGAATGAGTCTAGTTTCACCACAAAAAATTTCAGGGGCAATAGATACAACATCATTATTTCACAAAAGGATTGGCAACATGTATCATTTAGGCATACATGTTAAGAAACCTAATAGCATTTAAAATCCAGCCAACCAAAAATTAATTGAAAATCAGGACAAAATAGTAGACATTCATGTGATCATTATGCAAAAAATTTCAGGATTTTTGGATGAATAATGAAGGAGAAATGAATTTTGCAAGTTGTGTAACAATTTGTAGCAAACATGAATACATAGCATGGAACAAATGAGTCAAACCATGGTCAGCGTGGCAAAATTGTAAATAGGCGCATCACTTATCAAAACTGTGCGTTTTGGCATGGAGAACGAAATGTTCTCATTGGCTGATGGCCAATGGAACAGTGCAGATGGCCAATGGACATTCAAAGTTCTGGGTTTAAAAACCCTAGGGTTTAACAGCATGGCTTTCAACTTCATCTTCATCAACAAATCGAAATCAAACAACAACATGGAAACCACATGGCAACACACTCATAATGTTCATGCAACATATAACAACAGCAACCAACACACATGAACTGGATTTCTGGAAAAATGGCTAGGGTTTATCATGTAACAGCAATGATCTTCATCACCTTCATGCAACTCGAAAATTCAAAATGCCCAGAATTTAGATGTAAGCATATCAAAAGCATCAACAAACATCAAGCATCACAAATATAACATCCAATCTCACTAACTCATCCTAAGCAAGGCAAATCGAGTGAAAATAGGTTTGAACACACAAAATAAAATCCAGATTTCTCCATCATAACACAACCATTTCAAGTAAGGCATAGTTCATTAGAATCAGCATCAAAAGATCTTTCACAAACATAGCATAATTTAGAGAAATGAGAGATTCGAAACTTTACTTGATTTTGAAGAAATTTGTTGAACAGTGGGTGTTTGAATGCTACAGCTCGAAACAGATGGCCCTCATGCTGTGGAATGATGGAATCTTGAAGTTGTTTGGCTCAATGGTGCTTGGAACTCTTCACAGCTCGAATTGCCATTGTTGGATCTTGGTGAAAACAGAACACAAAGCCATGCTACAGTTGAGGTTTGATGGTCCAAAGAGCTTCACAAGGTTGTTCAAATGAAGGAAGAATGAAGAAGGCTCGTGGTGTTTTTGAGTTTTGAGCAGAATTTTGCTATTTGGTAAAAAATGCAAAATGAGAGAGTGAAGTTTTTCTGATCGTGGCCGCTGTTCTCTAGGGTTGTTTGTGCAGAAAATGAGGTTAAATACCTCTGTTTAAGGTTGCTAATCCATGTGCTAATCCAACTCATCTTAATGAAACCATATTGCATATTTGCTAATCTTTGCACATGTGGAAGTGGAGGGTGTGAGTTGCACGGTTTGGGCTTGATACAGGCTGTACATGACCAAAACTTCTGCTGTTTTTGGTCTGCTCATGAATTGGTTAACTTGATTTGCTCTTATGATTCCATTTTGCAAAATTGCCAATTTTGCACCTGTGCACAAAATGGTAGTAAGGTAATGGCATGAGCACAAATTGGACTTGGAACATGTTTCAAATACCATATGAAACAAATCCCAATTGGCCAAAGTGAGAAAAAATCAACAAATCAAAAAGTCAACTTTGGGTCAAACTTGAAATGAATAAAGTCAAGGCCAAAAATGCCATTTTGATTGGCAAGGTTTTGGAGGATGAAATTTATATTTTTGGAAAGAGGAGGAAAAATGTGGTTTGTAGGAAAAAACCCCACCAAATTTGGCCAAATGGTTTGAGAGATATGGCCTTTTGAAGTTCAAGAAAATGTGAAAATGATTTGACCATATCTTGCAAACCATTCATGGGAATTGAGACTTCTTGGACTTTTTGAAAATGGGAGAACAAGATCTTCAACTTTCATGTTGGGAAAAAATTCATTTGAAGCTTGTATCATGATGCAAGTTGAGGATCAAGAAGTTTCCATTTTTGGCAGTTAAAAATTACAGGTCCACTTTCTATTTTTGGAAATTTTCTGATTGGCTTCAAATTCTTCAATGATGTTGATTGCCATGACACATGAGGCCTATTAGGACATGAATAAGCTCTCTCAAACCATTTCCATCCATCAAAACCATAAAATCAACCACAGTTGACCAACTTTGACTTTTCTAGGGTTTTGGACTGACTGTGCACTTCTGATGAATTCCAAACCCTAATTCCTTGAGACCTTGACTTCAAATGATGACCCAAGTTGTGTGGACTCTTGATTATTGATCATGGTGCCCAAATTCCACAAGAATGGCCACCATCCACTGCTTTGACTGATTGTTGACTTTCTAGGGTTTCTGCCTGGCTATGCATTGACTGATGACCTCTGAGCCTTCAACCCTTGACTTGAACACTTCAAATGGGCCTTCTAGTCATGTGAACTTGTTGGACAAACCCTAAGGCCTTGGCTCCTTGAGAAACAACCTTGCTTGATTGGTTGACTGATCTCCTGATCAGTTTGACCTAATTCTTGACTTGCTTGCTCTTGAGGCAACTGGGGACAATGCAATGCTATGCAATGGATCATGATATGCTATGACCTAATATGAGAATGTATGTACAATGATAGGTGCAAATTTGAGGTGCTACAAGGGGTTGTGCATATGTCATGACTTCTTCTTCAGAGTCGGAAGAACTTGATAGTTGCTCTTCTTCTGGTATTTTTCTGTCCATAGCTACTTTATAACTTCTTTTCTGAGAGCACGTGCGATTCTTTCAATTTTTGGATCCAATGGAATTAATGGTGATCCCGAACTACACATACACAAACATAAAATACCTCAGTAGAACTATGATAAACAAGAAATTAAAACAGAAACTAAAAAGACTAAAAATAAAAACAATTGCACAAATGAGGCCTTATTAAAAAATCAACTGTTCCCGACAACGGCTCCAAAAACTTGATGACCTCTCGGCAAGTGTACCGATAATATCGAAGTAATAAAAAAGATCGAATCCACAGGGACTGCCTCCAAGCAAGACAAAATGTGCACAATTTATAAAAATTATTAATAGGGGGTTTCGAATTTTAATGCGAAAAGTAAATAACCGAGTAAACAATGTCCCGAAAGAGGTCAGGTTGTGTTCTAGAATCCCATATTCCTCTATTGTTGATGTTTGTTGCCATGTATGAATGATCTAATCACTATAACCCCACGACGAATTAACAAAACCATTATAGTTGATCCCTTATGAAATAACTCACTAACCACTACTTAGAGCTTTCTATCCCTAATTCACCAGCATAAGCAGGGTTAGGTGATGTATAGAATGTTAATTCTCTTTGCTACTACTAGGGGTCTCCTATCCCTATTCAACCAGTGTAAGTACAACAATTCCCCTAGGTCCAACACATAGACTAATGGTTAGTATCCCATATATGCCCAAAATCATATTAAAAGAGTATCTCACATAAAAAATATTACGAACAAGAAGCAATTGAATAATATTATAAATCAATAGGTTCATACAATGGTCAAATCAACATAGAATCCAAATATATATAAATAGGTTCATCATAACACAACCTAACCTAGAGGAGTTTAGCTACTCATAATGCAATTAACAATACCACAGTTGATAGATAAAAATAACATGAGAAGTCCCTTGAAGTGATGGCCACCAATGGCTTCAAATGCTCTAAAACTCTCCCTTTGTACCCTTAAAATCCTGCTTAAATCTCCAAATTTCGCAACCCTTGTGAAAGTGCAGAAAATCCCCTTTTAAAGGCGTTAGAATGGATTGTAGCGCGTCAG
This sequence comes from Lathyrus oleraceus, assembly GCF_024323335.1. NCBI lineage: Eukaryota > Viridiplantae > Streptophyta > Magnoliopsida > Fabales > Fabaceae > Lathyrus > Lathyrus oleraceus. Next base: position 207,163,101 of record NC_066581.1, read on the forward strand.
AAAAAGCCCATAAAAGTGACCATCACGCGTGTGATACCTTGCATTGTGTGCGTGGTGCATCTTTAAATTCCCTATTGCGTGCGCAATGGTGCGTGTGATTATTCAAGTGGCTGTACACTTTTTCTTCCTTTTCGCTCAAATTTTCATTAAGTCCACAATTTGCACACTTAGCTATTTTTCCCTCATTCTTTGGTCATTCTTCTTCATATTTGCTCGACTTTCACTTATTTTTATCTGATTTTTTGACTAAATATATGCAATGATGAACTACCATCACATACCAAACAAATTAGTAGCGTCTAATGTCAATAGGTTGTTATCTTCCTTGATTGCAATGACCTTAGGTTTCCATTCCCTATTAAGACATCTCAATTTTTTGTTAGTAGCAACTTTATTGGAATCCGACTTACCAAGTGATTTCAAATGATTTATAAGATGAGTGAATCTCTTTTTCATATTGGAAATAGTTTCACCATGCTTGATATGAAATAGTTCAAAATCTTGGTTTAAAGTACTGGTTCTAGCTTGTTTGACTTCATTTGTACCCTCACGGGCAACTTGTAATGAGTCCCACATAACTTTAACGGTTTTACAATGAGAAACACGGTAATATTCATCAACTCCTAAAGTGAAGATTATAATATTCCTTACTTTCCAATCACAAGACCATTTTTATCATCATCCAGATTCCATTGTGCTTTCGGTTTAGGTATAACAACACCATCTGCATTGGTCACAGTAATTTTAAATGGACCATCTTTGATGACTTTCCATACATTCCTATCAATAGAATTGATATGAATACATATACAATCCTTTTAATAACCATAATTTTCACCATTAAAAATAGGCGTTTTATTATACCCCATATAGGTTTGCAAGCCATAATATAATAAGCAAATTTGAAGCACAAGATAAACTGGTGCTCATGATACCACTTGTTAGACGAAGACAACGATCTATAGGGGGTGAATAGATCACAATAACATTTTATGTGATTAAAAATTATGTTTTGAAAATATTTACTATGGCAAGCGGAAGTAATTCCAGATCGACACTCGTCTATCCCAAACTGTTATCGGAAGAATCAAATATTCATTCAAATCGTAATGAAACGTATACTAATGATAGGAAAGTGAATCAATATGTTTTTCAAAATACATTTGAACTAATTCACACAACGATAATAAATTTTCAATGAAATAGAAAACTAAAATTGATAAAGAAAATTTATCGAACACTTAGTGTGCAAATAATTTATCAAACACTTGGTGTGTAATAAACACCAAGCTTATTTCCCTTTGTGTTGATAGTATGAAAATCCAATTGTAATTGTTTAGATTACAATTATCTTAAAAAACAGTTTTAGAAACTTCAACACAACCAAAAAATTTTAGCTAAACAAATTTTCACACTAAATATATTATTAAAATGGAGAGAGAGAGAGAGAGAGAGAGAGAGAGAGAGAGAGAGAGAGAGAGAGAGAGAGAGAGAGAGAGAGAGAGAGAGAGAGAGAACACCAATATTTATTTAGACAGTTCCCCAATTGTCCTCACTATGGGTATGTCTGCCCCTAATTCCAAATAGAATTGAGATATGTGTAATTAACCTTTCCAAGTTTAGTTTACAAAAAAAGTAGAAATCTAAACCCTCAAACCCTATGTTTGATATTGATCCTAACTTCTTCTCTCCCCTTGATCTTAAGAAAGATCAAGTGACCCAAAACTTTCAAGTCAATCCTCCGGTTGCCGCTACTCCTTTGACTGAACCTCTCGTTCTTCTAAGCTTTCACTCGGTTGAATCCTCATTGTGAAGTCTTGTACAAAACCCCAAAATCAATCCTTGATCTTGGAGGAAAAAACCTAACCAATTTTATCAAAGAAATCCCCAAAGAATACTCAACCCAATTATGATTACAACAATACTAAATTAGACTTTATCAATTTATTCTAGATGACAATCAACAAAAATGATTATGTGTAATTGTTGAATGTATGAAGAAATAGATTGAAGACGAAGAGAAAATTCTAAGTGTGTTTTTGGTTTCAATTAATGATAAGTGATGCATGAATGCATATTTATTTATATGTATGTGTGTGTGTATGTGTAAAAAAAATAGACAACATATTATTAGTAAAAAAATTACAATTTTTGTAAAATAAAACTGAATGTATTGACTCCAAATTCGAACGAGTCAATACACAAGGTCTGAGAGTCGATACACTCACTTATTGAGTCGATACATTAAAGGTGGGAAATTTTGCTTGAAATAATTCTTCAGTAAGAGTCGACTCCAAACACAGGAGAGGCTACTCATATTTGTTATGTATCGACCCATAACAACAATATATTGATACATTGAAGGCAAGGAATTTTCTTAAGAAAAAGTTTCAGTTGGAGTCGACTTCAAACACGAATGAGTCCACTCATTCGCATTGTGTCTCGACTCATGCATCATGTGTATCGTTACATTTAGGTCATAACTATTTTCTTTTAAAACACTTTCAGTATGTATCAATAGATAGCCATAATGTATCGACCCATAAACATGTTTTTTCATGAAAAATCATAATTTTGACTTGTAATGACCTGTCTAATATGATTTTAAGTGTCCTATGATGATAATGCACATCTAGACATAGACAAAAAGATCCAATATATACAAATACTAAATGTCCTAGTTTTGACATCATTCAAAACATATCTAAGAGGATAATGCACTCACATACTCCCTTTTTTTTATGATGGCAAAACTTACGAAACATTTGGTATCTTGATCATAGCTCCCCCTGAATATGTGCATTAGACTTTATACTTCTCCTCCTTTGATAACATCAAAATGAGACAAAGGTATAAACGTGAGAAGTATCAATGAAAATACACAACAACATATAAATCACTCAGAGGCGTTGCAAAGATTAAACGAATCAACTATAACACGCACTCACATAGAATTACATCAAATTGAAACAATGCTTAAACATAAATATCATTAAAATAATTCAAATGTAAGGAATTAACGGCATGAAATATATATGATGAAGAAATCAAACATGGTGTCACTATAAACATATAGGTTGAGAACACAAGGCTAATCAATGAATTCTTTTGGAAGTGAACAACCATGAAATTTATCATACATCAAAATATATCACACGATCTGGGATCATAAACATGCGATCAAATAAACTAGTCATAGTTAAGCAACATATTAAAAAAAACTTAAGAACAAGAGGATTATTTGAGAACGATATTACCTCATAGAATGATAGATAGAGGATGCACTCACATGAAATAAACTTTCGAATGAAGGTTAGAACAAATGTAAAGAGTGCATGCAACAATATCTATTAGGAAAGATTTGAGATATCGAGAATTCCTAATTCCCGATGAATATTGAAAAACGGCTCAATCGCAAGAGGTTTTGTAAAAATATCGGTAAGTTGATTTTCACTATCAACATGCTCAAAAACGACATCGCCTTTTTCAACATGGTCTTGTAGGAAATGGTGACGTATCTCAATATGTTTAGTACGAGAATGTAACCTTAGATTTTTGGTTAGGTTGATCACACTAGTATTATCGCACATTATCGTAATACATTAAAGTTTAATATCAAAGTTAAGTAGTTGTTGTTTGAGCCATAAAATTTGAGCACAACAACTATCGACTGCGACGTATTCCGCCTCGGCAGTTGAGAAAGAAACAAAGACTTGATTCTTTTGATATGCCAACTAACTAAGGAGTTGGAAAATATGTGGCAAGTTCACTAGTACTCTTCCTATCCGATTTGCAATCGACCATATCAGAATCGAAGTAACCAACAAAACTATAATCTCTACCCTTAGAAAACCATTGAAGGTTGATGGTGTGTTACAATGGGAAACTGTGAAGTCTTTTATTGAGATAAGAAGTTTTTTAGGTTTGGTTGGTTACTACATAAAGTTTACTGAAGACTTCTCGAATTCTGTGATGCATTTGACTCAGTTGACTCAAAAGGGTCAAGCCCATGTGTGGGATGCTTTATGTGAAGAGAGTTTTATAGAACTCAAGAAGAAGTTGACGTCTTCTCCAATATTGATTTTGCTGAATCTGAGTGAGTCTTTTATTGTGTATTGTGATGCTTCAATGATCGCTATCGGTGGTGTGCTAATGTAGAGTAGATAGTTTGTGGCTTACACTTCTAGATAGTTGAAAGTTCATGAGAGGAATTATCCTAAGATTGATCTAGAATTAGTCGCTGTTGTATTTGTACTTAAGATTTGGAGGCATTACCTGTTTGGTTCTAGATTTGAAGTATTCGATGATCACAAGAGTTTGAAGTACTTATTCGATCAAAAAGAGTTGAATATTTAGCAAAGGAGGTGTCTCAAATTTCTGAAAGACTATGATTTTGGTTTGAATTACCATCCTGGTAAAGTCAATGTCGTAGTTGATGCTTTGAGTAGGAAGTCGTCGAATATATCGATGCTTATGGTTCGAGAGTTGGAGTTGATTGAACAATTTCGAGACACATAAAATTATTTCATATCATATAAATGATTATTAAATAAACCTAACCTTCAAATTATTTTATATCATATAAATAATTATGTATACAAAACTCTAAATAATTTAGATCATCATATATGTTTAAGACCAAATAGATACTCATATAGGTTTAAGATCCCGTAGATACTTTTTAATGATGCATAATAAATAAAGCATTCTTTCTTCATCCTCTCCATCCCTTTTCAATAAAAAATAAAATAAAAAGTACTAACATAGAGAATAAAGTTAGGAGAAAGTAACCGCTACTTGAAAGGTTAATAGTAAGAAAAAACATTGTCCATTACATTTTCAACTATGGCCATGGTGGTGTAGTGCGCCTGGTGGCCACTACAAAATAAGGAAACTCCAACCGCACTTTACAAATAGGCTAGGCATCACATTCTCTTCTATCATGAGAACACATTGAATTCAACAATTACCACGCCATATCAAAAGAAATTGCTTCCCTTTATCGAAAAGAAAAAACAAAAGAAGAAAAAAAATCCAACGAGACATTAGCTTCACTAGCAAGTTACCATAAAAATGTTGAAAGTCAATGACCAGCTATGGTCCCTTCAATATTGGCACCCTTTAATAACCAAAGAAAAAGGAAACAACAATGTTGGAAGGAACAAACACCGCACATCAAAATGCACACTTCCCAACTTTCCCATTTCATCCATTTGCAATTAAAAAACACCAAACATAACCTCAAAATAACCTGCTTTTAACACTACACACATTTTTTAAGAGTATTTGCTTATCATTTTAAATTAGTTAGCTGTAAAACTGAATACCAAAATTTAAAAAAGAAAACACATTAATTACAAGCTGGAGCCAAAAAAAAACTTCTCAAGCACATGGACTCATCAATGCCTTTCACAACTGATCTGTTCCCCAACATTAACTTTCTTTCCTTTCTTCCCATTTTCTTAAATATCATGTTTTCTTATTTTCATAAACCATCAAAACTAGTACTATTATAACCAATTTTCAATAAATAAAAAATAAATCTATCAAGGCAAGTTCCAAAATCAAATTATAATGATTGACAACAAATTTTTGGCATGTTCTAATAATAACTTTAGACACAAATCAAATCAATATTATAAAATAATGTAAATATATATATACTATAGTCATGCATGGTCAAAATCTTGTATTAAACTCTGTTCATAAACACATGACAGTTTATAACTTTTTAAGTGAAAGAATACAAAAATGTAATTCCAATGTACAATTACAACTTCACATATATCAGAATGAAATTTAAACTAAAATTAAAACTATTATTATAAAAAATAATAAATGTGATTTTTTTATTTTTTATTTTTTTTGTGGAAACTAACTAACAATCTTTATAAACAGAAGAATCTACCACCGACGAACAAATTTGCTTCTTAATAACAGAATTAAAATCATGATTACTCAAACCGCGTTGAATTATTGCGTAATTGTGTCCACTGAGTGAACTCGCTTCCGGTATTAACTCGTTCAAGAGTACTAACTGAACATTCTTACTTCTCAATAGAAACTCGTTACTCGCGAGTTGACTCAGAACAACAGACTCAGAAACCGAGTTTTTCTTCTTCCTATGCTGAGTCGCGGCCCGAACAATCTCAACCATCACTGCATTAGACAACCGTCGAACCCCGCGAGCTCCGCCTATGATGACAGCGGGTAGAACCGCGCGCTGAGTTGATTGAGCCTTCTTTCCGTGTTTATTGAAGAGAAAAACCGATTCAGGACTCCGGTTCTTGACTCGCCCAAACGGGTCACGGAGTATCAAAACGCTTTTGGCATCTACTAGCATCACGTGTTTGAAGTTGCGTCTGACACGACCGAGTAGCATTGGGTAACACGCCCAGCGTCGGAGAGTAAACGGAACTCGGTCGAGAAACCCGGATAGGGAGTTTTCCGGGTCGAGTTCAGAGGCGTCGAAACTCAGTACCGATCCATAACTCAGCGAAGTAGCACTAGCAGTAACATTGTTCAGAGTTTTTAATTTGTTACCCCATAACGGTTCTCCAATGTGATTATTTCCCTTGTGGAAAAACCGAGTAGTGTTGAAAAATGTGTTGTTGTTGGAAGAGTGAAGGAGTTTTGTGAAAGAATGATTCTCTTGTTGAATAATGGGAGAGAAAGTGGAAGTTGAAGAAGGTGAAGAGAAGATGAAAACGACGTCGGTTGAGGAAATGATAGTGGAGCGATGGAGGAGTCTTAGAAAGAAGCGAAAGTCTTCGTGGGTGGTTTCGTCTGAGACGTGGGAGATGAGGAGATCAGACATGGGTTTGGTTCCACGGAGGTAGAGGGTACCCATTTTCTGGAGGGCGAAGTGGTGGTTATAGTGGTGGTTGTGGAGGAGGAAACGGCGTCGTGATGGGGAGGATGGTGGAGAGGTGTTGGGGAGTGTGGAGAGGGTGAAGAGGAGGAGAGTTGTGAAGAGGAGAAGAGCGCAGATTGAGATTGTGGATTGAGCTTTGGAGATTATGAGAGATTTTGAAGATGATGATGGTGAAGGGGAAGGTGAAGAGGTCTGTGGGAATAATACTAGGAGGAGATTCATGTTGGAGTTTTGGTCGCAGGTGGTTTTTGGTGATTTTGTCATTGTTGAGAGTGTTGTTGTTGGTGGTGGTGATTGTTAATGGAAAGAAAGAAGAAATGAAATTGAAAGTGTTGTTGTTATTGAAGTATGTGGTGGTGGTGTCTGCTATGTTACTGCTGTTGAGTCATATGCTTCACACACATTTTCATTAAACCATACCAACACACACTGCGCTTCTATGCTATGCTTTACTTTACTCCTGAAATTCTAAACTATAGTACTATTTCTTTGCTTTTATATCATTATGTTATTTCAACACTCAATTTTGGACAATACAAATTACTATACTCTCTACCTCCTATAATAAAATAATATCTCAAAATAAATTATTTTATTTCAATTTTTCATATATATATTTTAATTTTACTATTTAATTAATATTATTTTCATCATTTCTAATATATTATAAAGATATTTTAATAAAAATATTATTTTTTCTCTTTATTTTTTTTTAATATATATAAAATGGTTAATTGAATGATCGGAGTAAATAAATATAAATTTTTTTTAGAATTGCATTTGACATATTAACATATATGATTAAATACATCAATTCTCAAATAAAATATATAAAAAAAAAATCAAATATATATATATATATATATATATATATTATATATATATATATATATATATATATATATATATATATATATATATATATATATATATAATATTAATTAATTATTAATTAAATAATTTAATTGAAATATACTGACAGTGTAAAAGAATTTTGCACTATTATTCATAGACGTTGGATATTGAAACAATTTTGACTTTTATTTTAAAAATCTATAAAGTAATGCAAACGGATGATGGTGATGAATTAATAATAATGATGGAAGGATTATCTTAATATATCAATGTCTTTATTTATTCTTTATTTTATTTATCTTATACATTTTTACTAATTTTAAAAATGAATCTTAAAATAACAAATGACATCAATTGAGATTTTGTTTGGTAAACCACGATTTTGAGTTTATAGCTTATAATTTGCTTATAAGTTCATATGACAATTTAGACTTATTTAATAACGATGTTTTTATCACGAACTTATAACTTATTTTACTACTACCTTATATCTTATTTTTCATACGCATTTTAAATAGCATTTTAGCTTATAGCTTACTTTACTACTAGCTTATATCTTATTTTCCATATGATATTTCAAATAGCATTTTAGCTTATAACTTATCATCTTTTCTTTCATTTTTATCCTTATTATTTTAACAACAAATCTCTTTTATCATTTATAATATATTTTAGTTTAAAATAAAATAAATATGTATTGTTACATCCCGAAAATTTATGTTGACCAATCGATATGTAAAATCAGAAGAAGTCGGTGATGAAGTAGGAATCGTTCAGGTGAAAGTTAGGTAGTAGTCAAAGCTAGAAGATATATTTGCCTAAGGGATCCGAGATATAGCCAGGCCCGTGAAGTCATCATATTGTTGGGTTCAGGATCCTGATGGGCCGAGGTGGTGAGTCTCTCATCGTTGGATATTGAATTCAGATAAGCTGGGATAATAGTCAAAGGGCCACCATCTGAAAACGGTTTTAGAAAGTGAAAGGTCATAATGGGACCATAATGAAATGGATGTTACCAATCATTAAGAAGTGAAATTTGATGGTAAAGTGACATCAATTTCTAGGCTTTGAATGCCAAAAGGAAGAGGAAATGACTTTTCATGATTGTTTGAGACAAGGAATGAGCCTATATAAAGAATAGGAAGAAACGAGGAAGGGGGGAATGACCTGAGACAAACATTTCAGACACTTAACCAATCATTTGAGGCTCTCCCTAACTTGCATCGAGGAAGTCAACCTTTTAGTGTTTTTAGCAATATCATTTGGCGCCCACCATATGGCCTTGGTAATATTTTCTCAGGCCACACAAAAAATCATCTCCCAGCCCAGCTGTGCGATGTCTGAATCGTCTCACAACCTAAGCGATCCACCTCCGCCACCAAATTTAACCCAATTGTTCGCAGTGGGGGAGGCTCTCTTTCAACATAATGAAACATTGTAAGATAGTGTACAAGTTTTGATAACGGAAAGTCAATAGGATGGGGATACAGAGGGGGAGCTTATGGATTCCTGTAACACCTCAAAATTTGCCCTCCTCTCTTGGAACTAGCATATCATGTTGCATATCATTTTAGGTCATTAAGCATTGCATATTGCATATCATGTGGTTACATGGGGCAAGTCATTCTCTCAAGTCTTGGTCAGAAGATGAGGAAGTCAAAGTGCAAGCTAAGGTTTCATTGGACTGGTCATTAATCATCTGAGGATGTGGAGGTCCAAATTAGGGTTTTGTGGTTCTCAAGGAGATTGGTCTTCATCTTGATTGAAGTGGTACATCATCATCATCATGGTTTGACATCATCAAGGGTTGAAGCAGATTTCTTGAGATTAGGGTTTTGACCACTGGTCAACCCTAATCAGGTGCATTGGGCCAATCAGGGCATGATCAGGAGATGGGGTCTATGATGTATATGGGGATCATCCCATGGTTTTATTGTGCATATTGAGGCTAGGGTTTCATCCTTGGGCCATTTCATCAGAAGATTGGGGCTCAGTTTGATCTATGCATGGCCAAATTCATCTATCAGTTGAAAAGTCAACTGTGGTCAACTGTGCATGATTTTATGGATTTGGAGAAGGAAATGAGTTGGATACACTTCATTCATGTTGGAACAAGTGTTATTTGACATTTCAAAGCTTAAGAATGGAGAAAATCAAGTCAGGACAAAAATTGCAAAAATAGAAAGTGACTTGTAATAGAAGTTTCCAAAAATGGAAAGTTTTTCACCTCAAGACCACGTGTCCAAGGAAGCTTCAAATGAAAATTTGTTCAACATGAAAGTTGTAGATCTTGTTATAACCTTTCCAAAAAGTCCAAGAACTTGAAAATCCCATGTATGGTTGGCAAGTTATGGTCCATTCAATTTCAAAAATGACCCATAATCAGAGGGGCATAACTTCCACATGGAGTGTCCAAATTGAGTGATCTTTTTATGTGCAAACTCCATTTGACATGTACTTTCATGGTGCATAATTGGATTTCATCAAAAATGGTCAATGCAAAAAGTCAAATTTCAAGTGTACAGTTAAAGATCCAGGGGCAAAATGGTCCAACTTGAGAAATAATGAGAATTTTTGAATGGGGATTTTTGCAACACCTCACAAATGCAATTTGAAAATTGTTTGAATGGTCATAACATGTTGAGGTTCATTATTTGGTTAAGTCACTTGTGAATTGCACTTGAAAAGTATACAAATTGCCATGGCATAGTGAAAATGAGAAATACACAACCAATGACCATGGGACAAGTTGCAACAGATCACACATGTCATTTTGAGAGTGTGTGAGCTGTCAAATGAGCTGTCATTGGCCTGTGGTGAAATGGCATTTTTGCCCTTGCTTTGAAAGTGACACTTTTGCTAATTACCTTGCACTTTGGTTAAATCATGATTAAGAGCTGATTAAGCATGAGTATAAATTCCTAATCATAACAAACTTCTGATTAGAATCACATTTCACAAGAATCTCAACCACTTTTCCCTCCAATTCTCCCAAAAAACTCAAGAAACTTCAAGAACAAGATTGAGCATAACTCTTCCAATTCTCCATCAAATCACGAATTTCTTTTTGATTCAAGCTCCTTTCATCTTCCTCTAGAACTGTTTTGGCATTTGGCATTGAGAATCTTCATGGATCGTGACTGTTCATCCTTGGCTCAACCATGGTGAATTGAAAATTCTTCCGCTAGAAGCTGCATTGGATCAACCTAACACCTCAAGTCAACATCCTGAAGCTCATACTCCATCTGTTTTGGATCCACACACCTTGTAACATCGAGTTTCATCACTGACTTCAAATCAAGGTGCCAAATCGAATCTCGCTATTTTGTTAATTGTTGTATGCGTTTTGTAGTTCGTTTGACATAGATTATCATGATACCTTTAGATTTTGGAATGATTGAGTGAGTTGAGAGAAATCGTGTTTGAAAGATTTGAGAACAAAACCTAATTCGTTCGATCCAGGAGATTTAGGAAAAATTAGGTAGAACCATTTGCATATTCGTGTTCCTGGCGATTAGACCTTTCCAATGACTATCTATTTGTGAATTTTCATGGAGTTTTGTTGTTCTTGTGTTCTTGATGGAATCTGGAAAAAAGATGAAGAAGAACGTGTAATTTCTGGAAATCTTCGTGGTTTGATCCATGCGCGTGCCATTCCAAATTTGAAAGCTGTTTCCCTCCGTTTCTGGCCACTCACACGCTGCCACCGAATTACTAAAGCGCTGCGTTTTGGCATCCTGAGCGCATATTTACAGCTTTGCCACTGAATCCATTTAATTAACAAAAACACTTAAATAATTATTTAACAATTCATTCAATCTTTAAAAATTCATAAAAAAATAATGGCTAATCCAAAAATTATGAGGATTTTTTTGTTAGATCCCATTTTTCCTCTAGTTTTTTATGAGCATGGTTTTACAAGTTGTGCATGGTGAAATATTGACTTGGACTATAGAACTTTGACTTGTGTGCATTTTTTATATGTTTTGCCATTTTCATCATGAAATGCTCATACATTTAAAGAAATTCCTGAAATTTTTTGAGCTCATTCTAGACATGTTGATGGTGATTTACATATAAAGTTTGTGATTTTTGGATACCTGTGGAGTGAGATATGATTTTTTGAATCTAGGTGTGACAATTTGTGTCACACCTAGCTAGGTCAACTTCATGAATATTTTTGCCTGGCCTATGATTGTTGGATTGGATTGAAATTTTGCATGAATGAACATTGATATGTTGAGATGTTATGTGAATTTTTCTGGATTTTTCTATGGCATTTTCAATTTGATTGATATTTTTCTCCTCTGTTGGCTCATTGTGCAAGCTTGTGTGACACATGTTTGTAAATCTCTTGTGAAATTCTCATATGGTTTTAGATGGAGATGAAATTTGGTATGCTGGTTGTAGACACATTGTAGGACATCCCTGTTTTGGTCCCATTCATTTCTAATATGTTGTAACTGTTTTATGAATTTTTGAAGTGAATACATGTGTTGGTGTTATGAATTGGCTTGAATAATTGTGTCTGTATTTCTTGATTTTCATTGCCCTAGTTCCTTTTGTCCAATTGAGCTGAAAATTGACATGATATACCTTGAATAGGTCCTGTTTAGGTGTGAATTATTTGAGGATTTTTGGAATTGTTTTGGTATGCTTTTGATTGAAGTTATTCTGTTTGGACATTGGATGTTGCATTTGACCTAGTTTGTGATGTTTTGGTCATGAAATGAATGTGGTGAATGATATGAGTATGGGATCAATTGCATTTGCTTTCTATTTGCATTAATTTGGTTTTGGTTGAGAATTGTTTGCTGTTTAGAATTTTTTCTCCCTTTTGGACCCTAGGCTTGGCCTAGTGGTCTAGTTTCTCACATTTGGTGTGACTTTTCAGGATGAAATGCATGATGCTTAAGGAGAATGCTTCAAGTCAATTAAATTGAGATTGTTGGATGTTTTGAACTAACATGACTTTGTTTTGTAGGTTGTGAAGCTTGAGCTTGAGCTTATAGCTTGCACTTGTGTGCATTAATCTGTGTTGCTTAATCTGTATAGTCTGACTGATTAACATTTGCTGTTTATTGTTGTTTGTCTGAGTACTGATGATACTTGATTGATTTCAGGTACATTTAGTCGCTTACAGTTCTTTAAGAACTTGCTTGCTGCTGCTTGGTTTTTAAACCACTTGAGGTAGGACTTCTATTCTTCATGTAGTCTGGGAGACCCGGCCTGTTACCTGGCCGGGCAATTGTCTGAAGTCCTCCTTAAGAGGCGATGTTTGTGATTGTTTACATTTGTGCCAAGCAGGTGAAAGACCTCTATGAGGCAATTGGTGGATCAAAGGGATATGCAATCTATCCCCCACTATTCTGTGAGTCGTCCCTTTGCTCACACGGCTGTGTGTTGATGCATTGGGACACAAACCCAAGATCTTGTGCTGTTGCACAATCGAGTCAGAGTCTTTGAGCGTAGAAGGGTCCCCCCATTCTGGACCCACGCTCCTTTGTCTGAAGCTCTCCCTGGTCAGGGATAAGAGCTGTGAGGTCTCATCCTCACTTCACCTTTTCATCTGCTTCACCTTAGCCTCGTAATGGCAAGGTTAAGAGCGAATACTACCCATGTACAGATGACTTGCTTCGGCAGTCAAACCCATTGTTTGAGCCTCACTTGATTGGCTATAGTGTGTGCTTTGTGAATATTTGTTTGCTCTGTTTGCTTGTATGCTTGTATGTTTGCTTTCTTCCTGGATAGGATTAGCTTGCAATTGTGCAAGTAGGTAGAAACCTGAATGTAGGGTAATGATGCATGACAACACTAGGCTCGAGTCCAGCTCCCTGGTAGTGTGTCTTCCCTTGGTTTCTGGCTAGTTTTTCTTTCCCTTGAGGGGGAACTACATCGCCCTGATCCTTGTTCCAGACGAGGTATGTAGGCAGGAGGTCGTGCGAGACCTCTCCGGGCACTTTTTTTCTTTTTGTGTGTGTTTACTTGTCATCTGATTGTGTTTGTTTGGTTCGGATGCTGACGTAAGTCCAGTGATTGGCTGTCGGGCTCCACGTTTGCCGTTTTGTGTTGGTTTGGTTCGGATGCTGATGTAAGCCCAGTGATTGGCATTCAGGCTCCATGTTTGCCTATTTGGGTGCGTGTGTTGTTTGGCGTGCGTAAGCCGAACTACAGTGGCTCTGATTCTCGTTCCAGACGAGATATGTAGGCATAGGATGCGATGTCCTATCGAGCTCCCTTCTCTTAACCCCACCTGCGTTCCCCTGTGTGTGTGTGTGATGATTTAGCAACCTTTTCTTTTCTTAGAACGTGGATCCCGTCGAGTACGACGGACGTGAGGGGTGCTAATACCTTCCCCTTGCGTAACCGACTCCCTTACCCTTTCTCTTTGGTCGCGAGACCATTTCCTTTCCAGGTTTCTCTGAGCGTTTCCTTTCCTTGGGATAAATAACGCGCAGTGGCGGCTCTGTGTTGTTTTTGTTTTAGCCCGCCGGTTGATTTTTCGCAGGATGCGACAGCTGGCGACTCTGCTGGGGAAAACGGGATAGATGTTGACCTGTGCTGGTCCATCTTCCCTAAGCGAGTCTTTCCTAGCGTTCTAGGATAGTTTGGGTTGCTTGTAATGTTTGATTTATTGCATTTATTATTCTAACCTGTATATATTTGCATAAATATTTGCATGCATCATACTATCATGTTGTCGTCCTCTGTGCAGGTGGTTCCTCTGTTTTGGGGTGGGTGTTCTGAGTGGGGCTAAAACCCAGGCCCGAGCATACACCTAGGACTAGTGTGGTCTCATGTTGCCTCCTTCATGTTAGGTCAATATGTGCCTGGCAGCATGATGTACCACAAGCCGGACGAGGTTCATTTGATAGTGCTTGCCTCTGTGGGTATTCCACTTTGGTTGAGTTACTTCATTTGAGCTGTTGACTCTGGTGACCGATCATTTCCCGGATCTTTGGTTTAGATGATCTCAGGAGAGCTACAATGGCACACCCGAAAGGGCAAACCCATTGAGTATCTCTGCCCGATTGTCGAGACTATTGTCCGCCTTAGGATGACCTGATTAGAATTTACCTGTGAGGGGAGGGTGATTCTTTCAGATGCATGTTCAGATGGTGACTCAGATGGTGACTAATGGTTCCGCTGATCAGAGTTATATTTATAAGTCGGATTTATGGCCATTTATTGTCGTGACGCCGGAGTGCTGTCTGTAGTATTTATCAGTGGGGATCCGTTTATTTCAGGATTCCCCGGGCCGAGTTACTTATCAGTGGGGATCCGTTTATTTCAGGATTCCCCGGGCCGATTCAGATGGTTATTGGTATCTGTTCAGAGATGGTTTGATGATGATGATGATGTATCTGTCTTCCGTTTATTTCGGAACCCTTGAGTTGGATTTGTGGTTACATGTTCCCTCAGATGGTTGTGATCAGTTCAAAGATCCGGGCCGTGGGTCAGAGCAACAATCGATCAGATGACTTGGAGGATGGCAATGCATTGCATTCATTCATCAACATCATTACATTTTGCATTTACCTGCATCTAACACATGTTTACCCATATGCAGGGACATTTTTGATCGAGATCCTGGTTGAGAGACTTCGATCCTGAGATTGGTGTGCTGAAGGAGATGATAGCATTGATTACTCCCGACCATGTGGGGATGTTCAGAGAGTCATACGGTAGTATCCTGAAGACGGTTTTCAGACTCACAGACAGTGACAGAAGTGCCATTCATACTCTTCTTCAGTTCTATGATCTGGGGCTGAGGTGTTTCGTATTTCCAGATTATCTGTTGGGACCTCTGATGGAGGACTATGCTAGCATCCTGGTGAAGGAGAATTGCGGTCCAAAACGCAGCGAAAATTAAAAAAAATTCTCCTTTAGAGATCCTTACGAATGGTCATGATCAGTGATAGAATATTTACCTCTTGTGACGATTCAAACCTTTGGTGCAGATCTCTTATGACGATCAAAACCTTTGATGCAGATCCACGGAGCGATCACGAACGTTGAACGATGACAACGTCTCTACTCAGTCCACACGAACGGGTTCCTTCAATCTCAGTGCTAGCTGGTACGAATGAAGGCTTTGAGTGAGAGAGAGAGAGAGAGAGAGAGAGAGAGAGAGAGAGAGAGAATGATAGAAAACGAAAATAATGCAACCGCAATTTTTGCTTCTGCACAAGAGTTCTATTTATAGAACCACTTGTGTGGGCTTCAAGCTAAAAAGCCCACTTAAGTGTATTTTGGCCCATATCTTATAATATGCCCAAAATCACTTAAGCCCATGGTACCTTACCATATTTCGTATTCTACTCAAGTACACCGTACCTTACGATGTTCTATAACTCACTTAAGGGCACCGTACCTTACGGTATTCCTTAGTTACTCTATCTCTCATCAATCCGTCCTTTGTGTGTGACCCTGTAGGTTTTCGTGACGTTGACAATTATATTAAATCACGCATTTAACATAATAAACAGTGAGCGGTATCTAGCAACACATCACTGCTACCCAAGACACGAAAATGTCATGTGATCTGACAAAACCATTTGTGATAATAATTATGTGTATAATTACCCTTTTGCCCTTATATCTATATTGAACACAAGGTATAGACCGTGTCATCCTTGTCCAGTTCAATATTGGGCCTATAGACATTTATCCTGTTACGCAGGATGGGCAAATTCCATCTAGGTCACTCATGTCCCTCAGCATGCTTTGTGGAGTACCCATCAACTGTCTTTATGGTTATCCAGTTACGGACAACGTTGGATCAGCAATAAAGCACTCGACTCTACATCTAGGATCCATAGTGGTTTCAGGTCGAAGAGTGGAATACACTATTATCACCATGAGAATAACTTATGACACTTTGCATAACTTTCTATATAGTATTCTCATAGCGGGTCAATCCGGTATAAATATTACTCCTAATATTCATACCTATGTTTAAGACTTGATAACTCTTTATCCATGATCCATGAGATGTGATCATCAGTCTACAAACATAATAGTCTTAATGCTTTAATGTTATCCCACTTCACACTAAAGCTCGACTACGGATACTTTAGGAATAATGTCCTTATGTTTAATGTGTTCTCATGATTAAGTCACACTTAATACATTAAACGGACTATCTATTCCAGGGACTTTATTAATCAACCATAATAAAGAGAATGCCTTTTATTATTCGATACAAGTACCAAAATGTATTGGCCTCTAGGGCTTACACCAACAATCTCCCACTAGCACTAGAGCCAATCAGGTATACCCCTTATGCCCATTGATCTAGTATGGCCATCATGCTTCTGCTGCGCAAGAGGCTTTGTCAGTGGGTCAGCTATATTGTCAAGTGTAGGTACTCTACATATTCTCACACAACGTCTAAGTATGTGTTTGGATCGTCGGTGAGATCTAGGCTCCTTAGCTTATGCGATAGCACCATTGTTATCATAATAGAGACCAATGGGATCCACAATGCTAGGGACTATGCCAAGTTCACTAATGAACCTTTTTTTGATCCAAACAGCTTCCTTTGCTGCACTTGAGGCAACAATATACTCGGCCTCGGTTGTAGATTCAGCAACTGTATCTTGCTTTGAACTTTTCAAGCTCACAGCGCCACCATTTCAGCAAAACACAAAACCATTGGAATCATTCATATTAAAGCGTCTCAGCACCTTGTCTATGTACTCTGACTTAGGCCAAGCATTTTATGATCTATCTCTATAGATTCTGATTCCTAATATATAGGCTGCTTCACCTAGGTCCTTCATAGATAAGCATTTCCCCACCCAAGATTTTGCTTGTTGCAGGGTAGGGATATCGTTTCCAATAAGTAATATGTCATCTACATATAATACCAGGAATACGATCATGCTCCCACTAACCTTCTTGTAGACACAAGGCTCATCTTCGTTCTTGATGAATCCATACAGTTTTACTGTTTCATCAAGGCGAAGATTCCATGAGTAGGTCACAGGCTCATCTTGATCCATGAGTAATACATCACCTTGATCAGATATCCATATATCTCAGGTAGGTGACGTATCCTGCCTGACCTACGCTGGTCTTGTTCTACTTGAGCAGGTTGCTCTTACACAACCACTTGTGTTTCCTGCTCTAATTCCTCCATAGGTGTATCTATAATTTGTGATTCTTGAATTTCTTCAAGTTCTACTTTCCTCCCACTGATTCCTTTGGAAATAAAATCCCTCTCTAGGAAAACTCAGGTTCGAGCGACAAACATTTTGCCCTCAGAAGGATTGTAGAAATAATATCCTCTTGTTTCTTTAGGATACCCCACAAATAAGCATTTGTCAGATTTGGGCTCAAGCTTAGTTGAAACTTGTCATTTCACATAAACCTCGCAACCCCAAATCTTTATGTAAGACATATGTGGTTTCTTACCACTCCATATCTCATATGGTGTCTTCTCAACCTTTTTGGATGGAACACGGTTAAGTGTGTAAGCTGCTGTCAATAGTGCATGTCCCCAAATGGAGTTTGGAAGATCGGCGTGACTCATCATGGATCAGACCATGTCTAACAGGGTTCGATTTCTTCTCTCAGACACACCATTCCATTGGGGTGTTCCAGGAGGAGTGAGTTGGGATAGGATCCCACACTCTTTCAGATGGTCATCAAACTCTAGGCTTAAATACTCACCACCTCGATCTGATCGAAGAGTTTTAATATTCTTACCTAGTTGGTTTTGTACTTCATTCTTGAATTCCTTGAACTTTTCAAAGGACTCTGATTTGCGTTTCATTAAATACACATAACCGTATCTACTGAAATCATCAGTGAATGTGATGAAGTACTGAAAACCTCCTCTGGCTGGTATGTTCAGTGGTCCACATACATCAGTATGTATGAGGGCCAAAAGATCATTAGCTCTTTCACCTTTTCCTGTGAATGGAGACTTTGTCATCTTTCCAATTAAACAAGATCTGCATGTCTCATATGATTCATAATCAAAAGAGTCCAAGAGTCCATCTTTATGGAGTTTGGAAATGCGTTTCTCATTTATGTGGCCTAATCGACAATGCCAAAGGTAAGTTGGATTTAACTCGTTAGGTTTCATCCTTTTAGTATTAATGTTATATATAGGCATTTCGAGATCAATGACATATAGTCCATTGTTCATTTGTGCAGTAGCATAGAATATATCATTCATATAAATTGAACAACAATTGTTCTTTATTACGAATGAAAAACCGAACTTGTCCAAACAAGAAACGGAAATAATATTCCTGCTAATTGCTGGTACATAATAACAGTTCTCTAACTGAATTATTAAGCCACTAGGTAAAGTCAATTCATAAGTTCCTACGGCTAAGGCAGCAACCTTTGCTCCATTACCAACTCGTAGGTCGACTTCACCTTTTGCCAATTTTCTACTCCCTTTTAGTTCTTGCACATTTGTACAAATGTGAGAACCGCATCCAGTATCTAATACCCATGATGCAGAAGTAGATAAATTAATTTCAATAACAAAAATACCTGAAGTTGGAGTCTCTACTCCATTCTTCCTATCTTCCAGGTACTTTGGGCAGTTCCTCTTCCAGTGTGCGGTCTTACCGCAATGGAAGCAGGTGCCTTCTTTTTCTATGCTTCCACTAGGCTTCAAAGCAGCAATAGTGGGTTTGGGTTTGGCAACTTCCTTGCCCTTCCCTTTATCACCATGCTTAGTGGGCCTTTTGTTCTGTCTCTTTCCATTTCCGATCATCAGAATGGACTTCCCTTTTGACTTCAGATTCTGCTCGGCAGTTCTTAACATGGCGAGCAGTTCAGGAAGAGATTTGTCCATATCAATCATATTGAAATATAGGACAAATTGACTGAAACTATCTGGCAACGATTGCAAGATCAAATCAGTTGCAAGTTCCTTTTCGAGGGGAAAACCCAATCTCTCAAGGTTTTCCACATACCCAATCATCTTGAGTACATGGGGACCTACAGGGGCTCCCTCAGCTAACTTGCTTTGAAAAAGGGCTTTTGAAACTTCAAACCTCTCATGCCTTGCTTGCTCTTGATAGAGCAACTTCAGGTGTTCGATCATATCGAATGCTGACATGTTCTCATGTTGCTTTTGCAATTCTGAGTTCATGGTAGCCAGCATGAGACAAGCAGTTTCATTGGCATCATCGACATGCTTCTTATAAGCATCTCTTTCTGCCTTAGGTGCAGAACTAGGAGGTTCCTCTTCAGGAACAGGTGTCTCCAAGACATACAGCTTTTTATCATGTTTGAGGACAATCCTCAGGTTTCGGTGCCAATCCAGAAAATTTGTCCCAGACAATTTTTCCTTGTCAAGGATTGATCGCAAGATGTTGTTAGAGGTGTTTGCTGTCATGGTTATCTACATAAGGATTAAGAAAATATAAGTATCATTGACATATTTAATTAGGCCTTTAATCAAATATGCTCCCACTATTTTACTCAAAACAAATGACCCTCATCATTTGATTCGGAAAATTCCGTTGGAAGATTTTCTAGTGGGTCGAGATCCATATTTCACTTCGTTCTAAGTCCGCGTAGGCGGATTACACAAAACTAGGTTATTTAGGTAGGAACTCCTTCCAATTGTATCTCATACAACTCTCGAATATTTCAGTTGGGTGAATAACTCCTTATTCCAATCCATCATATGGATCATTCCCAACTCTTGCTTCTAAACATATATATAATCTTATTATAATTTGTTTAGTTAAGTTTGACCCATTGTTTTAACAGTTGGATATTACAATTATCCCATCGCACCTTACTAATATATAGATCATGCACCTCGCGTAGGCGAAACCTACATTATCCATTACTAGTCTTGATGAGTGTTAAAACTTGGAAAGCATAAACTTAATATTTAATTTTGAGGGAATTGCAATTGTACTGATCTCACCGGCTTGTTTATCATATAAATCGTCTCTCACATGCATCAACATACATTCACATACATTCACATGCATCAACATACATAACAATGAAACAGTTATGGCCCCTAGCGCAATTGTTCTCCCAAGCCAATGAGAGAACCTAAGCTAACCTAATAACGATCTAAGCTTCTCCAAGCAAGATCTTCAAGGTTGTCCTCCTTTGATCTTCAAGGTTGTTCTCCTTTGATATTGAAATCTTCTCTTTCTTCATAACATTGTCTTCTTCTCTTTCTTCATAACATTACATTCCAGAAGAAACTCGTTTTACATACGAGGGATTGAGATGAGAAAAGAAGTTACATTAAGAGATCAAAAGGAGAGGCACGACACGCAGGTCGTATTTAAAAACCCAAAACAAAATAAAGGACAACTAAGGCCATAACTGATCACCACGAGGCAATAATAATAAACACATTGTTATTATTAAATTTTAATTCCTTTAATTAATTAAAACCAAATTAAATTTCGGCGACCGATCACACTACGCAGAGTTAGCCGGGGGTTCCGCTGCCCGGTCAGCGGGCGGTGGTTCCGCTGACCGATCAGCGGACGGGGTCAAGGGGCAGCGCCCTTGCGGGGTTGGAGGGGCAGCGCCCCTGTCCAAAATTTTAATGAACAATTCATTTGAAATGGACATTGTTTTGCATCAACACAACCCTTGCGTAGTCACAAAACAGAACCCCGTGAGTGTGACGACCGTCACAGCATTGTTACGATCGTCACAGGTCATGTGAGTGTGATGACCGTCACACAAAACACGTTACGACCGTCACAGGTCATGTGAGTGTGACGACCGTTACAGGGTACGTTACGACCGTCACGCATCCAGTTTGTTACGCTTGTTACGCTCGTCACACGAGCTTCACGCGGCCAAATAACAAACTTTGAAAGAGTCAACACACGTGTTCCAAAAAACCCTAAATTGACAACTCCTTGACGGCACAACCCTTGCGCCGTCACCAACCCTAATACGCCAATTTCAGACCGTCAAACACACCTCGATTGTTGATTCAATATGATTGATCAACAGGTCATTGCTTCACCATACTAATGTCGGATTCCGAAGCAAATGACCATTGATCGCTCAAAGGAAAACAATCATTTAGTGTTCGAATGAATGAAACAGAAACAGTATATCACATATACCGTACTTTGCATTAGGATTACTTATATCATATATAAGTTGATCGGTCTCAATTGTGTAACCTATGGACGATCGATGTATCGCTGCTTCACCATACTAATGTCGGATTCCGAAGCATAGTCAACATCAATCATCCAACTTATACACTCATGATGCCAAATTTAATTACCCGTTTAATTAATTGATTCATTCTGTCTTTTAATCATATTAATACAGAAATTTAACAGTTATCCGATTCATGGTTTCGTAAGTGGCTCTGATACCACTGAAGGAGAATTGCGGTCCAAAACGCAGCGGAAATTAAAAAAATTTCTCCTTTAGAGATCCTTACGAATGGTCATGATCAGTGATAGAATATTTACCTCTTGTGACGATTCAAACCTTTGGTGCAGATCTCTTATGACGATCAAAACCTTTGATGCAGATCCACGGAGCGATCACGAACGTTGAACGATGACAACGTCTCTACTCAGTCCACACGAACGGGTTCCTTCAATCTCAGTGCTAGCTGGTACGAATGAAGGCTTTGAGTGAGAGAGAGAGAGAGAGAGAGAGAGAGAGAGAGAGAGAGAGAGAGAGAATGATAGAAAACGAAAATAATGCAACCGCAATTTTTGCTTCTGCACAAGAGTTCTATTTATAGAACCACTTGTGTGGGCTTCAAGCTAAAAAGCCCACTTAAGTGTATTTTGGCCCATATCTTATAATATGCCCAAAATCACTTAAGCCCATGGTACCTTACCATATTTCGTATTCTACTCAAGTACACCGTACCTTACGATGTTCTATAACTCACTTAAGGGCACCGTACCTTACGGTATTCCTTAGTTACTCTATCTCTCATCAATCCGTCCTTTGTGTGTGACCCTGTAGGTTTTCGTGACGTTGGCAATTATATTAAATCACGCATTTAACATAATAAACAGTGAGCGGTATCTAGCAACACATCACTGCTACCCAAGACACGAAAATGTCATGTGATCTGACAAAACCATTTGTGATAATAATTATGTGTATAATTACCCTTTTGCCCTTATATCTATATTGAACACAAGGTATAGACCGTGTCATCCTTGTCCAGTTCAATATTGGGCCCATAGACATTTATCCTGTTACGCAGGATGGGCAAATTCCATCTAGGTCACTCATGTCCCTCAGCATGCTTTGTGGAGTACCCATCAACTGTCTTTATGGTTATCCAGTTACGGACAACGTTGGATCAGCAATAAAGCACTCGACTCTACATCTAGGATCCATAGTGGTTTCAGGTCGAAGAGTGGAATACACTATTATCACCATGAGAATAACTTATGACACTTTGCATAACTTTCTATATAGTATTCTCATAGCGGGTCAATCCGGTATAAATATTACTCCTAATATTCATACCTATGTTTAAGACTTGATAACTCTTTATCCATGATCCATGAGATGTGATCATCAGTCTACAAACATAATAGTCTTAATGCTTTAATGTTATCCCACTTCACACTAAAGCTCGACTACGGATACTTTAGGAATAATGTCCTTATGTTTAATGTGTTCTCATGATTAAGTCACACTTAATACATTAAACGGACTATCTATTCCAGGGACTTTATTAATCAACCATAATAAAGAGAATGCCTTTTATTATTCGATACAAGTACCAAAATGTATTGGCCTCTAGGGCTTACACCAACACCTGGGTATGCAGATCCGCGATCAGATTCCTTTTCATGTCACTAGGGCGGAGCCAGATGTCCTTGGGATTTCTCGTGCTCTTTATTTGAGTCCGGAAATGGTCAAGGAAAGTTTGAAGGAAAAGGGGAAGTTACCTGGATTTCATTTGAGTTTCTTGGAGGCTAATGCCAAGGAGCATGCTGCTATGGGTAATTGGAAGACGGTTTGCGCTCTGATTGCTGTGAGCATTTATGGGATTATCTTATTTCCTAATCAGAAGAATTTTGTGGACCATAATGCTATCAGACTGTTCATGCAGAGAAACCCTATTCCTACTCTGATCGGAGATGTTTACTACTCGGTTCATAACAGAAACGAGAAGCGGCGTGGGGTTTGATCAGGTGTTGTCCTCAGATGCTCTTCAGGTGGTTTATGGGGTATTTGCCTTCTCGAGGTGCTTTTGCTCATCTTGATCCTACTGTCAAATGGTCATTCAGGTTGATGGGTTTGCGGGCTGATGATATAGCATGGACTCATAACGGTATGGCTGGACGGGATTTCATATACAGTTGTGGGAGATTTCCCAACGTGCCTCTCATAGGTGTTCAGGGTTGCATTAATTACAACCCGACGCTTCTTAGGAGACAGATGGGGTTTGCCATGGAGGTTCCTCCTCTCGAGCGAGAGATTCAGGAGTCATTTTACTTCTCAGCTGAGGGCGATCAGGCCAAGTTGAGGCAGGTGTCAGGGGCATGGCGTAACATTCAGAGGAAGGGCAAGGTTCCATTTGGCAAAGTTAATTGTCGGTATTTTCCTCTATTTGATGATTGGCTTCGGAAGAGGATAGAGCTCACATTTCTACCGTTTCCTGGAGGTGATCCTGGGTATCCTATGATTGAGGGTCCAAGTTCTTCTGTCAGTATGGAAGAATTCCTTGAGATGAAGAGAGCCAGAGATCAGTTGCTTGCAGAGAAAGCGGAATTGGAGATGACTGTTGCTCGGTTTCAGACGGCCAACCAGGAGATCAAAGTGAAGATGGAAGATCAAGACAAGCGACATGCCTTAGAAGCAAAGCGCTTTGAGATGGATACTGCCTATTATGGGAAGGTCAGCCAAGCCTTAGCGTCATCTACCAAGGAGCACGACATCACTAAGGAGAAGCTAGCCAGAGCTGCAAAGGCTATTGAAGATGAGAAGAGGAGGCAAATCCTCGTGAGAGACCAGAGGGACGACAGAGTCCGAGTTCTTATTGATGAGTGGGAGTCCAAGCTGAAGGTTAAGGAATCAGAGAACATGAAGATCATTGCTGAGAGAGATCATTACATGAATGAGAGAGATTACTACTTCAGGCAGATGAAGATTCACCAGAAGGAGGTGGGGAGATTACAGCAGGAGAACACCGAGCTCAGGTTCGCCGCAGAGTTCGCTAGGATGGTTGATGATGTAGGGCCATCTGTGGGACCCTCATCAGGCTAGCTTGGTCATTTGTGTTGGATTACCGTCAGGCTTGTTGACGGAATTTACTTGCTTGTATTTCTTTCCTGATTCTGGAGATTTGTATCTGATTTGATGTATGACTATGGCACTGATTGTGCATTTTGCTATGTGATGGTTATTTTCATTTAGTGATTGATCTTCAAGCTTTATTTGCTTTACCGTATGCACTCACACAAGCACACACATGGTTTGGGGGTATCATGCTAAATCACATATCTCTGATCTGCACGATGAAATCAAATGTTGAATATCAGAATATTGCGGCCGGATTATTATTTGTCTCAATGAAGCCAGGATCAAGAGACAAAGTGTTCCTCATGTGGATGGACATTGCATTCATGCATAATAACTTGTTTTCTATTTTGCAGGTGTCAGTTTCTAACCTGTTTGATTGACACAGGAATGATGAATCCGTCCAACGCCGACATTCTCGAACTGAAAGAGAAGATGGGAGATTTGATCAATGTCATGAAAGAGTTCGCCTTGGGGCAGAAAGTAATTGCCGAAAAGGTGGGGAGGATTGAAGACTGGCTGAAGATGGGGAACATGCAAGGAAATGCTTCGTCATCTGGACCGAAGAAATCCTTTGGTAATGACCAGTACAAGGATGAGGGTGAATCGAGTGCTGTGTACGCCCAGAGAGGACACGGTAGGGGTCGTTACTACCAGCACACTGCTGCAGTAACCATCCCTGCTGGTAAACAGTCAGTCCGACAGCAACCTCAGACAACTCCACAGAAGATACAGGGAGCTGGGAGTCAAGTGAAAGGAAAGGGGGTTGATCGTCATTTTGACAAGCCACCCATGACGTATGCTCTTCTGTTTAAAAAGTTGATGGATCTGGGGATGGTTCAGCCAAGGATGTTAGCTCCATTGAGATCAGATCAGAGGCCACCTAACTATAATGAGAACGCCAGGTGTGAATTCCATTCTGGTGCGCCTGGGCATAACATTGAGGGTTGTAGAGCCTTCAAGCATACTGTCCAAGATCTGGTGGATTCCAAGGCCCTCAATTTTACATTGTCATTGAATGCTAATGCCAATCCCATGCCGGCGCATGGACAGGCGATGGTGGGTGCAATTGCTGAAAATTCAGATCGCGTCTGTGCGATGGGGGAAGATACTGACAGTGACTGTGAGCTGGAGTCGTGGATAAAAGCGTGCGTACCAGGGAACTGGAAGGCCTGAAAGATCAGCACTGTCACTCATCCCGAAGAGTAATAATTTCTTGTTTTCAGTTTTATCTGCATGAAAGCCATACGTGTTGCCCGACACGTAATGGTTCATTGTAAGGGCCACCTCATGTTTAAATTTGCATTTTCTGCATCATTAATAAATGGATGTTTTTCAGTCAAAAAGCGGTGTTCCCTGTTTTTCATTTATTTTTGTAGTTTAAAAACAAATAAAAATGGCAATGTTTGTTTTCTGTTTTTTCCTTTTTGATTTGTCTCGTCCCAAAGTCGAAAAATAATTCTCCGGATCTCGTTGATAACAATTTGGTTACACCTCATATGACTTCGACAATCCAATCTATCTTGCTGAAGAAGAAGACGAAGAAGATTGTGATCTGCTGGAATTAGCCAGGTTGTTGAAACAAGAGGAGAAGGTGATTCAGCCGCACGTGAAGCGGGTTGAGATTGTTATTCCAAGCACCGCCGAGGTCAGGAAGGAAATAGGAAAATTGGGGCCGCTTCAGAGGCGAGTCGAGAGCAGAACGGTAGTCCTGTTGAAGGGACATGTGGATACCTTCGCCTGGTCATGTCAGGATATGCCAGGGTCGGATACCAATGTCATTATGCACAGACTACCATGGAGAGAAGACTGTCCTCTAGAGGAGCAGAACGCCAATGCCGCGTATCGGAGTGACTTTGTTTCATGATATGATTCGTCATGAAATCAAATGCTATGACATGATAGCAAAGTCCCAAACAGGAGGGGGGCATCTGGCGGACCGGGGCAAGTCGTTTGACCGGTTGAGACAATTCAAACTGAGGTTGAATTCAAGTGAGTGCACTATCAGAGTGCGGTCCGGTAAGATGATTGGGGTTCATTGTAAGAGAGGAATCGAGGTTGATCCTGCAAAAAAAAAAAAAAAAAAAAAAGGAAAAAAGAACAATAAGAGAAACGCCTGAACCGAGAAAGAAAAAGAGAGGTTCGTGGTTTCATAGAAAGATTGAACTACCTGTCATGGTTCATATCTCATCTAATAGCCACGTGGGAACCCATTCAAGAAAAAAAACAGATCAAACAGTCAAGTGAAATAATGATTGCCAAGAGGCATGGAAAATAAAGGAAAAAGAATGAGTAGCAGGAACCTCTGGGTCTGATGCCTCCTGTGAAAGGAGCAATTGTTAATCTGTACTTGACGGCCTTCGAGGGGTCTACGAGGTGTATTGGGGCAGCATGACGAGTCTTGTCGAAAAGAGCATGCAATTTACCTTAGCAAAAAGTTTATCGACTGTGAAACAATACATTCACTGTTCGAGAAAACTTGCTGTACTTTGGCATAGGCTGCTCGCCGGCTGAGACAGTATATGCTGGTTCATACCACTTTGTGGGTTTCCAAGATGGATCCGACCAAGTACATATCTGAGAAGTCAGCATTAACCGGACGGGTTGCGAAAAGAATGTTGACGGATTTGTGATGCTCTCAGAAAGCAATCAAGGGGTGTAGTGTCTGATTACATCGCTCCGCAACCCATTGAGGATTATCGACTGATGAGGTTTGAATTCCCTGATGAGGACATCTCGAGGTGCTCCAATCGAAAGATTGAGAGTAACCGATCCCGGAGGAGGGGCTTGACCCTGAATCCGAACGGATTCTGATGTTTGATGGGGAGGTTAAGGTGAATGAGCTTTTGCTGCCCGGATGACGTTTGAATGCACCGACGGTGTGATTGAGTATGAAGCTTGTATCCTGGGTATCGATCTTCGATACATCTACTGGGGCAACGTCTTTCTCATTAGTATATGGAATGGAGGCGGTATTACCT
Organism: Lathyrus oleraceus; assembly: GCF_024323335.1. NCBI lineage: Eukaryota > Viridiplantae > Streptophyta > Magnoliopsida > Fabales > Fabaceae > Lathyrus > Lathyrus oleraceus. The sequence goes on from NC_066581.1 coordinate 207,191,070, forward strand.
GTTGAAGTTCAGATTCCCTCTTTGAGAGTCCTGATGGACGTAAGATTGCAAGAGGCTGAATGGGTAAGGACCCAGTATGAAGAGTTGAGCCTGATAGAGGAAAAGAGGCTAGCAGCCATCTGTCATGGGCAGTTGTACCAACAAAGGATGAAACGTGCTTTCGACAAGAAGGTGCGACCTCGGGTATATCACGTAGGTGATATGGTGCTGAAAAGGATCCTTCCTCCTCAAAATGATCGAAGGGGCAAATGGACACCTAATTATGAGGGTCCGTTCGTGGTCAAGAAGGTTTTCTCTGGCGGAGCCTTGTTGTTAACGACCATGGATGGCGAGGATTTTCCATCCCCTGTGAATGCGGATGCAGTTAAAAAATACTTCGTATAAGAGACCCGCTGGACGAAAAGAATAAAATAGTCCAGGCAAAAATGGTCATCCCGGCGAACCGAAAAACAGAAAGAAAGGTTCGGGCAAAAATTAGGGATAGAATGGAAAAAACTGTACACCCGGCAAGTCGAAAACCTGAAAAGGCGACTTGGGCAAAAATGGGTATCCCGATGGACTGAAGACCCGAAAGGGCGGTCCAGGCAAAAGAGGGATTGAAACGAACAACTGCGTCCAGCATGATCGTTTGCGCTTTGGTTAAGGCATCATGGATAATACCCGGTAGGGATCAATCGGAAACGTCTTGTTCAGAAGGCAAAAAGTATGGAGAGTCTGAGGACATATGGGGTGTAACCGAGTTGGAACTCGATGAGATCACGGGTTTCACGTTGCCATTAGGATAGATTTTTCCTTTTGTGCGCAATTACCTCTTTTCAGGAATTGCTTCCTTTGTATTGCTCATTTGAGCCACACTTTTTCAATCAATAAAATGCATATTCAGTCAAATAATTTTTGTTTTTGTTTTTCATTACCGCTTTGATTGCAAAAACATCCAGATATTTTTGATAAAGAATCTTGCATTTTAAGACATACAGGTCCCTTCCAATGCATGTTTATAAGATTGAAAGCTTGGAATCTTATTCGGAAGGTTGAGTGACCCAAGTGTTGAAATCTTGACACGCCTGGGGCACGGTTTTATCTGACGATCTGTTTTGCAGGAACTGTTAGGTATTTTTTCACTCACTTGCAGGTTGTGATGTGGAAGCTGTTGATGAAACAAATCCCCAAAGAGTTCGCTCAGGGATGAAAGAATATGAAGGGATGACGAGAAGACGTCGAGACGTACGACGATCCTTGATGATAATCAAGAAGACTCTTCAAAGTCGGAAGATTGAAAAGTATGTATAAATCCCAGGAGTACGTTTCCGTCGGGCGCGGGGCGATTGGGAATACAAGATGATGGAGCAGAAAAGGTCCAGACGAGTCTGGGAATTCTCAAAAGTGGAAAGCTGATACGAGATTGGGAGGCGGATACCATGGTTCGACGAGTCGATGGGTGTTCTGTACCAACTTTTCTCATTTCCCCAGCGAGGTCCCCAAGCAGAGCTGAGAGGACCAATTCCCAGCAGATCCAAGGTCTGTGGATTCCCCAACCGGGTCAGGATGGTTATCCTCGGCGGGTAAACGATGTTTCCTCAGCAGCCAGGTCAGAAGGTTGCTATTCCCCGAGTGGAGCGGGTTTCAATGAAATATATCTCCAGCAGTATTCATCCTACCAGTGGATTGGATGAGTTTCCGTAGCGGACGGATTTTTGCATCCCCAGCTGAGTTGATCCTATCTATGGATTGCATGGGTTGTCCCCAGCGGAGTAGCATTCGTTTTCCCTAGCGGGGTTTGGATGGTTATCCCCAGCAGGTGTCAGATCGAGGCTTCCCCAGTCAACAGGCCTGGAGGTTGCTGTTTCCCAGTAGAGTATCTGTGAGCAGTTCCCCAATGAAGTCACCGGGTATCTGTGAGGGTTTCCCAAAGGAGGTTCGGGATTGATATCCTCAGCAAGTCAAAGATTGTTGTATCCCCACAGAGGGCGTTGGTGGTTCTTATCCCCAGCAGTTTCTCGAGCGGAGTGGGTGCAAAGGAGGTTCTTCCCCAGCAAGGGTTACCTTTTCCCAATGGCAGTGTTATTCCCCCAGCGGGATGGAGAGCGGAGTGTTGACGAGTTCCTCATCAGAGTGTCTCGAGTTCCCCAGAAGAGTCCCTTGAGGGGGATACTTTTTATGCATTCATCATGTAGAATAGCATAGCATGTTGCATAGAAAAATAAATCGCGTAGCATTTCCATAAGTATGGAGCATTACGCAGAAAAATCAATCATGCATCATATTGCACGCATAAGCTAGTCTCAAGCCGTGGTTACCGCTTGAGGATTGGTTTTATCAGACAGTGAAGGTGTTACTCCGAGGAGTCTAGCGTCATGGTTTTAATCAAGGATATTCCCCAGTAGTACGATACTGGAGGGTAAGTTTCTGTCGAGCAGAAATGGGAATGTTAATCAAGAAAGTTTCGGGGTTCAAGAAAAACAAGAAAGAAGATAATCCCCAGCTAAACGCGAAGTGTTTGTCTGCCAGGGTTGAATAGAGAGCAGTCGGCTCAGGGCTTGTCATCCTCAGCATGTGTCGTTGTGGCATTCCGGCCAGTTTCCGATTTCCAGATCGAAGAGGTTCTCAACAGTCAGGACGAAGAACTTGTGGCATTCCGGCCAGTTTCCGATTTCCAGATCGAAGAGGTTCTCAACAGTCAGGACGAAGAACTTGTGGCATTCCGGCCAATTTCCGATTTCCAGATCGAAGAGGTTCTCAACAGTCAGGACGAAGAACTTGTGGCATTCCGGCCAGTTTCCGATTTCCAGATCGAAGAGGTTCTCAACAGTCAGGACGAAGAACTTGTGGCACTCCGGCCAGTTTCCGATTTCCAGATCGAAGAGGTTCTCAACAGTCAGGACGAAGAACTTGTGGCACTCCGGCCAGTTCCGATTTCCAGATCGAAGAAGCTCACGAAGAACCTCAAAATTTGCCCTCCTCTCTTGGGACTAGCATATCATGTTGCATATCATTTTAGGTCATTAAGCATTGCATATTGCATATCATGTGGTTACATGGGGCAAGTCATTCTCTCAAGTCTTGGTCAGAAGATGAGGAAGTCAAAGTGCAAGCTAAGGTTTCATTGGACTGGTCATTAATCATCTGAGGATGTGGAGGTCCAAATTAGGGTTTTGTGGTTCTCAAGGAGATTGGTCTTCATCTTGATTGAAGTGGTACATCATCATCATCATGGTTTGACATCATCAAGGGTTGAAGCAGATTTCTTGAGATTAGGGTTTTGACCACTGGTCAACCCTAATCAGGTGCATTGGGCCAATCAGGGCATGATCAGGAGATGGGGTCTATGATGTATATGGGGATCATCCCATGGTTTTATTGTGCATATTGAGGCTAGGGTTTCATCCTTGGGCCATTTCATCAGAAGATTGGGGCTCAGTTTGATCTATGCATGGCCAAATTCATCTATCAGTTGAAAAGTCAACTGTGGTCAACTGTGCATGATTTTATGGATTTGGAGAAGGAAATGAGTTGGATACACTTCATTCATGTTGGAACAAGTGTTATTTGACATTTCAAAGCTTAAGAATGGAGAAAATCAAGTCAGGACAAAAATTGCAAAAATAGAAAGTGACTTGTAATAGAAGTTTCCAAAAATGGAAAGTTTTTCACCTCAAGACCACGTGTCCAAGGAAGCTTCAAATGAAAATTTGTTCAACATGAAAGTTGTAGATCTTGTTCTAACCTTTCCAAAAAGTCCAAGAACTTGAAAATCCCATGTATGGTTGGCAAGTTATGGTCCATTCAATTTCAAAAATGACCCATAATCAGAGGGGCATAACTTCCACATGGAGTGTCCAAATTGAGTGATCTTTTTATGTGCAAACTCCATTTGACATGTACTTTCATGGTGCATAATTGGATTTCATCAAAAATGGTCAATGCAAAAAGTCAAATTTCAAGTGTACAGTTAAAGATCCAGGGGCAAAATGGTCCAACTTGAGAAATAATGAGAATTTTTGAATGGGGATTTTTGCAACACCTCACAAATGCAATTTGAAAATTGTTTGAATGGTCATAACATGTTGAGATTCATTATTTGGTTAAGTCACTTGTGAATTGCACTTGAAAAGTATACAAATTGCCATGGCATAGTGAAAATGAGAAATACACAACCAATGACCATGGGACAAGTTGCAACAGATCACACATGTCATTTTGAGAGTGTGTGAGCTGTCAAATGAGCTGTCATTGGCCTGTGGTGAAATGGCATTTTTGCCCTTGCTTTGAAAGTGACACTTTTGCTAATTACCTTGCACTTTGGTTAAATCATGATTAAGAGCTGATTAAGCATGAGTATAAATTCCTAATCATAACAAACTTCTGATTAGAATCACATTTCACAAGAATCTCAACCACTTTTCCCTCCAATTCTCCCAAAAAACTCAAGAAACTTCAAGAACAAGATTGAGCATAACTCTTCCAATTCTCCATCAAATCACGAATTTCTTTTTGATTCAAGCTCCTTTCATCTTCCTCTAGAACTGTTTTGGCATTTGGCATTGAGAATCTTCATGGATCGTGACTGTTCATCCTTGGCTCAACCATGGTGAATTGAAAATTCTTCCGCTAGAAGCTGCATTGGATCAACCTAACACCTCCAGTCAACATCCTGAAGCTCATACTCCATCTGTTTTGGATCCACACACCTTGTAACATCGAGTTTCATCACTGACTTCAAATCAAGGTGCCAAATCGAATCTCGCTATTTTGTTAATTGTTGTATGCGTTCTGTAGTTCGTTTGACATAGATTATCATGATACCTTTAGATTTTGGAATGATTGAGTGAGTTGAGAGAAATCGTGTTTGAAAGATTTGAGAACAAAACCTAATTCGTTCGATCCAGGAGATTTAGGAAAAATTAGGTAGAACCATTTGCATATTCGTGTTCCTGGCGATTAGACCTTTCCAATGACTATCTATTTGTGAATTTTCATGGAGTTTTGTTGTTCTTGTGTTCTTGATGGAATCTGGAAAAAAGATGAAGAAGAACGTGTAATTTCTGGAAATCTTCGTGGTTTGATCCATGCGCGTGCCATTCCAAATTTGAAAGCTGTTTCCCTCCGTTTCTGGCCACTCACACGCTGCCACCGAATTACTAAAGCGCTGCGTTTTGGCATCCTGAGCGCATATTTACAGCTTTGCCACTGAATCCATTTAATTAACAAAAACACTTAAATAATTATTTAACAATTCATTCAATCTTTAAAAATTCATAAAAAAATAATGGCTAATCCAAAATTATGAGGATTTTTTTGTTAGATCCCATTTTTCCTCTAGTTTTTTATGAGCATGGTTTTACAAGTTGTGCATGGTGAAATATTGACTTGGACTATAGAACTTTGACTTGTGTGCATTTTTTATATGTTTTGCCATTTTCATCATGAAATGCTCATACATTTAAAGAAATTCCTGAAATTTTTTGAGCTCATTCTAGACATGTTGATGGTGATTTACATATAAAGTTTGTGATTTTTGGATACCTGTGGAGTGAGATATGATTTTTTGAATCTAGGTGTGACAATTTGTGTCACACCTAGCTAGGTCAACTTCATGAATATTTTTGCCTGGCCTATGATTGTTGGATTGGATTGAAATTTTGCATGAATGAACATTGATATGTTGAGATGTTATGTGAATTTTTCTGGATTTTTCTATGGCATTTTCAATTTGATTGATATTTTTCTCCTCTGTTGGCTCATTGTGCAAGCTTGTGTGACACATGTTTGTAAATCTCTTGTGAAATTCTCATATGGTTTTAGATGGAGATGAAATTTGGTATGCTGGTTGTAGACACATTGTAGGACATCCCTGTTTTGGTCCCATTCATTTCTAATATGTTGTAACTGTTTTATGAATTTTTGAAGTGAATACATGTGTTGGTGTTATGAATTGGCTTGAATAATTGTGTCTGTATTTCTTGATTTTCATTGCCCTAGTTCCTTTTGTCCAATTGAGCTGAAAATTGACATGATATACCTTGAATAGGTCCTGTTTAGGTGTGAATTATTTGAGGATTTTTGGAATTGTTTTGGTATGCTTTTGATTGAAGTTATTCTGTTTGGACATTGGATGTTGCATTTGACCTAGTTTGTGATGTTTTGGTCATGAAATGAATGTGGTGAATGATATGAGTATGGGATCAATTGCATTTGCTTTCTATTTGCATTAATTTGGTTTTGGTTGAGAATTGTTTGCTGTTTAGAATTTTTTCTCCCTTTTGGACCCTAGGCTTGGCCTAGTGGTCTAGTTTCTCACATTTGGTGTGACTTTTCAGGATGAAATGCATGATGCTTAAGGAGAATGCTTCAAGTCAATTAAATTGAGATTGTTGGATGTTTTGAACTAACATGACTTTGTTTTGTAGGTTGTGAAGCTTGAGCTTGAGCTTATAGCTTGCACTTGTGTGCATTAATCTGTGTTGCTTAATCTGTATAGTCTGACTGATTAACATTTGCTGTTTATTGTTGTTTGTCTGAGTACTGATGATACTTGATTGATTTCAGGTACATTTAGTCGCTTACAGTTCTTTAAGAACTTGCTTGCTGCTGCTTGGTTTTTAAACCACTTGAGGTAGGACTTCTATTCTTCATGTAGTCTGGGAGACCCGGCCTGTTACCTGGCCGGGCAATTGTCTGAAGTCCTCCTTAAGAGGCGATGTTTGTGATTGTTTACATTTGTGCCAAGCAGGTGAAAGACCTCTATGAGGCAATTGGTGGATCAAAGGGATATGCAATCTATCCCCCACTATTCTGTGAGTCGTCCCTCTGCTCACACGGCTGTGTGTTGATGCATTGGGACACAAACCCAAGATCTTGTGCTGTTGCACAATCGAGTCAGAGTCTTTGAGCGTAGAAGGGTCCCCCCATTCTGGACCCACGCTCCTTTGTCTGAAGCTCTCCCTGGTCAGGGATAAGAGCTGTGAGGTCTCATCCTCACTTCACCTTTTCATCTGCTTCACCTTAGCCTCGTAATGGCAAGGTTAAGAGCGAACACTACCCATGTACAGATGACTTGCTTCGGCAGTCAAACCCATTGTTTGAGCCTCACTTGATTGGCTATAGTGTGTGCTTTGTGAATATTTGTTTGCTCTGTTTGCTTGTATGCTTGTATGTTTGCTTTCTTCCTGGATAGGATTAGCTTGCAGTTGTGCAAGTAGGTAGAAACCTGAACGTAGGGTAATGATGCATGACAACACTAGGCTCGAGTCCAGCTCCCTGGTAGTGTGTCTTCCCTTGGTTTCTGGCTAGTTTTTCTTTCCCTTGAGGGGGAACTACATCGCCCTGATCCTTGTTCCAGACGAGGTATGTAGGCAGGAGGTCGTGCGAGACCTCTCCGGGCACTTTTTTTCTTTTTGTGTGTGTTTACTTGTCATCTGATTGTGTTTGTTTGGTTCGGATGCTGACGTAAGTCCAGTGATTGGCTGTCGGGCTCCACGTTTGCCGTTTTGTGTTGGTTTGGTTCGGATGCTGATGTAAGCCCAGTGATTGGCATTCAGGCTCCATGTTTGCCTGTTTGGGTGCGTGTGTTGTTTGGCGTGCGTAAGCCGAACTACAGTGGCTCTGATTCTCGTTCCAGACGAGATATGTAGGCATAGGATGCGATGTCCTATCGAGCTCCCTTCTCTTAACCCCACCTGCGTTCCCCTGTGTGTGTGTGTGATGTTTTAGCAACCTTTTCTTTTCTTAGAACGTGGATCCCGTCGAGTACGACGGACGTGAGGGGTGCTAATACCTTCCCCTTGCGTAACCGACTCCCTTACCCTTTCTCTTTGGTCGCGAGACCATTTCCTTTCCAGGTTTCTCTGAGCGTTTCCTTTCCTTGGGATAAATAACGCGCAGTGGCGGCTCTGTGTTGTTTTTGTTTTAGCCCGCCGGTTGATTTTTCGCAGGATGCGACAATTCCTAACCATTGTCTGAGGTGATCTAGGATGATCAAGTTCTAGAGAACTTCAAACCACCATTGTTGGTACCCTTTGATGGTAAATTGATCCACGTGAGCATATTATTGCGATCAATAATCAAATGGAAATAGTATGGGTTTTCGACTCCCTTGAGTGTAAACTCATGGAAGGTACCTTTAAGGAGGGGCTCTGCGCGACTTACCCATATTCTCGATCATTGGCTACCAGAACCTAACTAAAAAAATGGTACAACACTTTTCAATAAGCAAACACAAAAAAAGTGTCGACTACCAGTGTATTCAACATCTGACAGGGGTACTCGGAGTCTCTTAGAGAATATATGACGAGGTTCAATGAAGAAACCTTTAAAGTGTCTCATCCAAACCAGGAAATATTCGTGGGGGCATTTCAACATGGCCTCAAAGTTGGGCACTTCAACAAATCCCTAGCACAAAAGTTGACATCCAGCATGGATGAGGTTATTACCATAGCAGATTCTATATCAAAGGGGAAGAAAGCAACATGGAAAAAAGGTCTTGAGACACCAAGGTAAAAATTTGAGCTAAAGAAGAAGGATTCGGGCATAGGAAGCAGTACCCTAAGCTCAAACCTAGAGATCAGGCCACAATGCGACCATCTCAGTGACCGTTTGACAAAGATGTCGAGTATACACCACTAAATTTCAGACGTGAAGATATTTTGAAAGAAGTCTATCATCTCAAATTACTCTCTATCCCGGGGTGACCAAGAGGAGTTCACGTTGTGATGGGAAAAGACGAGAATGCATGGGGTGCATACCATATACTTCGTGGTCATCACACAAAAGATTGTCAGCAACTCAAAAGAGAAATTGAGATCTTAATTCAGAGAGGCCATTTTTTGTCCTATATGAAAGATGTCGGAGGACAAGCAGGAAAGAGAAGTCCTCATATGGGGGATATCAGCTCAGAAAATCTTCTGCAAAAGAAGGGGAAGAACACATATGAGGTTTGTGAAGCCCGAGTGACCCGTGATACCTTGAATACCATTGCTGGAGGATTTGGAGGAAGAGGAGAAACCAGTTCATCCAGGAAAAGATATGCCCGAGTAGTGATGCATATCAAACAAAAGCCTCTATCAGTAGAAGATGAGATCCCGATTGAAATCAGCTTCTATATAAAAGATGTTGAAGGAGTATTGGCTCACGAGAACGACCCAATGGTAATTAAAGTACAAATTCATGACTAGAGCGTGAAGTGAGTCTTGGTAGATTCGGGAAGTTCGAAAGATGTTTTGTATTGGGATGCATTCAAGGGTATGAATTTAGATATCGCTGAGTTGTTATCTTTTAAAGGTACCTTGGTCGGTTCCTCCGGAGAACAGGTGCAAGTGTTGGGGCATTTGGCCGCGATAACGACTTTTGGAAGTGGAGATAGCGTGAAAAGTGTCAAGGTCAGATACTTGATTATCAATGTTGCATCTCCTTACAACATTATTATTAGAAGATCTCCATTCAATGCTTTGGAGGCGACATTATCCACTTTATACCTCACACTGAAGTATCCTCTCGAAGATGGCTGTGTAGGGGCGATAAAAGTTGATCAAGGATTAGCCAGGAAATATTATAAAGATAGTCTAAAGCTTCAAAAGAAAGCTCAAGCTGAGAAGTCAATAAAATGTGATCATTTAAAGGTGAATTTAGTTGATATTGACCCAATAAAAGACCCGATGGAAGATAATCTGACACCCATCAAGGATGTGAAGAAGGTACATATCGGTGCCCAAATACCCAAGACAACTCAAATTGGTTCTAATTTATCTCTGAAGGAGGAGGCCGATATCATAAGTATATTGAAAGAGAACGTAAATCTATTCACATGGAAACTGGCTGACATGCTCGGAATCCGTCCAAACATAGTTTGCCATCATCTGGCACTGGATTCAACCATCAAGTCGGTGTCTTAGAGAAAGCAGGAGGATGGCGAGGAGAAGATAAGAGCGATCGAAGATGAAGTCGGAAAGCTTTTGAAGGTTGGTTTCATTTAGGAGATTAAGTACCCAATCTTGTTGGCTAATATAGTCATGGTCAAAAAGAAATCAGGGAAGTGGCGAATGTGTGTGGATTTCACTGACTTGAATAAGACATGTCCTAGTGATCCTTATCTGCTTCCTCACATTGATCGACTGATAGACGGAGCTTCCAGTTTCAATCTTTTCAGCTACATGGATGCTTACTCTAGTTACAATCGAATACGAATGAATTTGTTGATGCTCCCAAGACGGAATTCATGACGAACAATATTAATTATTATTATGAGGTGACGCCTTTCAGACTCAAAAATATAGGGGCTACATATCAAAGACTGGTGGATATGGTATTCGCCTCACAGATAGGGTAAAACATGGAGGTATATATGGATGATATGGTGATCAAAACCCCAGAAAACTGGAAACATGTCGAAGAATTAGAAAAAAAAAATTGCATCAACCAGAAGTTACAACATGAGGCTTAACCCAAAAAATACACTTTTGGGGTATAAGCCGGGAAATTCCTTAGGTTTATGTTGACCAGTATGGGAATAGAAGCAAAACCAGATAAATGTAAAGCAATCATTGATATGAGAAGTCCATCAACAGTAAAAGAGGTACAACAATTGACATGACGTTTAGCCACTTTATCTCGTTTCTTGTTTTTTAAATGAGACAAGTCGATTCATTTTTTCGCTGCGGTGAAAAAGTCGGCAAAATTCCAGTGGACGTGTGAAAATGCTTTTTAAAGAAGTAAGATGTTTCATGTCTGCACCTCCCATCATGATACGACCGAAGGAGAACTAGCCTCCCATCTTGTATCTAGCCATTTCAGATAAAGCCATGAGTTCCATGTTAGTCCAGGAGACAGATGGAAGAGACAAGTCAGTGTATTTTGTTAGTAAGATGCTAAGGAGAGAAGAATTATGTTATCAGAAGATTGAGTGTCTTGCGTTGGCAGTAATGATTACAACTCGGAAGTTAAGATATTACTTCTAGGGACACCCCATCATTTTCAAAACCAATTACCCTATCAAGCAGGTCTTAAAGAAGCCGGAGTTGGCAGGGAGAATGGTGTTGTGGGCAGTATAATTATTAGAATATGATATAGAGTTTGTGCTATAGAGTAGCATCAAATCTCAAGTGTTTTTCGATTTCCTGGTTGAATTGAGTGCTCCGATCTCGGAAGAGTCATCATGCAGATGAACTATATCTATGGATGCATCCTCTAATCTTAAAGGAGTTGGAGTCGGGATAGTAATATAGGGCCCATGCGGCCTGGTCTTAGAATACTCTTTGTGTTTTAATCGCAGGAATGAGGCTTTGATTGCAGGAATGAGGTTGGAAAATGAGGTTGGAGTAACACACTTGCTTGTTCAAATTGATTCTCAATTAATCACCAGTCAAGTCAGAGGAAATTTTCAGACGAAGGATCCATCATTATCAGATACTTGCAAAATGCTCTCAAGATGACTTAGATGTTTATGGAATTAGAAGTAAACCATGTCCCCGGGGAGGAGAATGTCAGAGTTGACCTCTTAGCTCGGGTAGCAATCACCAAAGGTTCTAGTTTAAACAAGGCGGTAATTCAAGAGACCCTAGAAGCACCGAGGTTGAGGAAGTTATGACATTGAATAATGCAAGAGACTGGATGGTACCTATCATTCAGTATTTGACCCAGAAGGAGTTACCGAAAGAGATTGAGGCTAGGCACAATTAAAGGATATCTGCTAGATACCTCATTGTTGTTGATCAGCTATATAAGATGGGAAGATCAACTTCTATGTTAAGATTCATTTCTGAAGAAGATATTGTGTTGGTCATGAAATAAGTCCACAAAGGGGTATGTGGAAGTCACATTGGAGGTAAAGCATTGTCGGGAAAACATAATTAGAGCAAGATATTACTGGCTAAGTGTGCTTCAATATTGTGCGCAGTTTGTAAGCCGATGTGAAAAATGTCAAGTGTCCGCTTCCTTCATCCATTCTCCTGTAGAATTATTGCATTCGGTATTATCGCCATGGTCGTTTTATCAGTATGGGTCATACATTTTGGGCCCATTTCCCGTTGCAGTCGGGCATTTGAAGTTCTTGATAGTAGTCATCGATTACTTCACTAAATGGGTGGAGGCAGAAGCAGTGTCGTGAATCATGACAGAAAGGCGAAGCTAGCGAAAATATACTCGAACGTATTGCACGTTCGAACATACACCAAAATTACCATCGAACTTTATTTATTCCTGAAGGAAAGGGAAAACATCGATAAAACTCGGGGAAAAGAGAAAATTGGGTAAGGAAGTCGGTTATGCAAGGGGAAGGTATTAGCACCCCTTGCATCCATTGTACTCAACATGAACCATTTTGATTGCTCTATGCTCGAATGGGTGTGATATCTGAAGGTTACTCGTGAAAGGATAAAGGGAAAAGAAAAGAAATATATAAAGTGCTCAGAGAGGCTTGGGACCCTCATACCTATGTATCCTTATAGTGCAATAAGGAATTCAGAGCTCCGTAGTTCATAGAACTAATGGTGGGAGGTGAAAGAATTTGTGATAACAAATATGGTTTAAACCAAAGGATTATGTGGTTTGACTCCAACAAGGGATGAAATCTGAACCCAAGGGGAAAATTGGCATTAATTGATATGTGGGTGGCCATAGGCATCATACCACCATATGGTACGGTCGAAAGCAAAGAGAATTAAGTGTTTGGTATCAGGGCAAACATCACTTGGTTCACAATTAGACACTGGATGTAGCTCAAAGAAATAGTGTATTTGGATCAAAGATAACAATATAGCACATGAAGTGAATAAAGGTAGATGATATTAAATGAACGAATAATGGAGGTGAATGGAGTGATAGTGAAAGAATAAAGATATATGGATAAATATGAAATAATAATTAGGGTGATCCTGAGCGCTCATTGTGATTACCATCCCTGCAGCGCCTTGACTCGTGTGTTTGGTGGAACGCGCGTTTCAGGCCACTTGATCTGCCACCTCAATTAATGAGGGAGATCAAGTGGCTCACGTTTTTTTTGTTTTTTTTATTTTTATTTTTATTCCTTTGATTTTCATTAATTCATATTAATTTTAATATTGATCCAAAAAATATGAGAGTCTCACCAAAAAATTTCCAATAATTTCCTCTTTCATATTTTGAATTAAAAATATTTCTTGGATCATTATTAATATTTTTCATGATTTAATTGATTTTGTGTTTGTTTTTAATTATTTAAAAATACTTTTAAGTCTTTAAAAATTCTAAAAAAAATTCTCCAAGGTCCTTTGACCTTGTTTGACCTATGATAAATCTCATGGCTATTTATTTGGTGTTTTGATGAGGTTTTAGGAATTTGACAAACCATATTTAATTTAAATGTATTATTTTAGTCTTTTTAATTTGAATAAATGCCAATTAATTGTGTTGACCAATTGTGATGACTTATTTGAGTTTAACTCTTGCTGTTGGGCCTTGGTCAAGGTTGATTTGACTTTGTCAAGTTAATATCATTGGATTTAGGGGATTGATGGAATATACATTCCATCTCCCAAAATGAATGGATGATATTAATTTGGTAAAAGTCCTCCTTTGATCAATTTGAGTTTTGATACATTCCCTTCCCTCTTCATCTCATTCCCATTCTTTATGCATTTACCTCATTTGGCCTATGATATCTCAAAGTCATAAGGCTAGTTGATTGAAAAATCAACAGAAGTATCGATGAGATTAGGCCACCTCTTTTGCATATTCTTTTTGTGTGTGGTGTGTTTCATGAGCATAGTCCATTATACTATGTCTCTAACATACATTAACACCAAAATTCTATTGCCTGGCCTTAAATAGTTATGACTTCTACATAAGTCCAATTACGATTGCTTAACATAGCGCTAAATTTGTGACACAAAAGGCATAACATTCTAGTTAGTGAGATTGTAAGTCTCCCCTCTTTCATGGTATTGTGTGGAAAATTGGCCTTTTTCCCTTCCTTTGGAAGATGTCTTGGTTCAAGGATCCATGCTTGTGATAAGTGGGTTGAGTGTTCTCCAAAGAATGACTAAAAAATAAAAAGCAAAAGAAAAACAATACTAACTTCTAACTCATTAACAACTAACTTTTAATTTCAAGTCATTTAATTTTAGTCTTTATTCATTTACCATTATTCATACCATTCTAATTATTTATGTTAATGCAATTTTCACTTTGTCCACTTGGACCATATTGTGTGATGTATTCCATTTTGTGTATACTTTGTTTGTTTGTGTGGTCTTTGACCATTAATGTACATAATAACAACAAAAATCCTAAAAACTTTTGTGTGGACTGTTGACTTGATCTTGGACAAATGGACTTAGAATTTAGGCAATATTCCTATGCTAAAGGACTTGGCCAATGCCAACTTTTTGTGAAACCAAGTGCTTGCAATCTGAAACTTCATCTGGTACATCTTTGAAGATCCCTTTGAGTTCATCTGCAACATGATCATTATGAAGTTGTTATTTTGAACCTGTGACTTGTGGAATTCATCTGTTACATGGACTATCTTGAAGAAGATCATGGAGTGGCTAATCTTGGATATGACTATCTTTATTTGATGTTTTGCTCTTCAAGATTGATATAATTGTTCATTCGTGTGTTGCTTGATTCTAAAAGTCCAAGGGAATTTGGGTTTCTATTGACATTCTTGTCTATTGGATTGCTACCAATTGGTAAGATCTTTTCAACTCTTAACTTTTAATTTTGTGCATAGGATTAGTCTCTTCATCTCCTTCCCATTTCTTTGATTTCAAAATCTCTCCATCCCTTTTTAAAATCTTCTTTGTTTGAACTAGTTTTGTTTTAAACTTTGACCACTTTGCAAAAGTATAGAAACTTTGGCCTTATGCCATTGAATTTCCAAACTTTCTTTTCTTAATCAAAATTATAAATAGACTTAATTATACTTGACTTAAACTTTCAAAAAGCCAAAAAGAACTAACTCATTCAAAACATTTTTAGGCCTTTGTGCCTTTCAAACTTAATTTTTGTTAAAAAGCAACGCATCCGCTTTGAAATTTGTATCACGAACTACGAGGTTTTGATCCCTCATTTTTATGTTGGTACGTAGGCACAACTCTGAAGGGCTTGTCAAACACAAAAATATAATTAATGAATTTTTTTCTCATCCCCCCATTCTATTTGTTTGATAACATCATTTTGTACAAAATACATATGCACACAAAAAGGGCTCCCTAGGAGTACCTAGGACACTTTGGGTGTTAACACCTTCCCTCTGTGTAAACAATCCCCTTACCTGTAATCTTTGACATTTTTCTAGTTTTAATTTGAAAACTTCTTATTTTTGGGTTTTGTTCGTACTTTTCCCTTTTCCCTTGGAAACAATAAAAGCGCGGTGGCGACTCTAGTTTTATTGATCTCTAGCTTATCCATAGCTTGATGATCCTGAATTTATCGCTACAGAAATTAAGTGGCGACTCTGCTGGGGAGTAGTCTCCAGTGGGTTTGGCCTACTTTGTGTGTGTATATATTTGTATATATGTGATGTTTGTATATATGTATGTGTGATATAATCCGCTTGTTGTGCTTGGTGATCTCTGAATGGTGAGATAATTTAAACTCGAACTTGAGTGCAATTAAGATAGGAGGATGGTATAGTCATGTTCGACTTGTGTGGAGTAGTCCTTAACAAGTTGGCTTGAGATCCATCTGCTCAGTGGAGACTCTTTTGGATTTGGAAATGTCACACAAGTATTTGTGGTTAGGA
Source organism: Lathyrus oleraceus (assembly GCF_024323335.1). Taxonomy (NCBI): domain Eukaryota; kingdom Viridiplantae; phylum Streptophyta; class Magnoliopsida; order Fabales; family Fabaceae; genus Lathyrus; species Lathyrus oleraceus. The sequence goes on from NC_066581.1 coordinate 207,206,785, forward strand.
ATTACTATCTCTAATTTGGGTCCGAGAAGCTAAGGACCGTAGAACATTTACCCCCTCTTGGCCTATTTAGGACGTAGTGCGGAAACTGTTCAAGTGTAGACTTGATAACAGTTGTTACACGATACTACACTCAGACGAGTTTCTCTTAAGAATATTATGGGTCGATGAGTCAGTCATCTTAATCTGTAATATCCGATAGATGGAATTAAGACTCTGGGAACTTTTTAGAACATGATCTACAGGTTTTATCCTTAGTTCACTCCTTTGGGATGGTTCTTACCCAGACTCCATGCTCGTGACTCACAACAAACCCTTGATTCTTGGTTAATCCAATCAAGTCTTGTCAATATCAATGGAGCTTGGGTGTTGATAAGGTGTAAACCATAATCCACCAAAATGAATGATTGATCTTGACAATGACTTGATTCATCCCTTGCCCTTTTTTTGTTTGCCTTGTGTGTGATCCCTTATTTGTGATTGTTGCATTCATGCATTCATGCGCATCATAACATTCATCACACAAAAATTTCAAGGAGTTGAGGTATTATTTGCAAATATTTTTAGACCATGGATTATGGATGAAGGAACACTAAGAAGTACAGTTTCAGATGTCCCGACTTGAAAGAGTTAAGAAAGCTAGCACCTTTTGTATTAGATCCCTTGGACTTCAAACAACGTCATGAAAAGCTTCTGTCCATCTTGTCTACTGATGTGGTTGAAGGACTTTTAAGTGTATTGGTGCAGTTCTATGATCCTCTCTACCGTTGTTTCACTTTCCCAGATTTTCAGCTTGTGCCTACCTTGGAGGAGTATTCTCATCTTTTAGGGATACCTGTTTCTAGTAGAGTACCTTTTAGTGGATTATAGGAAATTCCCCGATCTAATCTTATAGCTGAAGCTCTTCACTTGAAGAAGTCTGAGATAGAGGCTCATTGGGTGAAGAAATGAGGGTTATTTAGGTTGCCATCTGATTTTCTCATCAAGGAAGCTACTGCTTTTGCTCAAGCCGGTAGTGTGGACGCTTTTGAAGTTATCTTTGTGTTGCTCATTTATGGATTAGCTTTGTTCCCTAACATTGACGGTTTTGTTGATGTTAATGTATTAGACTTTTCTTGATTGGGAATCTGGTGCCTACTTTGTTGGGTGATATGTATTTCTCTTTGCATCTAAGGAATTCTAAGGGTGGTGGAACTATCGTCTGTTGCATTCCTCTTTTGTACAAGTGGTTTAATTCGCGCTTGCCTCAGACACCTGCTTTTGTGGAGAACAAACAATGTCTACGGTGGTCTCAGAGACTTATGTTTCTCACTAATGATGATATAGTTTGGCATGATCCGTCTTTGAGCAGTTTGGAGATTATTGATAGTTGTGGTGAATTCTCTAATGTGCCTCTCATTGGTACACAAGGAGGAATTAACTACAATCCTACTTTAGCTCGTCGTCAACTTGGGTTCCCCTTGAGAGACAAACCTAATAACACTTTGTTAGAAGGTCTTTTCTATCAAGAGGGTAAAGATACCCAACATTTGAAGCAGGAGATTATGCATGCTTGGCATAATGTGCATAGGAAAGGAAGATCTGAGCTTGGTCCACGCAATTGTGTAGCTTTGGAAGCTTACACTCCTTGGGTGAAGAAGAGAGCTTTGGAGTTGAAGATGCCTTTTCCTTATGAAAGACCTATGTCTATGGTTGTGATGGAGCCATTAACTCTCCCTAACCAAGATGCAGAGGAGTTGGAAGACGCGCTCACTAGGATGAAGCAAGAGAAAGATATGCGGGAAGAACATTTCTGCGCTTTGAGCAAGAAGCATGAAGAGTTGCAGTTGGAGTCTAAGGACAAAGATGCACTTATTGAGCTACTTGAAGATCGAGTGACGAAGAGACAGAGAGAGCCATAGGTTTCATCTTCTAGCATGTCTCAGCCTTCCATTTCTTGGAAGAAGATTATTGATCAGCTTGTCCTTGATAAGACTCAGATGAAGGCTTCTTTTGAGACTCAGATCCGTCGCATTCGAAGGAAGTACGCGCCTTCAGCCAGATCTTCTGACGTTGTTAGGGATCATTAGGATGACTAGTCTCCTTTTCTCTTGTATTTTTTTTGTGGTTTCTGAAAATTGTACTCAGTGTAATCCTTCCAATTATATAAATGAAAAAAGATTTTTGGTCATATAAAAAAAATTATTGCAATTGTTGATATATATATATATATATATATATATATATATATATATATATATATATATATATATATATATATATATATATATATATAATATATATATATATATATATATATATATATATATATATATATAATATATATATATATATATTTGCAAATGATATAGTAAGTTCCTTGAAAATAAATAAATAAACAAGCATTGCATTTCATGCATCATTTGCATAAGCAAGTTTCTCTTTCGCCAGATGTCTCATTGGTGTTTCTTCTGTGCTTTAGCTAAGCTGACTCATTGGTACAACACCCGTGCCAATCATCTCAAGATTATGGAGCATCTAGAGCAAGAGAACAGAGAACTGAAGGACGAGATCGCCCGACTGACTGCCATGATGGAGTCAGTGTTGGCTGCTCAGAGCCAAGCTTCTCCAATGCCTGCAACTCCTCCTCCTCAAAGGAATGTTATTTCAGAGGTGGTTACCTCTACCATTCCTGCTGCTACTGCCCATTTTGCACCCACTATGCCTGCCGAATTCCCGTGGGAAATGCCGCCAAACTTTATGCCTGAAGACTTTGTGCCTACTTTTTTTCCATGCCGACATCTAGCCCGGTCATGTTTGTGCCACCTCCCGTTGTGCATACCTTACCTCGTGTAGAGGACACCATTTATCATTCCGAACCGTCTGAGGGTCCGGATGTCTATGAGAAAATGGATGAAATGAAGGATTAGTTTCTTGAGTTGCACAGGGAATTGAAGACACCAAGGGGTAAGAATTTGTTTGGAAAAAGTGTTGTTGAGTTGTGTTTAGTGCCAAATGTGAAGATACCGGTGAAGTTCAAAGTGTCTGACTTTGAAAAGTATAAAGGGAACACATGTCCACTCAGTCATCTAGTGATGTATGCTCGCAAGATGTCTACCCAGACTGATAACAATCAACTGTTGATTCATTACTTCCAAGACAGTCTTGTCGGTGCTGCGCTCAGATGGTATATGGGATTAGACAGTGCAAGCATTCGCACTTTCATTGACTTGGGAGAGGCTTTTGTCAAACAGTATAAGTACAACGTGGACATGACACCTGATAGAGACTAGTTGAGGTCTATGTCTCAGAAGGATAAGGAGACATTTAAAGAGTATGCGCAGAGATGGAGGGAATTGGCTACCCAGATCACTCTTCCCTTGGAGGAAAAAGAGATGACAAAGATCTTTCTGAAAACCCTGAGTTCATTTTATTATGAACATATGATTGCTAGTGCTGAAGGAGAATTGCCATCCAAGGCGCAGCGGAATATAAAATTTCTCCTTTAATGATCCTTACGAATGAGCATGATCAGTGATAGAATCGTTACCTCTTGTGGAGATTCAAACCTTTGGTGCAGATCTCTGACAATGATCAACCTTTGATACAGATCCACGGGGCGATCACGAACGTTGAACGATGACAACGTCTCTACTCAGTCCACACGAACGGATTCCTTCAATCGCAGTGCTAGCTGTTTGTGAGTGAAGGCTTTGAGTGAGAGAGAGAGAGATACGAAATTCCAACTCTTCAGTTGTGTTGTCTGGAGTGTGAATGCTTCTACCCAAGGGGTTCTATTTATAGAACCACTTGTGTGGGCTTCAAGCCAAAAAGCCCACTTAAGTGCATTTTGGCCCATATCTCAGAATATGCCAAAATCACTTAAGTATTTGGTACTTTACCATATTTCGTATTCTTCTTAAGTACACCGTACCTTACGATGTTCCCTAATTATTCTATCTCTCATCAATCCGTCCTTTGTGTGTGACCCTATAGATTTTCGCGGCGTTGGCAATTATATTAAATCATGCATTTAACATAATAAACAGTGAGCGGTATCTAGCAACACATCACTGCTATCCAAGTCACGAAAATGTCATGTGATCTGACAAAACCTCCTGTGATAATAATTATGTGTATAATTACCCCTTTGCCCTTATGTCTATATTGAACACAAGGTATAGACCGTGTCATCCTTGTCCAGTTCAATATTGGGCCCATAGACATTTATCCTGTTAAGCAGGATTGGCAAATTCCATCTAGGACACTCATGTCCCTCAGCATGCTTCGTGGAGTACCCATCAACTGTCTTTATGGTCATCCAGTTACGGATAACGTTTGATCAGTAATAAAGCACTCAACTCTACATCTAGGATCCATAGTGGTTTCAGGTCGAAGAGTGGTATACACTATCATCACCATGAGAATAACTTATGATACTTTGCATAACTTTCTATATAGTATTCTCATAGCGGGTCAATCCGGTATAAATATTACTCCTAATATTCATACCTATGTTTAAGACTTGATAACTCTTTATCCATGATCCATGAGATGTGATCATCAGTCTACAAACATAATAGTCTTAATGCTTTAATGTTATCCCACTTCACATTTAAAGCTCGACTACGGATACTTTAAGAATAATGTCCTTATGTTTAATGTGTTCTCATGATTAAGTCACACTTAATACATTAAACGGACTATCTATTCTAGGGACTTTATTAATCAACCATAATAAAGAAAATGCCTTTTATTATTAATAAATAATTCGATACAAGTACCAAAAGTATTGGCCTCTAGGGCTTACACCAACAAGTGCCCCCAGTGACTTTACCGAAATGGTAAACATGGGGACGAGGCTTGAGGAAGGAGTCTGAGAGGGACGTTTGTTGAAAGAAGAAGCATTGTCAAGTAAGAGGTATGGCAACAATTTTGGGAAGAAAAAGGACAATGAAGCGAATACAATAAGCAGTGGGAGGCAGAGGAGGCCTCAGATCAAAAGGAATCAACCATCCCATCAACATCATCAACAAGTATCTTCAGTCATTCCAATATTTTCTAATCATCAATCAGTACCAGTTCAACAACAACAACGTCAACAACAACAACCGCAACAACAAACAAACACCTACAACAACAACAACAATACCAACAACAATCATCATCAATAAAACTTTGAGAGGAAGAAGGTCTCTTTCGACCCGATTTCTATGTCTTATGCCGAGTTGTATCCATCTTTGGTTCTCAAGAACCTAATCCAACCAAGAAACCCGCCGCAAATTCCAGAACCACATCCATGGTGGTACAAGCCTGAGCTCCGTTGTGCTTTTCATCAAGGAGCACCCGAACATGATATAGAGAACTGCTATCCACTCAAGTATGAGGTTCAAAAGTTGATGAAAAGTGGAATGGTATCCTTTGACGATCGTGCGCCGAACGTGAAAGAAAATCCATTGCCTGCCCATGGAAATTTTTCTGTGAATATGGTGGATGGTTGTCCTGGCGAATTTAAGGTTTTTGATGTGCGTTTTTTCCGAAGATCCTTGGTGCAGATGCATAAGGACATTTGTATGGTGAGTGATTGTGAGCATGACCACGATGGTTGTTCTGTTTGCAGTATTAATTCAAGGGGTTGTGAAGTTGTGAAAAGGGACATCCAACGACTGATGGATGAAGGCATGGTTCAAATTGTTCAATCCCGTCATGTAAATGACAATGTGAATGTCATAGTGCCCATTTTCAGGCAGCCAGAGAGATTGGTAATTCAGTACGACAACAACAACAGTAACAATGTCAGCAATAGATCAATATCGTCGTTGGTTATATGGTTAGCGGGCCCAGTCCCGTATTCATCTGATAAAGTTATTCCGTATCAGTATAATGCTACAATGATAGAAGGTGGTTAAGAGGTCCCGTTACCTACGACTAGCTCTGTAGTGAGCATTGCTGATGTTACCAAGGTGACCCGCAGTGGTCGAGTGTTTAGGCCAGTGTTCCCAAAGGATAAAGAAGAATCAGTTGTCAGTAAAAAGGTAGAAGTGCCTGTTGTAGATCCAATTGGTGCTTCAAAGGGTAAGTCTAATGAATCCAGCGACTTGAAGGCTAATGATGATGATGAGATACTTCGTTTGATCAAGAGGAGTGAGTTCAATGTGGTGGAGCATCTGTTCCAAACCCCCTCAAAAATCTTAGTGTTGTCTCTGCTCATGAATTCCGAAGCGCATAGAGAAGCATTGCAGGGAGTTTTGGAACAAGTGTTTGTAGAACATGATGTTACAGTGGATCAATTCGATCATATCATGGCTAACGTCACTTCTTGCAATAATCTTAGCTTCTATGATTAAGAACTCCCTGAGGAGGGTAGAAATCATAATCTGGCTTTGGACATTTCTATGAATTGCAAAGAGGATGCTTTGTCAAATGTGCTTGTTGACACGGGGTCGTCACTTAATGTGCTACTGAAGTCAACTTTGTCCAAGTTATTGTATCAAGGAGCGCCTATGAGGTATAGCGGTGTAATCGTCAAAGCTTTTGACGGTTCGCGCAAAATAATTATTAGTGAAGTGGACCTTCCAGTTAAGATAGGTCCGAGTGATTTTCAAATTACTTTTCAAGTAATGGATATCCACCCAGCCTACAGTTGCTTGTTGGGAAGGCCATGGATCCATGAGGCCGGAGTTGTTACCTCCACTTTGCATTAGAAACTCAAATTTGTGAAGAATGGAAAAATTGTGATCATTGGCGGGGAGAAGGCGTTGTTGGTTAGCCACCTCTCATCTTTCTCTTATGTTGAAGCTGAGGATGAGATTGGAACTCAATTCCAAGACTTATCTATTGCTGTTGAAAAGAAAGTTGGGGCACCTATGTCCTCATTGAAAGATGCAAGGAAGATTATAGAAGAAGGCGATGTTGATCAGTGGGGGCGCATGGTAGAGGTCTCCGACAATAAAGGCAGAACCGGTTTGGGATTCCAGCGAGGTTCATCAACTGCAAGGTCTGAAGATATGCAACTTAGCTTCCATAGCGGAGGGTTCATTCATGGCAATAAACAACACTTAGCTGTTGTGCTAGAGGATGACGAAGAGGAAGACTGCACCAATTTTGTGACGCATGGAAAGGCTTGCAACAATTGGACTGTTGTTGATATTCCTATTATTTTGCATTGATCTAAGTAATTACTTTTATATGTTTTAAAAATCCTTCTCCTATGCCTAAGGGAGAAGCGAACATTGTTGGGCATTTTCAAATTGATCATTAATAAAATTAATTATATTCATCCACATCTATGATGTTTTGTTTTTACTTTTTGCTTTATTCTGAAAATGGTAATCACAAAAAACACAAATAAACTATATAATTATCCATTTGCATAATATTTGGTCACAGATCCACTTCTCTAAAATCAAAATATCAAATCATTATGTAGGTTAGTTTCTAACCCCATTGAATACAATGATCCTTCTCCTTCTCCAAATTTTGAATTCCCTGTGTTTGAGGCCAAGGAGGAAAGTGATGAAGAAGTGAGTGATGAATTATCTCGTCTTCTTGAGCAAGATGAAAAGATTATTCAACCGTTTAAAGAGCAGATTGAGCTAGTCAACTTGGGTTCCGAGGATGATGTGAAGGAAGTCAAGATTGGGTCTCGCCTGTGTCCAGATGTCAAGAAGGGGTTGATTGATCTTCTTTGAGAGTATTAAAATGTGTTTGCTTGGTCCTATCAAGACATGCCTGGTTTGGATTCTGAGATTGTGGAGCATAGATTTTCGTTGAAGCCAGAATGCCCGCCATTCAAGTAGAAGTTGAGAAGAACGCATCCTCATATGGTTGTGAAGATTAAAGAAGAAGTGCAGAAGCAGATCGATGACGGTTTCCTTGTGACTGCTGAGTACCCACAATGGATGGGAAATATTGTGCATGTGCCGAAGAAAGATGGAAAAGTTCGCATGTGTGTCGACTATAGAGATTTGAATATAGCCAGTCTGAAAGATTATTTCCCTCTACCACACATTGATATGTTGGTAGACAATACTGCTAAATTCAAAGTCTTTTCATTCATGGATGGATTTTCCGAATATAATCAGATCAAGATGGCACCCGAAGATATGTAGAAGACCACATTCATTACGCCTTGGGGAACATTCTGTTATAGAGTGATGCCTTTCGGTTTAAAGAATGCTGGTGTAACTTACCAAAGAGCAATGACTACTCTTTTTCATGATATGATGCATAAAGAGATTGAAGTATATGTCGATGACATGATTGCTAAATCAATTGATGAAGAGGAACATGTTGAGCATTTGCTGAAGCTATTCCAGCGTTTGAGGAAGTATAAACTCTGCTTGAATCCCAATAAGTTTACTTTTGGTGTTTGTTATGGTAAGTTGTTGGGCTTTATTGTCAGCGAGAAGGGTATTGAAGTTGATCCTGCCAAGGTCAAAGCAATACAAGAGATGCTTGCGCCCGAAATTGAGAAGCAAGTCAGAGGTTTTCTCGGCCGCTTGAATTATATCTCCTATTCATTTCCCACATGACTGCCACATGTGCGCCTATATTCAAGCTTTTTCGGAAAGATCAGTCTTGTGATTGGACCGAAGATTGCCAGAAAGCTTTTGACGGTATCAAGGAATATCTGTTTGAGCCTCCGATTTTGTCTCCGCCTGTTGAAGGAAAACCGTTGATCATGTATTTGACTGTGCTTGATGAAAGTATGGGTTGTATTCTTGGTTAGCAAGATGAGACTGGAAAGAAAGAATTTGCAATTTACTACCTCAGTAAGAAGTTCATCGACTGTGAGACTCGGTATTCTACACTTGAGAAGACTTGTTGCGTATTAGCTTGGGCTGCTAAGCGTCTGCGCCAATATATGTTCAATCATACCACTTGGTTGATATCCAAAATGGATTCGATCAAGTATATATTTGAAAAGCCTGCTTTAACTAGGAGGATTTCCCATTGGCAGATGTTGTTATCAGAGTATGATATCGAATACCGATCTCAGAAAGCAATCAAAGGTAGTATCTTGGCTGACCATTTGGCTCACCAACCAATTGAAGATTACCAGTTAGTGCAGTATGACTTTCCTGATCGAGAAATCTTGAAGTTGAAAATGAAAGATTGTGATGAACCATTGCTTGAAGAAGGGCCAGAACCTGGTTCCCGTTGGGGCATGGTATTTGATGGAGTTGTTAATCAATATGGAAATGGCGTTGGGGCAGTGATCATTACTCCTCAAGGCACACATGTACCATTTACAGCTAGATTGAATTTCAAATGTACAAACAACATGACAAAATATGAAGCTTGCATTATGGGGCTTGAAGAGGCCATGAATCTCAGAATCAAGTATTTAGATGTCTTAGGAGATTCTGTTTTGGTTGTGAATTATATCAAAGGTGATTGGGAGACAAATCAACCCAGTTTGGTACCGTATAGAGATTATGCGAGGAGGGTTTTAACTTTCTTTACAAAGGTTAAGTTCCATCATATTCCTCGAGATGAGAACCAGATGGCAGATGCTCTTGCAATGTTGGTGTCAATGATTGTAGTGAAGTATTGGAATGAGGTTCCCAATTTGTCTGTGATGCGTCTTGATAGACCAGCTCATGTGTTTGCTGTTGAAGAAATCAAAGACGAGAAGCCATGGTATTATGACATCAAATGTTTCCTCAAAAGTCAAAATTACCTGTCTGGGGCATCTTTGAAAGATAAGAAGACTTTGAGAAGATTAGTCGGCAATTTCTACTTGAATGGTGATGTACTGTACAAGAGAAACTTCAACATGGTTTTGCTCAGATGCGTGGATAGACACGAAGCGGACTTGTTGATGACTGAAGTGCATGAAGGTTCCTTTGGTACTCATTCCAATGGACATGCAATGGCGAAGAAGATGTTGCGAGCAGGTTACTATTGTATGACAATGAAATCTGACTGTTGCAAGTTTGTGAAGAAATGCCACAAGTGTTAAATATATGCTGATAAGATTCATGTTCCTCCGAAACTATTGAATGTTATTTCTTCCCCATGGCCCTTCTCAATGTGGGGAATTGATATGATTGGGATGATTGAGCCCAAAGCTTCGAATGGACATTGTTTTATTTTGGTGGCAATTGACTACTTCACAAAATGGGTTGAAGCGGCATCGTATGCAAATGTAACAAAGCAAGTTGTTGTAAGGTTTATCAAGAATTAGATTATATGTCGTTATGGTGTGCCAAGTAAGATCATTACTGATAATGGATCGAACTTGAATAACAATATGGTGGAAGATCTTTGCAAAGACTTCAAGATTGCACATTATAATTCTTCTCCCTACAGACCCAAGATGAATGGGGTTGTTGAAGCTACGAATAAGAACATCAAGAAGATTATTCAGAAGATGGTTGTCACGTAAAAGGATTGGCATGAGATGCTCCTGTTTGCTTTGCACGGGTATCGTACATCCATACGCACTTCAATAGGGGCAACCCCTTTTTCGCTTGTATATGGTATGGAAGCAGGGCTCCTCGTAGAGGTTGAGATTCCTTCATTACGTGTGCTCATGGAAGCTAAGTTGACTGAGGCTGAATGGTGTCAGACCAGGTATGACCAGCTGAATTTGATTGAAGAGAAGAGATTGACTGCAATGTGTCATGGTCAGTTATATCAGCAGAGAATGAAGAAAGCTTTTGATAAGAACGTCAAACCTTGTGTGTTCAGAGAAGGTGACCTTGTGCTCAAGAAGATCCTGTCGTTCAAACCAGATTCTAGGGGGAAAATGGACCCCTAATTATGAAGGCCCATATGTTGTTAAGAGATCCTTTTTAGGCGGTGCTTTGATTCTTACAACTATGGATGGTGAAGAGTTCACTCGTCCTGTGAACGCAGATGCAGTCAAGAAATACTTCGCCTAAAAAAGAAAAGAACAACTCGCTAAGTTGAAAACCCGAAAGGGTGGCTTAGGCAAAAAAGAGTGTCTCGGTGAATTTTGAAAACCCGAAAGGGAGATCCAGGAAAAAATTAGAGACATAAAAACAGAAAGAATTTCCTGATAAGTTGAGTACCCCACCTTGGGGCAACTTATGCAAAAGTTAGGGATTATGGAAAGTAACTGCAGTCTGCTGATCGTCCAGTTTTGGAAAGACTTTGTTGAGCACAAGGGTTGACGTCGATTCATCATCCCAGTAGCGGTCAAGAGCACAGTGGATATCAAGAGTTCGTAGAAGGATTAAGGATCGTTTGTATTCAATGTAACCCTTTTCCATATAAATTACCATTTTCAACTTTGTAAAAATCTATGGACTCTTGTCATCTACAGACTACCATCCCATTAAATAAAGTTGAGCTTTTGTCCAATTGTTTCTACTCTTATTTACTTCAGCCAATAGTTTAAATTTTATTATGATCATTTTGGAAATTTAAATTTTTTAATCAAAATCATTTTTCTTAAAACATATAAACACAAGAATTTTTCAAAGCAATTAAAAGGAAGTATCAACAACACTTCAAAGAGCAGCAAGTCCTTAAGTACGAAACATCAGAGGTTCCCCAAGCAGTTAACCCTTCGGGTATCCCTAGTTGTTTGTGTTGGTCCGGTTCCCCTACGGAGTATTTGTTCCTTAGCAGAGTTCCGATTCTTTTCCCCAGTTGAGTTGGTTGATTCAGTACCTTGCGGCGTGTTATTTCCCCGACAGAGTTTCTGTGTTCCCCAACGGAGTTCGTGTTTCTTCAGCAGGGTTGATCTTCAGCAGAGTAAGATGTTCTTCCCCAGTAGATCACGTTGGTTTCTCCACCAATTATCACCCAACTCGCTCTCGGTCAGAATTTCTTTCTGGTTTCTGAGCAGCTATTGTATGGTTATCCTCTGCATGGTTGTTTTCCATTTGATATGGTGTTGACTTAAAATTCCATGTAGACTGGATAATGATTCCTCTCCTCAGCAGATCTCCTCCCTCGGCTAGATTTGAGCCTTTGGGATGTTGATTTCTCTATTCTCTATTCTCTAACAATTGTCTCCCTCTTTTTGTGGATTGGCCGAGGATTGTATCGATGATTCAAATTCTTTGCGACACCTTTGTATCCTTTGTGATCGTTTTGTCAGCATACTCATCATATATACATTCATATAATTTCATAATTACATATTTGCATCATCATATCTGATTAACTTGTTGGTTTGATATTCTCATTCTCTATTATGGCAGTACTTTATCCCCATACGAACCTCCGTGTCTGTCCTCCCTCAATTGTAGAGTGCCAACCCCTTAGGCAGAAAAACTTTAACCTTTCTCCTCTTCCCCACTGAGTTGTTTCCTCGTGGATGATTATTACTTCAGTTTCCTCCCCAGTTGATTATCTGGATGGAATCACTCCCCTTGAGTTATATCCTTATTGGGTTGAGTCTTGATTGACTGTTTCTTTCTAGATCATGCCTAGATAGATGCTTTGAGTCTTTTAAGAGTGTGTTACCCAGTAACTGGTAATATGCTTCTTAGTTGGCAGTTTGTTACTTCTTGCCCAATACCCGACAAAAGTATCCCAGTTTTCCCAGTAGTGGAATCCCCAACGGATTCATTTTTTCTGATTCCCCAGGAAATATATCCTTGATATGTTCATCCTAACTGATGACAAATATCTTTCTTTCCCCTGCTCGAGTCTATCCTTGATATGTTCATCCTAACCGATGACGGATATTCTCATCCTGTGGTATTCTACCCAGTAAAAAGGTAGTTGTAATCCCTATTTTGTTCCCCAGAGAGTTAATCCTTGATATTTTCATCCTAACCGATGACGAGTTTCCTTCTCTTTATGGTATTCTATCCAGTAATTGATAGTTGTTAAACCGTACTTTCTCCCGTAGAGTCTATCCTTGATATGTTCATCCTAACTGGTGACGGATTTTCTCTTCGATGGTATTCTATCCAGTAATTGATAGATGTAATTCCTATTTTCTCCCCTCATAGAGTCTATCCTTGATATGTTCATCCTAACCGGTGACAAATTTTCTCTTTGATGGTCTTCTATCTAGCATTCGATAGATTTAATTCCTACCTTATTATTCAGTTGGTATATCCTTAATATGTTCATCCTAATCGATGACGGGTATCCTCCTTGATAGTCCCAGGCAAGTCTATCCTTGATATGTTCATCTTAACCGATGACAGATATTCTCACCTTTGGTCTTCTGCCCAGTAACCGATAGTTGTAAATCCTATTTTCTGCAGTGTTTCCCAGCAAGGCTATTCTTACCTAGTAACTGGTAATGAATACTCCCTCCTGACAATTCTTAGTGAGTCATCCTTGAAATGTTCATCCTAACCGATGACGGACGTCCTCTCTGTCAGATCTTTATTATCTCCTCACTCAGTAACAGGTAGTAGATGATAGATTTCTACTCCTCCTGTGTTGAAGTTTATTTCTTCCCTAGTCGAGTTGAGTGTGCATTTCCTTAGTGAAATCGCTTTTCCTGCATGATTCAAGTACTTTAGTTTTATCCGAACTTACTCGTATCCCCTGTAGACGTTGTTGTTCCCCGGCTGAGTCTTTTCCATTTTTGTATGGAATTCCTCGAGTCCCCTAACAATTTTCAAGTCGAAGCCTGGCCTACGTATAACTCCTTTATCCCCCAGAGTCTCTGTCTCCCCAGTGAGTTTTCCTTACAAAATGCATTATACTCCTGTGGACTTTTGGTCTCTCTGATTTCTTTTCCTTTGTGGCAATATTTCCCCACAAAGAGTTTACTTTTACAATCATATCATATACATCATGAGGTATCTTTGGGACCAAAATTTATTTATATGTTGTTATTTAAGTCCATTCTACTGAGTCGAGCCGAAGGTTTTAACCTTCACCTCCTCAGTTAGAATGTCCTTAAATAGGGGTAGCTGTAAGACCCCAATTTTGACCCTAAGATCCCTCATGCAATTTCATCATAAGCATTAGCATTGGGATTATACCTTGGCATTCTCCTTACCCCTCTTTCATTGGGTTTGGAGAGATAACCAAGCACTATATGATTGTATCATACTTGTATATCATCATTTTACTAACAAAAATACAAAAATATGTTTTTGCATTTTCCTAACTCTTCTGTAGGTAGGGCATGATCTCCATGGATCTATCAAGTTCATATCTAGGGTTTGAGACCCTCATGACAAAGAGCACAACCATGAATTGATCCAAGAATGGTTATGAGCATCATATATAAGTCCCAATGACCTCTACATGTTATATTGATCAAGTATTCTTCAAGAGTTTGAGGGTGATTTGCCTTGGAAACCCTAGTTTGATTGGGTATCTTAAGTAACTTCTCCAACAAGCTATCTCACCAATTGATCAAATTTATCAAGGGACACTTCAAAATTCATCATCTTATGCATATATGCTCTACCATGATCCAAGAAAGTCAAGATAATTGAAGGTTAGCAAGTTGGTTGATGGTGGTTGGCCAGATGAATTCATCTGATCAAAACTGGGTCTCCCTAGACCCTATCTCCTACAATTTTCACCATATGAAAATTATTACAAGAGCAACGTTACTCTAAATGACATTAGAAACAACTTTTATGTTGAGACCTAGAGCTAGTTTTGCTTGGAAAATCATTTTCTATGTTGAAACATTATATGTCATTTTGTCTAAACCCTAATTTGAAAGTCAACTTCCCAAGGCCATAACTTGCTCAATTTTTATTAGATGAAAGATTTACAAGTTGCACAATAAAATTCAAGATGTCCACTTTAACTTTTATGTTTTGAGTGAGAGATAATTCAACTTTTATGAGCATGTGATATGAGGATACATTATAGGTCATTTTTGACCTATACCATTGAACAAGTGATTTTTCTCAACTTCAAAAATGCATAACTCTATCATTATAAATCCAAATGACATGAAATTGGTGACCATTTTGAATATCTTTGAAATATATACAACTTTTATGAAGGAACTTTTCTCATTTGAACCTCATATAAAAAGTTAAGCAAAGTGGAATATTGAGATATATGGCTTGACACTTAGAAAAATTTTCAACATGTTGAAATTTCCAAACTTCCACCTCAAAATTCTCCATGTTCCAAGCTCCAAAGGAAAAAGTGTTGAACATCAAACTTGTTCCCCTTGATCCAAGCTTTCCAAAGAACCCAAGTTTATGCATTTTGGATGAAGATTGCAAGGTCTGTGCATGGCTTGAACAGGG
The DNA here is from genome assembly GCF_024323335.1 of Lathyrus oleraceus. NCBI lineage: Eukaryota > Viridiplantae > Streptophyta > Magnoliopsida > Fabales > Fabaceae > Lathyrus > Lathyrus oleraceus. The sequence goes on from NC_066581.1 coordinate 207,221,934, forward strand.
TTGCATCATTGGAAAGAATCAAATGTACAAACTTCTTTTCAACTTGCCTTGCCATTCAAGTTTCATTCAAACTTCAATTTGAATCATTTTGGACCTTAATGCATTACATCATGGGCCTGTGCATGCCCATGCACTCGTGCCATTCACATTGCTAATTTTGGACAAATTTTGAAGTGTGCAAATATCATTCCCTTTGCCTATAAATAGAAGGCTTATGAGCTCATTTGAATCACACCTTGCGCGCCAGCTTTGCTCCCCATTTCAAACCCTCTCATTCTAAAGAAAAACCTGAGAAATTTCAATTGGAAATTTGAGTTTGAATCTCAACTGTTGGAGATTCAAGAACTCCAGGATCCACAACCTTGCAACCTCTCCAATCACTTCCTACTAGCTTCTCAAGTGTGATCAGATCGTGTTTGAAGCAAGCAATCTCAAGTTCTACATAACATTGAAGGTAATTTTTAGAAAACTTCATCTCTTCGATTCTCACTCAATTCTACTCAATTCTCTTGGATCTTTGGTTGTCTGAAGTCCTTTCAATATAGGCAAGAAGATTGAGTTGCTTAAAGATCAAATCGAAGCAACTCAATTGACACACCTCAAAATTCAACTCCTCATATCTTTTTATATATTTGGAGTTAGTTGAAATTGAGGTCAGATTCGTGCCCTATGCCATTTTTTCTTTCAGATCATGTCCTCCTTTTTTATTTTGGTGATGGTTGAGGGTGGACCAGTCCGGTGAGGTCCACCGGAGAAGAAGACTGGAGTTACAGCTCCGGCGGTGCATTGGCACGTCTCACAGCCATAGGATCCATCCAATTTGTTTTAATCATGAGCGCTCATTGTGATTATCATCCCTGCAGCGTGCTGACTCGTGTGTTTGGTGGAACGCACGTTTCAGGCCACTTGATCTGCCACCTCAATTAATGAGGGAGATCAAGTGGCTCACGTTTTTTTTTGTTTTTTATTTTTATTTTTATTCCTTTGATTTTCATTAATTCATATTAATTTTAATATTGATCCAAAAAATATGAGAGTTTCACCAAAAAATTTCAAATAGTTTCCTCTTTCATATTTTGAGTTAAAATTATTTTTTGGATCATTATTAATATTTTTCATGATTTAATTGATTTTGTGTTTGTTTTTAATTGTTTAAAAATACTTTTAAGTCTTTGAAAATTCTGAAATTTTTTCTCCAAGGTCCTTTGACCTTGTTTGACCTATGATAAATCTCATGGCCATTTATTTGGTGTTTTGATGAGGTTTTAGGAATTTGACAAACCATATTTAATTTAAATGTATTATTTTAGTCTTTTTAATTTGAATAAATGCCAATTAATTGTGTTGACCAATTGTGATGACTTATTTGAGTTTGACTCTTGCTGTTGGGCCTTGGTCAAGGTTGATTTGACTTTGTCAAGTTAATATCATTGGATTTAGGGGATTGATGGAATATACATTCCATCTCCCAAAATGAATGGATGATATTAATTTGGTAAAAGTCCTCCTTTGACCAATTTGAGTTTTGATCCATTCCCTTCCCTCTTCATCTCATTCCCATTCTTTATGCATTCATCTCATTTGGCCTATGATATCTCAAAGTCATAAGGCTAGTTGATTGAAAAATCAACAGAAGTATCGATGAGATTAGGCCACCTCTTTTGCATATTCTTTTTGTGTGTGGTGTGTTTCATGAGCATAGTCCATTATACTATGTCTCTAACATGCATTAACACCAAAATTCTATTGCCTGGCCTCAAATAGTTGTGACTTCTACATAAGTCCAATTACGATTGCTTAACATAGCGCTAAATTTGTGACACAAAAGGTATATCATTCTAGTTAGTGAGATTGTAAGTCTCCCCTCTTTCATGGTATTGTGTGGAAACTTGGCCTTTTTCCCTTCCTTTGGAAGATGTCTTGGTTCAAGGATCCGTGCTTGTGATAAGTGGGTTGAGTGTTCTCCAAAGAATGACTAAAAAATAAAAAGAAAAAGCAAAACAATACTAACTTCTAACTCATTAACAACTAACTTTTAATTTCAAGCTATTTACTTTAATGTCATTTAATTTTAGTCTTTATTCATTTGCCATTATTCATACCATTCTAATTGTTTATGTTAATTCAATTTTCACTTTGTCCACTTGGACCATATTGTGTGATATATTCCATTTTGTGCATATTTTGTTTGTTTGTGTGGTTTTTGACCATTAATGTACATAGTAACAACAAAAATCCTAAAAACTTTTGTGTGGACTGTTGACTTGATCTTGGACAAATGGACTTAGACTTTAGGCAATATTCCTATGCTAAAGGACTTGGCCAATGCCAACTTTTTGTGAAACCAAGTGCTTGCAATCTGAAACTTCATCTGATACATCTTTGAAGATCCCTTTGAGTTCATCTGCAACATGATAATTGTGAAGCTATTATTTTGAATATGTGACTTGTGGAATTCATTTGTTACATGGACTATCTTGAAGAAGATCATGGAGTGGCTAAGCTTGGATATGGCTATCTTTATTTGATGCCTTGCTCTTAAAGATTGATATAATTGTGCATTTGTGTGTTGCTTGATTCTAAAAGTCCAAGGGAATTTGGGTTTCTATTGACATTCTTGTCTATTGGATTGCTACCCATTGGTTAGATCTTTTCAACTCTTAACTTTTAATTTGTCCATAGGATTGGTCTCTTCATCTCCTCCCCATTTCTTTGATTTCAAAATCTCTCCCTCCTTTTTTAAAATCTTCTTTGTTTGAACTAGTTTTGTTCTAAACTTTGACCACTTTGCAAAAAGATAGAAACTTTGGCCTTATGCCATTGAGTTTTCAAACTTTCTTTTCTTAATCAAACTTGTCAATAGACTTAATTATACTTGACTTAAACTTTCAAAAAGCCAAAAAGAACTAACTCATTCAAAAAAACTTTAGGCCTTTGTGCCTTTCAAACTTTATTTTTGTTAAAAAGCAACACATCCACTTTGAAATTTGTATCACGAACTACGAGGTTTTGATCCCTCATTTTTATGTTGGTATGTAGGCATAAGTCCGAAGGGCTTGTCAAACACAAAAATATAATTGATGAACTCTTTTCTCATCCCCATATTCTATTTGTTTGTAAACATCATTTTGTACAAAATAAATATGCACACAAAAAGGGCTCCCTAGGAGTACCTAGGACACTTTGGGTGCTAACACCTTCCCTCTGTGTAACCAACCCCCTTACCTGTAATCTCTGACATTTTATTAGTTTTGATTTGAAAACTTCTTATTTTTGGGTTTTGTTCGTACTTTTCCCTTTTCCCTTGGAAACAATAAAAGCCCAGTGGCGACTCTGGTTTTATTGATCTCTAGCTTATCCATAGCTTGATGATCACGAATTTACCGCTACAGTAAGTATATTAAGCAAGACTCAATAATATAAGCAAACATCCTTAGGAAAACCTAGTAAATCTAGAATTAGATAAGGATATCATTTAGTCTAATAGAGGTGAGGGGTTCCTAATACCTTCCCCTTGCTTAACTAACTCCTGAATCCTACTGTCTCACCCTTAACTTTAGGTTTTATCATTATTTCCTTGTTCCATAGGAACAAATAAAAGATAATGGCGACTCTGTGATTTTTCCGGCCACGACAACCCTATTAATTATATGAGTTTGAAAACGAGAATAACTAAGAAATTTAAAGAAAATAAGATAAATATGTGTGTCACTCACTTTCATGATGTGCGCATCTAGACGTGTTTCTTGGCATAACTAACTGTCTTTCTCAATAGATACGAGTCATATTCTCACAGAGGATGCCCCACTACTCTATTATTTAACAATTTACGGTCCGACATCGATTTGTATCCTTTCGGAATAGGATGGCGTCTGGGTTGCCTTTGCTTTCGCAACCAACACAAATATATTTATGATTTCGGATTCTAAAATAAAGATTCCTAATACTCTCGTAGTTCACATTTGAATGAATCAAACGGGGATCGTCATGATATAAACTCTCACGGCCCCTTGTCCTTATAAGATTATTCACTCATGGGAGGTAAAAAAACAACTAAACAATTGAAAGACAGAATGCAAATAGATAAAGTACAGTAATATAAATAACTTGAATTGAAGTAAACTTTATTAAAATAAAAATAAAATTAAAGAATTACGGCAGTGTGCAGAGCAATACAAATGAGAGCATGAGACAAAATCTAGAAATTACAAAGTAGAAGCAAGTAACAAGTGATGAGTCCTACAACTCTCAAGATCTATTTATAATAAAACTATCCATAAATCACCCTTAAACATTAATAATTTCGAGCTCAATCATTAATACTTACTAATATAAAGTATTGGGAGGTTATGGATGCCCAAAAGTCACAAAACATTGAAAAATCCATTGAAATCGTAATCGACATTGGGTGCAACACGGGTGTGTAATCTGGCCGTGTCAGGAAGCAAGACTTATGTCAGAGGACACAATCAACCCTTATTGCCCCAATTATTTTGTATGGGTCCAACAACATAGGCCAACACGGCCCGTGTCAGCTGACACGGCTAGGCTGTGTTAGCCATGGGTATTTTGTATGGTGAAGGTTCCTTTTTGCGCGATCTTCGGTCTTTTTGATTCCATTTAGGTACATTACTCTCTTATTTCCTAAAAACATCAAAAGAACATAAAAGCTCATAAAATTGAACTAAAATGATGGAAACACACAAGAAAGTAGAAAGCAAATAATCTAAAAACATGATCTACTAATCAATTATCATTGTACTTCTCGATGCTTGCTATTGTGGATGGCGTGGCATCTTACAAGACTCGATAACTCTTCCCATGCTCTTCTACAGCTGTTTCTAGTTCTTGTTGCCACTTCCCCATTATTCATTTGTTCTAACATCTTCGCAGTATCCCTTTAGTGGATCTTACTTACACGAACCACCAAGATCATATCTTTTGAGGTAACAACCAAAAATCTCTTTCTCTTACATATTTATTTTTACCTTTATTATCATTTCTTGGGAAGATAGTTATGGAAGATTTGAAGGGAGAAGTTCCGACTGATAGTGGAAGGGTGGCTTGTAGCCTCGATCTCAGGGAGGTTTCTAGGGGTTTCGCTTTTATTTATTTTTCTTTGATGAGTCCAACTATTATAGATGACTTTAGGTAAGAATGCAAGGCTCAAACTAACATTAGAATGCATCGTCCTGCTTTTGGTTGTGATCAAAGTAACAACAAAGTAATATGGTGGTTAGAATCTCAATATCGTGCTTATACTTATGGCCATTCTTTTGTGTGTTGGTGATAATTCTGACATGGACCACAATGCTCGCCAATAAACCCAAAATGAGAAGGAAGAAAGTTTGAACACGTGGATGGATTAGGAAATGTTAGACATCATATCTGTCTTTGTCGGTAAGGGTGGTATGGAACATGCTTTCACTGATGTGCCTTCCCTGTCATATCAGGGAATGTTCCCTTCGGAAGGAGACAAAAGGGTATGGAGAAAGTATGAGGTGTGCGCCATCCCTCTTCATGAATTATTGTTTTCCTTTATAGTTCTCTACCTTCCTTTTAATGAATTTGTTATGGACATTCTTGACCATTTGGGAATTTCCCCTTGCAATTTCATCCAGTGAGTTAGGCATATGTCAAAGTCTTCCCATATTATGATTATAAGAAAATCATGCCAACCTTGACACTCTTTTTCCATCTCTTTAATATTCAAAGTCATTCGGATGACCTAGCACAAGGTCAAGGCTTGCGTTCTCTTAGGAAGGGTTAGAAGATGTTTGAAGTTTACTCTGATAGTGTGAATAATTTCAAAGACCAATACTACATAGTTACCTCTCTTACTAAGGTGGCTCACATGATTATATTTGACATTCAATATTATCTGTCCTCAATATGTTCAGATAGATTTCCAAAATTACGGTGTCAAAACCACTTTATGGTCAAGTTCGAGACCTATGTTTAGATTTTTGAGTACCTATCTCAAAGGGAGATTTATTTGAAGAGAGAATTGGTGGCTTATAGAAAAGTTTGGGTTTCATGGAAAATTTTGTGCCTTCTAGGAACATTGAGGAAATAAAAGAGGAGTTATATAAAGAAGTGTTTGCTGGTAGAAGTCGCCACCAAACATAAGAGGCGTTACATAGAAAACGTCCTTGCTTGGTTACATTTTATAGATAATCTATTGCCTTGAGTCTGACTTGGTTTCTCTGGGAATTAGTTGTTGTTCGAGGTCGTTTTCAAAATTTTATTGGAAATATTTGAGGAGCTCTTTCACCCAAAGTTCTTTTTCTTTTCCATGTCCCCAAGTTTAGACTTGGTATGTGGCCGACCTAGCGGGGGCTCACCTCCTGCGCTATAGAATGGATAACTACCAAGAGGGGTGAGCTTAGATAACCATATTATTTCATAATTTATTTTATTTTTTACATGTGACTTTGTTGTGAGGTTTTGATTGCTTTAGTCGTCCACCTATAGTGTTTATGATAGCACCACCTTGGTGACCATGTCTAGCGTTGCAACAAATAGCCTGCCTAAGATGCAACTTTAGTCGCTCTTAAATATGACCACCAAGAACTTTAGGTTTACCATCTTGGTATATATTTATTACCCAAAGGTAAACATTAGCTCAATGTATCCTCGGGGGCAGGTAACCATGTGGTTAAAGGCTTTCAGGTAGATACCCCATTTGGTGATATCTTCTCCCTTTTCAGCCCGAGCTTCTCAAAATTCCTCGTATACATGATGTGACAAGAACATCCCCCGTCGATTAGAATTCTAGACACATCATAGTTGGTCATAATTGTCATTATTATTAAGAGGAGGATTTTATTCGGGATTTTGCCCATCTTTTTGATATTGCAGAACTTGAGGATATGCACTTTTGGTCTTTATCTGAAGTTCATTTCTCCCTCTTTAATAATTTCCCTTACCTCAGAGATTCTTCTCTTAGTTATACAATTAGATGTGTTCTTTGACCTAAGGGAACCTTCAATAATGCACATGTTGTATTGGTGTTTTTCCCTCTGATTTTTGTCTCCTTTGTCGCATATGTATTTCTTCCCTTTGATTTCATTAATAGCCTATGTGGTTTTCATGGGGGATCCATTTTCCCAGCGAGAGGGTCATTTTTTTCTTGGCAACTCTTGCCTCTTGTATTCTTTCTTTCTTCTATGGTATTTTTTCTGACCGTCTTCTTGGGTGTACAAAGCAAGCATCCCTTTCTTGATTAATTCTTTCTTTGCGTCTTTCAAGTGCAAACATTTTTTGGTGTTATGACCATGGCTCTTATGGAAACCACGTAATCTTATCTTGTTGGTCCTAAGTAATTCTATCATCAGGTAGAGGTTTATTATTTTGTCTTCCTTGAAGTCAGTATTACCACATTCCTACAAGATCCCCTTACTTGATGTGTTTAGGGGAGTGTAGGATGAGAACCTGGCTCAGGGCCCTCGTTCCCCCATCTTCCCGATGGTGGCTATGGTATTTATCTATTGTCTGAACACTTAAAGGGTCCCTGATCTTCAGCCTTTCTCTACCTCTTTGTCCATGAGTTCTTATTCATATTTGATGTATGGTTGAGACCTAGTTAAGAGGCCATTTAGGCCTACGACTTCTTCCATCCCTAGATCCTCGCAGAACATACAATCTTCCCTCAATCCCTTCTTGAATGTTAAACACTTTAAATCTTCATTTGTCCCTCCAACTTCTATATCCACCTTGGTGAACCTCTATATACTATTGCAAGGTTTCTTAGTTTTTTTTATCTTATTAATAAGTATTATTATAATGGGGTTCATTTTTAGCCAATTAACTAAGTGGTGGAGGAGTCACAAAGCTCCTTCCAGGAACTTATGCAGGTGTGAGGGAGGGTCTTGAACCACATCATCACAACTTCTTTGAGATTCAACATAAATAATTTACATTCATAGCTCCATAGAAAGGTAGTAGTCAAGCCTGGTGTCTACGTGCTCAACGTGCTCATTTGGATCTCACGTGCCATTATAGTTATCCAACTTCATAGGTTTCTCAAGAGATTTTGGACTCCTACTATCAATGATGCGCCTAAAGAATGGGTTCCTTCTCTGTTCAAGAACCTGTAATTCAATATCGTGCTTGTCCCCATCTTCGGAAGTGGTATGATGGTGACATGTGGGGGGAATGATCCTCTGGTGGAGTGTGACTACCTCCTCTTCCTCCAGAATTATATGGAGAAGTTTGGTGTTCTCATTGCCTAATATGATTTGGTGATCTAGGGACTCCTGTTTACAAAGATATGGTGTCTACAAGGACAAAAACTAATGGAACTCTCTATTTGTCATACAAAGTTTCTTTGCGTACAGAGTGGTATCTATGAGAAGCATATGATAAATTATTTTTGGTTAAGTGTAACATTTTAGACAAGAAGTGTGAGTTATGTTGTTATCCCAGGTTGTAAACATTATTGAGTAGATCATTAGCCCATCGCATGCCTAAGTTGGCTTTCAGTTGTTGGAGGTTCTGAAGCATCTTCTGTCCATGGATCTGTGGTTGCGCGGGAGGTTGTTTTGAGGTTTGGCTTTGAAGTAGCTTTTAAAAAGATTGAAATGTCGATAGAATTTAGAATATGCTCTGGCTGATCACTAGAGGATCTGGATTCAGAGGTGCATGAGCAGAAAGAGAAGTTACCAGGACCAAATTGTCTTCAACCGATGGAGGGAGTGGAATCTCGCGCGAGATCGAGAGCGTTGACCATACCGATGGATGCGACAAAGACATTATGTTGAGAGACTAATCACGTAAATTTCAGTATTGTCATGATTTAACGAGATCGATTGGTAACTCCAATAAGAAGAAGATCAATTGTCTGAATATGAAGGAGAATAAATGTTTAATAAATTGCGGTAAGATATAGTTGGTTTTAAATGGCTCTAAATACGGTTGAAAATTAGACATTAATATCACTCTAACTATTTAAAAAACTAAGAAAATTAAGAAAATAATTATTTTAATTACAATTTTAATCATTTATTTTACGTTATTCATAAATTTATGTATTTTATTTTATAAACAATTTTGATCTTCTCTCATATTTTTGTATTTAAAATTAATGATGAGTTTATTTTTAAATGATATGTCACTTATGAAACGTGATAAATTATTATATATGGATTTTTGTAAAAATTTAAAGATAAAAATATATGTTATATGTCATTAAAAAACTGACACATAATTATATTTTCCCTCCGATTTTTGTCTCCCTCTTCGCATATTTTTTCTTCCCTTTGATTTCGTTAATAGCCTCAATGGTTTTCTTGGGGGATCCATTTTATCGGTGAGGGGGTCATTTTTCCCTTGGTAACCCGCCCTGCCTGTTGTATTCTCTATTCCTTCTATGGTCTTCCTTTTGACTATCTTCTTGGGTGTACGAAGCAAGCATCCCCTTCTTGATCAATTCTTTCGTTGCGTCCTTCAGGTGCAACCACTTTTCAGTGTTGTGACCATGTCTCTTATGGAAACGGCATAATCTTGTCTTGTTGGTCCTAGGTGATTCTTTCATCAGGCGGGGGTTTCTTGTTTTGGGTTCTTTGAAGTTATTATTCCCACATTCCTACAAGATCCCCTCACTTGATGTGTTAGACGAGTGTAGGATGAGAATCTGGCCCATGGTTCTTGCTCCCCAATCGTCCCGACAATGGTTGTGGTATTTCTCCATTTCCCGAACGCTTAAAGAGTTCACATATCTTCAACCTTTCTCTATCTCTTCGGCCATGAATTCTTATTTGTATTTGATGTATGGTTGGGACCTAGTTGAGAGACCATTTAGGCTTACGAATCCCTCCATCCCTAGATCCTCGTGGAACATACAATCTTCCCTTAACCCCTTCTTAAATATTAAACACTTAAAATATTCATTTGCCCCTACGACTTCTATGCCCACCTTAGTGAACCTCTATGTACTATTGCATGGCTTCTTTATTTTTTTATCCCATTAAGTACGACTATTGTAGTGACTTTTCATTTTCAGCCAATGAACTAAGCAGTGAAGGAGTCATAGAGCTCCTTCCAGAAACTTATGCGGGTGCATCGAGGGTCTTGAACTACGTCACAATGGCTTCTTTGAGATTCAACACAAATAGTTTAGATTCATAGTTCCACTAGTAGTCAAGTCTGGTGTCTACATGCTCAAGGTGTTCATCCATATCTCTCGTGCCATTATAGTTATCCGACTTCATTGGTTTCTCAAGATATTTTGGGTTCCTATTGTTAAGGATGCGCATAAAGAGCAGTTTCCTCCTCCTTTCAAGAACCTGTAATTCAGTACCATGTTTGTCCCCTCTTCGAAAGTGGTATGATGGCGACCTGTGGGGACATTGATCCCCTGGTGGAGTGTGACGACCTCATATTCCTCCAGAATTATGTGAAGGAGTTTGGTGTTCTCATTGCCTGATACGATTTAATAATCTAGGGACTCTTATTCACAAAGAAACAACATCTACAAGGAGCAGTTCTAATGCAATTCTCTAGTTATTGTGCAAAGTTTCTTTGCATATAAAAGGGTCCCTATGAGAAGCATATGATAAATTCTCTTTGATTCACTGTAACCTTTCAGCCAAGAATTGTGAGTTATGTTATTTTCCCAGGTTGTAAACACTATTGAGTAGATCATTAATCCTTCGCATACCTAAGTTGACTTTTAGTTGTTGGTGGTTCTGAAGCATCTCTTGTCCATGGATTTGTAGTTGCGTAGGAGGTCGTTTCGAGGTTTGGGTTTGAAGTAGCTTTTGAAAAGACTGAAATATTGATAGAATGTAGAATATGCTCTGGCTGATCACTGGAGGAACAAGATTCAAAGGAGTATAAGCAGAAAGAGAAGTTACCAGGACCAAATTGTCTTCAACCGGTGGAAGGAGCGGAGTCTCGCTCGCGAGATCGAGAGTGTTGGCCATACCGACGGACGTGACAAAGACATTGTGTTTAAAGACTAATCGAGTAATATTTGATATTGTCATGATTTCACGAGATCGATTGATAACTCAAACAAGAAGAAGATCAATTGTCTGAACATAAAAGAGATTAGACGTTTGCCAAATTGCGGTAAGTGATAGTTGGTTTTAAATGGCTATGAAAATCCATTTATTTTACGTTATTCACAAATGTATGTATTTTATTTTATAAACAATGTTGATATTTTCTCATATTTCTGTATTTGAAATTAGTGATGAATTTATTTTTAAATGATATGTCATTTATGAAATGTGATAAATTATTATATATGAACTTTTAAAAAAATTTAAAAATAAAAATATATGTTATATGTCATTAAAAAATTGACACATAATTATATTTTAAAGAGAAATACATGAATAATTAATCAAAAAATATTTACAAAACTTTAAAGATGAAAAGATATAAAATATATATTATTAAAAAATAGACAAAATCTTTTTCACTTCAAAAATTTAAATATGGAGATAATTTTTTTAAAAATTTAAAATAGAGAGATTAAATATGGTTTTAAAATTATAATTAAAACTAAATAATTTTGATAAATAAATTGTTTTGCCAAAAGAATTCTTATTGTTCGTTATTATAATTTCATATTAACATGATCAAATTTAGAAATAATGAATTGAACGTGTTAAAATTTTAAGGAAAAATTTGAATAGAAAAGGTCAACGTCATGTTTATTTTAAGATTTAAATGACAAATGTGACAATAACATTTTGAGGACTAATACAATATATAAACATAACTTAGAGAAAGACAAATACAATTTTGTCTATAGTTTATGAATAATGCGGGATCTTTTACTTAATATTAATAAAATTGACAAATATGAATAAAAATTGTTGGTATGTTGTGGTCCATGCTATAGAAACCTTTATATATATATATATATTATATATATATATATATATATATATATAATATATATATATATATATAGATATATATATAATATATATATATATATATCTAATATATTATATATATATATATTATCTATATATATATATATATATCATATATATATATATATATATATAATTATATATATATATTTTTTTTTTTTGTGTGTATAATTAATATTTTAATATTGTATTTTTCGCGATAATTTAGTTGGGTTGGATATTGCGTAGGTCCAATTCATGTCTCAAAAAAGGTATGAATTTTTTAATCTCTATTAAATTTAAAATATGTTTTTTCATTATTTATTATGCAAAATCTAAAAATTTAGCATTGAATTAAAAATTTATTATTTGATGATGATTTAGTACACTGCTTAGATGTTTCATCAGAGTATCTTTAAGAAGCTGAACACCATGGCTCAAGATGCTTTAAAGTTAAATGTTGGACACCATCTATTATATTAATATTTATCAATTCACCTATACTTTATCTTTATAATAGATATATTAAATAAATTTTAAGAGTTTGATTGAGTGAGAAAAAGATTTAATTTTGAATATAGAAGTTGTGAAATAGAGTTTGCTAAATGTCTTTAGTAGAAAATAAATATAACTTCTTTATAAATAATATTTAAATCATTTTTTTTTATCTATTCCATCTTTTTTCTTAAATTATTGATTTATAAATATTAATAATTTATTTATATTAATAAATTATAAAACTATTAAAATTATTATTATCTATGGATTGAACTATGAATTAATAAATCTTAAGGTATTAGGTAAATGAGTCATTTCTCTTATAAATCTAACATTCCACCTATTCATAAGGGATGTGAGACTTTAACCACTCACATTTGCACCAAGCATTTTCCCACTAATGTGAGTCCTCCACATTCTATAATAGGATCCAACACCGGATCCAACTCCCACTAAGTCGAACCACGACTTTGATACATCTATTGGAAAGTTCGGAAGAATCGGGAGCACCAATGAGAGTAATGCTCCAGGATCACAAGAGAGAGACGTCACATCTCAACTCAAAATCTTAAGGTGTTAAGTAAAAGAACCGTCTCTCTTATAAATCCAACATTCCATTGGTTCTTAGACGATACGAGACTTTAACCGGTCACACTTCCATCCAACATTATCTATTTCAAGTAACACATAACGATATTATTTTTTACTTAAAATTATTATTATTTTATTTGGATGTATGTGAATGTGATATTTCAATTGGTATATGTTGGTTGAATTAAATGGTTCTAAACTATTGTTTTAGAGGTCACATCTGAAACAAAGAATAGAAAAGAAATTGTAGTGCAGTACTGTGGGTCAAATCATCTATAAAAATCCGGTTTGATTTGCAGAAAATCAGATGAAGTTTTATCAGAAGAAGATTCGAGATGATGACGATGTTCAACATATGTTTGTCAGTCACGAACAATCTGGGTACAACGATATAAAGTTGTATATATTACCAGAACAACAACAAGTGTCTTAGTTCATTGATTAGTCACAAGTGTTTTGTGAAACTGATGACGAATAAGCTGAGGTGAATGTTTCAGATGACGAAGAAGAAGAAGACGAGATCATGGTTGATTTAATGGTGAACGCTGATGAGGAAGAGGAGCCAATACCAACTAGTTATGTATACTGTCCACCTTAACACATGACAATGTTGAATTTGGGTTCCGATGAACCTTCATCATATATATGGTACAATCCTTATGTGCAAATACAAGGATCTTTGAAACAAGGAGACACATTTCGCACAAAAGAGGAATGTGTAAAAGTAATTAAAAAATTTCACATGGAACTATAAGCTGGCTTCAGAGTTGATAAAACTAACGCATTGAGATACAAAATTTATTGTCCGAATGAGCACTGCCTTTTTAGGTTGTCAGCTTCGTACCGGAAGAGGAACGAGTCTTGGAAGATTGGATCCATGGGTCCAGTTCACACATGCATGCTAACAAACCCAATGCAGGGTCATCGGAAATTAAGCTCTCATCTAATATGCGATGAAATATTGTCTGTCATTGGCGATAATCTATCGTTAAAGGTGAGTACTATAATCTCACATATTAGGGCAGAGTACGAGTACACTCCGTCGTTAAAGGTGAGTACAATAATCATGCATCTTAGTTTTTTCTTTCTGTAAACCAATTATACAAATTGATGGTACATGGTTGTACGAAAAATACAAAGGAACGTTACTGATGGCAGTGGCACAAGATGGCAACAACAATATTTTTCCAATTGCCTTTTCCCTTATTGAATGGGGGACTGATGAGGGATGAAGTTTTTTCCTAAAAAATCTCTGATTGCACATTGCACCTCAGCCTAACTTATGTTTGATCTCTGACAGACACCTTTCAATCAGCAGTGCATATAATAACATTGATAATGACTGGCAAAATCCTTCTTCAACACATGTCTTCTATATTAGACATATTGCTCAGAATTTCATGCGAAAAATCAAAGATAAGATGTTGCAGAAGAAGGTTGTCAATGCAGGTTACACATTATCAGAACCTTCTTTCAAACACTACCAAGAAGAAATAAGATTGTCAAACGAAGATGCAGTACGGTGGATCGATAGTATTCCATTGGAGAAGTGGACTAGGGCATACGACAACGGTCAACGTTGGGCCCACATGACAATAAATCTTGTGGAATCAATGAACTTTGTCTTCAAAGGCATCTGTAACCTACCTATAACCGTTTTGGTGTAGGCAACATATTTCAGGCTAGGGGCGTTATTTGAGAGTAGATGTTCCAAATAGAGTTCAGTGTTGCAATCTGGACAGTTGTTCAGTGATGGTTAAATGAAATTAATTAGACATGAAGCTTCCAAAGCAAACATACATGTAGTCACAGTGTTTGACCGCACTAAAGGTTGGTATAATGTTGCCGAGTCCATGGATCATAATGAGGGCATGCCTATGGGACAATACAGAGTCGAACTAGATAGAGGTTAGTGCGACTGCGGAAAGTTCCAAGCCTTTCGTACACCCTGCTCCCATGTCATTGCGGCATGTTCAAAGGTTCGAATGGATTTGTCCTACTTGCTATCTGACGTTTACAAAGTCACCAGTCTCTCAAATGTTTATAAAATTAGTTTTTTAGTAGTAGAAAAAGAGGATTACTGGCCAGAATATCAAGGGGACATCGTCTGACACAACGAAGTTATGCGAAGGAATAAAAAGGGTCGCCCAAACAGCACCTGCATTCGAACCGAAATGGATACGGCGAACAAAATGGTTAAATTATGTAGTTCATGTCGTCAGTCAGGTCACAATCGTAATAACTGTCCTAGTGTTGGAACGAGCACGACCAGATAAATTCACATGTACCTTTGCTGCAATATATGAAAAACTAAATTTATTTCATATTAGACGTCTGTGACGAAAATACCATTACATAAACAATAACACAAACAATTAAAACAACTAGAATACAAGAACTATGTGATTACAACCATCAAAACAATTTTGAACATGTAATGCATCATCCTAAGAGCGTCTTGGTCGGTCTTAATATCCACCCATTCGCGCACTTCTCCATTTTGGTTGAACATGGACACAAGCCATTGTATTCTTCTAATTCTTTCACCATCTTCAATTTCTCCATCTAACCAATTGTTCAACGTCCGATTAAGACGTTCAAACATATCTGTATTCCAGAGACGAATCTTTATCGGAGACGCAACAGCGGAAAATATTACATCGGCATTTTGCTTCGGAATGTATGCAGATATGGTTAAAACACAAAAACTTGAAGGAGAGTGGAGTTGAATGAGAGAAAATATGGTAGTAATGGATGATTTTGTGTGAAAAATATTGCATCCAAGGCGAGATATTTTTACCGAGGAAGTATAAAATGCATGCGCCAAGAAGCTAGGTGCCCAACATGTCAACACATGCAGGCACCAGAGGCATTGACGCCTCTTCATGAGACCCACTGCAGGCACCAGAGGCATTGGCGCCTCTTCATCCATATGGGATGTGCCGGTTCATCTGGCGCATCCTCTTTTAAATGTGGTTATTTTGAAGAAAAAAAAAATTATTATTTTGAAATTATTTTTTAAAAAGTTGATTATTTTAAAAAAAACTACTATTCTTTATTTATATTTATGTGTTGATGTAAACGAATTCTTATACCTATAAATTTAACCACTTTTTATATATATATAAAAAAATTATTTAAGAAAAACAATATCATAAACACAAATCATTTTAATTATGTGTAAAGGTAAAATTGGAAAACAATGATTGTTACTATAGTTAACCAAAGATATTATTATAAACTTATGATTACTATTTTCATATATAACTTTTAAGAAAGAAATAATATTTGAATGATTCACTTCATATTTATAACTGCTTTAATTTTTTAGTGATACATTTTGATTTTTTTAGATTTCCCTAATTACAGTTTTAATCCATTATTTTTTATAATTCACGAAATTGATTAATCTATTTTAAATTTAAATAGTTTAAATCTTTTTTTTTACTTTTACACTTAAAATTAATGATTGTTTTTATTTTTTAAATGATAAGTTTCTTGTGAAAAATGATAAAATATCGTATATAAATTTATTGCGGGACTTTATAGATTGAAAAATAAGTTAAAAAATAAATTTCATCGATTTTTGTATAAAAAATCGTAAAAAGAGTAAAATTGTTTGAATTTAAAATATGAGAACAAATTATAAGATTAGGAGATAAAAATTATAATTTAATATTTTTAATTTTAATGTACAACTAAATTTAATGCAGAAAAGGATAAATAATTTTTGTGACATAAAAATCAATTTAAAAAAAATCAATTATTATGTAATAAAAGTATTACTATTATTACTTTCTAAACAAAAGAGGGTTTGAAGGCCTAAAAAAAAGCTAAAGAGCTAACAAAACATTTTTAGTCATGCAAATTCTAAAATATTATTATAAAAAAAATTATGGTGCTCACATGGAAGTTTCCTTATTTCAACACATATTAAAGAACCTAATGAAATACTGAAATCTGTCATTCAATTAGCACAATAACTGTCTTCCATATAGATATAATGAAACTGAACATAGTGGTCCAAAGCAAAAAAAAAAAAGTGAGCCGCCCCTCAGGGCTATCTAAGCCATGTCCAAACCTTGATACATGTCTCACAACTCAGTATGAAGGGAGTCACTCACCAATCTATCAATACATCAAATATGTTTTTATCTTGGGGTTGAGGTCACTCATAAGAAGCCAAACAAATTTTCCCAATTTCATTACATAAAAAATATTATATTTTTTTCAGTAATTTATAAAGTGAGGGTGAACATATTAAAAATTCAATTTTGTTCTTCTTATATTTTGGATATGTATATCCAGGCACACTTAATATATAGAAAAGATGTTGTAAGTGAGCTGCGCACTTATTATATCAAAATTGATTCGAAGATGGATCTCTAGAATCATTACTGATGGTGTTTTAAATTGATGACTTAAATATACTTTTGATCTCCCTAATTTGATCGTTTTAAACAATTGTCCCTGTTTATCATTTTTCAATTTTTATTGTCCCCCTCCATTTTTGCATATGTGACAATGGTGATTAGGATAAAAAATTATTTTTAATTATCTGTAATTGATGACTAGGATATTTTAATATTTAATAATTTTTTAAAAATAATTCAATATTTTTAACATCTTTTAGAGAATTAATAGTTTAAATTATTATTTAATTAATTAAAATTTTAAAAAAACATTCAGGGTCTACCTATTTCATTGCAAACATGTTTAGTTCTCAAAAACCCACTTCAATTCCAACCCACTTATACAATATCTTTTACATGTTTAAGTTTTATAAACCCTTATATAATTCTAATAAAAGACAATGTGGGACTTTGAAAAAGGCACAAGGTCCTTCTATGTTCATACAATCTGGCTGATGAATACACCTCACATTGAGCATCCACTTTAATCAAATAAATAAATAAATCTATTGGCTTCAATGTGCAAACAACTTAAAATAGTGCGTGCTTGACATCACCACGTGCATTTATAGATTAGACTAATGACAGGATAATAAATGAAGGACCTTGGTACAAACTTTGAGAACTACAATAGTTTTCAATTGGATTTCAAGGGACAAACTTTGTGGTACAAGCTTTGGCAAGAATAATAAATGAAGCAAATTGAAATTTGTATTGTGCAAATTAAGAAATTAAGCAATTTGAGTGTGAGTTCAAAATAAAAGCCTCAAACATAAGTTGTCAAAATTAAAAAATTGGAATATGTAAAATTATCAGTATATCTTCCGTCACCACACCAGTATCACTGCATTAATCATCATTTTCTTGGTTATGGGAACGTTACAACTCAATTCAATATAACTAATAATAAAGCAAATAATTAAGGGGAAAAATTGAACAATATTTTATACTCTAATAGTATTAACAAGTTGGTCCTGGTGCAAAATACTTGTATATAGGTTATTGAGCTACCATATTTAGATGGCAGCTCCACGAGAGCGTTGGACTCGATGCATATGATGGTGAACACGAAGTTATTCCTTTTTATTATCTTACCATAACTAAACCATTGCAATAAATATAAACTTTTTAAGCATGTAATATTGCGCATTAAGTAGAAAATGATTAATGAATTCATATATATGCATGCCATTCTAATTAATGGACTCACAAAAGACTTTACTCTCTTCCCTACATAATAATTCCTCTAGGAGGAGCAGGAGCTAGTTACTGTTTTATTTCTTTTCCTGCAAATAAAATGTAAAGGTTTCTTTTCTTCTTGTTCTGATGAGATGACTTCAAATAGAAACTCATTGTGCATTTTCTTGAGTCCCACATTGCTTTCTTCTAGTATTATGCCAAAGTTTATAAAACTTGATCAAACGTAAAATATTGTATAATTGATCAAATATAAAATATTGCATAAGTGGGTTAGGATGGAAGTGGACCTTGAGAGCTAAATATATGTTGCAACAAAATGGGCTTTAGGCCCTTAATACTTTTCCAAAATTTTAATTAATTAAAATGACCTAATCCTCTCCCCCAAGACTTGATATTGAGAGTATCTAATAATTCTCATGAGCTTTTAGTAGGTTAAACTCACGATCTCACTTATACATTGAAAAATAAAGTTTCAGGTTAATTTTCAACTAAACAACGGACAATGGACTGAAGCGACTAGTCTTCCTTCCAAACACGAACGAAGATTCGAGCGGCTAGCTTGAAAGCTTAAACCCTGAATTTTATACAGGCTAATCTCAAACCAAAGCGAAGGTTTGAACTAGATATCCTCCAAAGCGAAGTTAGATTTTACACCGGTTGACTATGAACCAAATTGAGATTTTACACCAGGTTGATCTCTAAATAAGTTGAGCTTTTACACTGGGTTGAGCTCACGAATCGAACGGCGTCTTAATACTAAATACCTCAAACAAAGCTTTTAACGGGTTTAGCTTCGAATAAAAACAAACACTTACTAAGGAACCAATATTCAACCAAGAAGAAAAATAGCTCTTAGTGAATTTACAAATTTACCCCTTTCTAGAACAAGTTTCTTCATATAAACACAAGTTCTCAAAGCTCTTTGGCTAAATTAAAGTGACAAAAAGTAAATAAATATTTTTAGAGAGAGAGAGTGATGAGAGTGAAATAGCTCATAATTCTGAATGTGAAAAAGTGAAGAGAGAGAGGCCTTTATATATAGGCCAAAGGTTGGTACAAGAAAGGAAATAATCCATGGACTAATTTAATGGTTCAATTGAGTTACTCCTTGTCCCAATCAATTGGATGAGGAAAATAATTGATTATAAAAGCCTAATTTGGAAATATTTAATTGAGAGTTGTTACCTTTCAATAAGACATTGTAACATTTGACACAATTTTCACTTACCCAGTTGATTTAGAATATGCTTCAATCGATTGGACAATTCAAAAGACATGTCCAACCTATTTTGACAGTTCCTGATTCATTTGGCTAGGCTCGAAAACATTTTTTAGGTTGTTTTATTTGAGAAATAGAGGCCTTAGAAATATTTTAGTGAGTGTGTGATTTATCCATAATACTTTACAAAAATTCCTTTGTGTTTTTACAAAATGTGGATAACTCAGACACGACCAAGCGAGCTTTCTCACTTCCTCTCTTTCATAATCTGAACCTTCAAGACTTTGTTGAATGTACCAATCATATAAGTACTTGCTTCAGACTTCTTGGAGACGATACTTGAGATATCTTCAAGTTAGATGACATCATCAAAGGATATCAAAGGTGATCATCAAACCCTAACTCTTCGTCTTAATTTGGAGGAAGAGCTTGAATAAACTATCTTGTGCATCTTTGACCGCTCGACATTCTTGCTTGTCTTTAGTATTTAAGGTAATATTGTATCTTCATGAGTTGTAATAAGATTCATCTTCATAGGTTGTCATCATCAGAACCATACCATGATAGTCATGTCTTACTTTAGCTTTGATCACTTATTGAATTACCTACAAACACATGATTCCACATTCTCCCCCTTTTTGATAATGGCAACATATTTCTCATGAAGGTGGTAAAGGAAACAATAGGTTAATGATAATGGAGTGTTTAAACTCCCTCTCAAATTAGTAAAGAGTATACTATACTCCCCCTAAGAGTATAATTCTCCCCCTTTATCATAAACAAAAAGGAGGATAAAAGATGTAAGGAAAAAACTTAAATATGCAAACACATAGTCACATAAGAATTTAGAAAAGTAAAATAAAAATGCTTCATTGAATCAAATTATACTTAATTCAAAGTAGAGAAAACAAGAAAATGTAAAAATTCAAACAATGAAAAAATAGAAAAACAAACACACTTAGAAACTTAAATCACATAGATGAGACTATTCTTCATCATCAAAATCATCATCAAGGAACAATCATGGAGGTATTTGTCTCATGTATTGGGAAAAATGATTAGCTAGGAAGTTGATCTTGTCATTTGTCTTATCCAGTCTCTTCATAATATTCTTGAGTATATCTCCAGCACATGGTAGTTAAAGACTTCTAAATCCAAGGTATGAATTCTCAAGACGGTTCTATTTGCGAAGCCTCGTAGGAATCTTCCTTCTTGTTATTGAGAGGTGAAATCATAGGAGAGCGGATTATAGGCAAATCTCAGACTCCTAGGATCTATGATAATGATGGAAAGTTTGAAAGAATAATATTACACATAACTAGAGAGAAGGTAAAATCTGCAATGCAACAAAATGATAAGGGATTACCTATTTATAGTGGATCTTATGACAAACTTAAGTGTGTGAACATTGCAAGAAATCAATGGAGATTGTGCATAATTAAAATCAGAACCAAATCTTCCCAAAAGTGTTTGCCTAATGGATTTGGTTAAGGCTTCAATCGATTGGGTAATCAATTCTCTAGAGAAATTGAGCAATTTTCATCAATGCGTGTATTTGATTGACTTGTAGATAAAGCTTCGACCCAATTTGATTTGAATTTTGTCGTGCCAAACTGCTCCAATCGATTGGCTTAAAGCTCTAATCGATTGGGCTTATGTAAATTAGTCTTTTTGGTTCTTTTTTGGGTCTTGTGCTGGACTTGCTTTGTCTTTCTCACTTTTTGCACCTTTGCCCAACTTATTTATACCTATTTCTATAAAAAGACTAAATAGGACATCCATTGGGTTAGCAATTTTTTTTTAATTGATGAGTAAAAATCAAACACATTATTTTAAAATATTAATTGGAGTTTTCCGATCATTTCAACTTTAAAATAGCATTCTACATTAATTATCAAGAATCCATGATAAAACCTCCCTCTTTTAAGGGAATTCCAACACATTGTGGCATCTCCTCATCTTCAAATAGTTAGATATGATAGTTGGTTAAACAATGAGATAAATAGGTCCACCATAGACTTATCTACTCAACCTACTACATGGTTAGTCGATAATCATAGTCCCACTCATTTGAGACCTAGTGACTCACTCACTAATTCCTCACCATGGGAATTAGCTACCACCCCAAGGGCTATGCTATGCACGCTAAATCACCTAGCATGCAAACATCAACAACAATCCATAATAACTCACTCACTAATTCCTCACCATGGGAATTAGCTACCACCATAAAGGCCATACTATGCACGCTAAATCACCGAGCATGCAACCATCAACAACAACCCACAATGAACATATGCTCACACTCTAAGCCATAAACAGTCCATCCACAATTTCATACATAATAGATATATTCACAGCATTATGCATACCATCATACATTATCAGCATATTCATCACAGAATCATATCATGTCATGCCAAATAATAAATTACAGTATTAGCACACTCTACTAATACCCCTACTGCTCAAAACAACGAGAAATGATCCCTACTATATCATACACCAATATAGGCCAATCATCAACTATGTACACAATATTTGAATATCAAATTTTCACTTTTCCAATAGTGTTAACCGGTTAACGCCCTGGGTTAACCGGTTAACGCAACACAGAACACGCTTTCTGGCAATTTTTAACAGTGTTAACCGGTTAACACCCTGGGTTAACCGGTTAACGCAGAACAGAAATTAATTTTTCTAAATCATAACAGTGTTAACCGGTTAACACCCTGGGTTAACCGGTTAACGCAGAACAGAAAGCTGTTCCTGCGCTAACACGAAAACAGAATGCAGATTTCCCGCATTTCTCGCCGTCGGAGGACTTCCGGACCTCCGATTTCAATTCCGTAAAAAGCTACACGTCCAGAAATTTACGACTCACCCACATATAGATTCAATTACAGTTTTAACATAACTTATTCATCACCATTTACAGTATTCCTCATCCCAATTAGGGTCAATTCAATGGCTTATTATTACCCATTACATGTTAACCCATAATACCCATTAAACGACGATAAACCCCCCTTACCCGAGTTAATCCGGCAATTGATTCTTTGACCTTCAACAATCGAGAATTCTCCTCCTGAGCCCTAGCCTCTTCTTCTCCCTTTCTCCACTTTCCAGTCGCTTCTCTGTTTTCACGTGAAAAACCCTTTTCTAATTGGGACTCTTTACTGATTCCAACTTATAATTCCAATAATAATATTCCAATTATTTAATTAAATTAATAAATATACTAATAATAATATATATGAATGGTTTATCTAAATAATACCCTCTCATTCATATTATCATCATAATATACTATTAAACTTAAATTAAATAATTATCATGTTTTATCGGGGTGTTACAACTCTCCCCCACTAAAAGAGTTTTCGTCCTCGAAAACATACCTCAAGCGAATAACTCTGGATAAGACTCCTTCATCTGACTCTCAAGTTCCCAAGTCACATTGCCACCTGCTGGTCCTCCCCAAGCTACCTTTACCAAAGCAATCTCTTTACCCCGCAACTGCTTCAACTCTCGATCCTCGATCCTCATAGGTGATGTTTCAACAGTCAGGTTATCTCTCACCTGTACATCATCTACTTGGACCACATGCGACGGATCAGGAATGTACCTCCTCAACTGAGACACATGAAAAACCTCATGCAAATTCGCAAGTGACGGCGGTAAAGCGATACGATAGGCTACCTCCCCTATCCTCTCCAAAATCTGATAAGGACCAATAAATCGAGGTGTCAACTTCTTCGACTTCAAAGCTCGACCAACCCCAGTTATCGGAGTAACACGAAGAAACACATGATCTCCCTCTTGAAACTCAAGTGACTTCCTCCTCTTGTCGTGATAACTCTTCTGACGACTCTGAGCAATCCTCATCTTCTCCTGAATCATCTTAATCTTTTCCGTAGTTTGTTGAACGATCTCCGGTCCAACCACAACACTCTCACCGGACTCATACCAACATAAAGGTGTCTGACATCTCCTACCATACAAAGCTTCAAACGGTGCTATACCAATGCTCGAATGAAAACTATTGTTGTAGGTAAACTCAATCAAAGGTAAATAACAATCCCAAGCACCTCCCTTTTCCAAAACACAAGCCCTCAAAAGATCCTCCAGTGATTGAATCGTCCTCTCAGTCTGACCATCAGTCTGCGGATGATATGCAGAACTCAATCTCAGCTTAGTTCCCAAAGCCCTCTGCAAACCTTCCCAGAACTTCGATGTAAATCTAGGATCTCTGTCCGAAACAATACTCGACGGAATACCATGCAAACTTACAATTTTCTCAATATACAACTCAGCTAATCTCTCTAACGGATAATCCATTCTGATCGGAATGAAATGAGCCGATTTTGTCAATCTGTCAACAATCACCCAAATAGCTTCAAAATTCTTAATTGTCCTCGGTAAACCAGAAACAAAATCCATACTGATACTATCCCACTTCCACTCTGGAATAGCCAACGGTTGCATTAGCCCAGACGGCTTCTGATGCTCAATCTTTGACTTCTGACAAGTCAAACAAGAATAAACAAAACTCGCAATTTCTCTTTTCATTCCCGGCCACCAAAATAACTTTTTCAAATCATGATACATCTTCGTAGCCCCAGGATGAATACTCAGGCCACTACGATGTCCTTCCTCAAGAACACTCTTCTTAAGTTCGGTAACATCCGGAATACACACCCGATTACCAAATTTCAAAACACCATTCTCATCAACTCTGAATTCACCACCTTGACCTTGATTCACTAGAGTCAACTTATCAACCAAAAGCACATCGGATTTCTGACCCTCTCTAATCTCATCCAGAATACCACTCGTTAACTTCAACATTCCCAATTTAACACTATTGTGAGTACTCTCACACACCAAACTCAAGTCTCTAAACTGCTCAATTAAATCCAATTCCTTAACCATTAACATAGACATATGCAATGATTTCCGACTCAATGCATCAGCCACTACGTTTGCTTTACCCGGATGGTAATTCAAACCAAAGTCATAATCCTTCAGAAACTCTAACCATCTCCTCTGTCTCATATTCAGCTCTTTCTGATCAAACAAATACTTTAAACTTTTATGGTCACTGAAAACCTCAAATCTTGACCCGTACAAGTAATGCCTCCATAACTTCAGAACAAATACCACAGCTGCCAACTCCAAATCGTGTGTCAGATAGTTCCTCTCATGAACCTTCAGTTGTCTCGAAGCATAAGCTACAACCTGCTTATTCTGCATCAAAACACCACCCAAACCCAACAATGAAGCATCACAGTAAACCTCAAATGGTTCCGATGGACTTGGTAATATCAGAATAGGAGCAGTAGTTAACCTCCTCTTTAACTCTTGGAAACCTTCTTCACACTTTGAGTCCCAAACAAACGCTTGCCCCTTTCTAGTCAACATCGTTAACGGTAACGCCAACTTAGGAAATCCCTCAATGAATTTCCTATAATAACCTGCAAGTCCAAGAAAACTCCTTATCTCAGAAACCGACTTCGGAGCTTCCCACTTAGATACCGCTTCTATCTTAGAAGGATCAACAACAATACCACCTCTTGAAACCACATGACCAAGAAAACTAACCT
Source organism: Lathyrus oleraceus (assembly GCF_024323335.1). Lineage (NCBI taxonomy): Eukaryota > Viridiplantae > Streptophyta > Magnoliopsida > Fabales > Fabaceae > Lathyrus > Lathyrus oleraceus. The sequence continues at coordinate 207,247,327 of NC_066581.1, forward strand.
CTTCTAACCAAAATTCACACTTGGACAGTTTAGCAAATAACTTCTTTTCTCGTAGAACTCCTAAAACCACTCTCAAATGTTCAGCATGCTCTTCTTCAGATTTCGAATACACCAAAATATCGTCAATAAACACCACAACAAACTTGTCTAGGTACGGATGGAAAATCCTATTCATATACTCCATAAATACCCCAGGCGCATTAGTCACACCAAAAGGCATTACAGAATACTCATAATGTCCATACCTTGTTCTAAAAGCAGTCTTCTGAATATCCTCAGTTTTCACACGTATCTGATGATACCCCGATCTCAAATCTATTTTGCTGAACACACTCGCACCAACCAACTGATCCATCAAATCATCAATCCTCGGCAAAGGATACCGATTCTTGATCGTCACTTTATTCAGTTGCCTATAGTCCACACACAACCTCATAGTACCTTCTTTCTTCTTAACCAATAACACTGGTGCGCCCCACGGTGACACACTCGGACGAATAAATTTCTTATCCAACAGATCTTCCAGCTGACTCTTCAATTCAGTTAACTCAACAGCAGACATACGATACGGAGCCATCAATATCGGCCTAGTACCAGGTACCAAATCAATCGAGAACTCAACTTCACGCTCTGGCGGTAATTCATTCACTTCTTCTGGAAACACATCAGGAAAATCACACACCACGGCTAGATCGCAAATCGCCAGTTTATCTTTAGCCTCCAAAGTTGCTAACAGCATAAACAACTCTGCCCCATCTGCTACTGCCTCATTCACCTGCCTTGCTGATAGAAACAAACTCTTTCCTTCCTCAATCTCAGGAAATATCACAGTCTTATCAAAATAGTTGATAGAAACTCGGTTAAACACCAACCAGTTCATACCCAGGATAACATCAATCTGCACTAGTGGAAGACACACGAGGTCCATCCCAAAGTCTCTACCAAAAATACTCAAAGGACAATTTAAACAAACTGAAGTAGTAGTCACTGAACCCTTCGCAGGAGTATCAATCACCATACTCCCATGCATCTCAGATATCTCTAATTTAAGTTTCATAGCACAATCCAAAGATATAAAGGAATGAGTCGCACCTGTGTCAATAATAGCTATAAGAGGAAAGCCATTAATATAACACGTACCTCGGATCAAACGATCATCTGCAGAAGTCTCAGAACCCGATAAAGCAAAGACCTTGCCTCCCGACTGGTTCTCTTTCTTCGGCTTAGGACACTGTGGACTGATATGACCCACCTCTCCACAGTTGAAACAAGTCATAGTCTTCAACCGGCACTCTGCAACCAAGTGACCACCTTTTCCACACTTGAAACACTTCTTCTCAGTACTGGTACACTCATGGATACGATGTCCAGCCTGACCACATCTGTAACACTTAGCAGGGGCACTGGAGTCTCCCCCACTAGGTCTCCTCATTCCACTTTGTCTCTGGAAACCTTTGCCAGCTGCATACGGCTTCCCACGATCATTCTGATTCTTGCCTTTCCTATCAACCCTCTGCTGATAGCTCTCCGCTCTGGCCTTGGTATCCTGTTCAAAAATCCTGCAGCAGTCAACCAAGTCAGAAAACACTCTAATCCGCTGATACCCAATAGCCTGCTTGATCTCGGGACGTAACCCGTTCTCAAACTTCACACATTTTGAAAATTCCCCAGTAGCCTCATCATATGGAGTGTAATACTTCGACAGCTCTGTAAACTTAGCAGCATACTCAGTAACAGACCGGTTGCCCTGCTTCAATTCTAAGAACTCTATCTCTTTCTTTCCTCTGACATCCTCTAGAAAGTACTTCCTCAGGAATCTCTCTCTGAACACCGCCCAAGTGATCTCAACACTCCCAGCAGTTTCCAACTCAGTGCGGGTAGCAACCCACCAATCATCTGCTTCCTCTGACAGCATATGCGTACCGAACCTGCCCTTCTGGTTATCGGCACACTCAGTCACTCTGAAGATCCTCTCGATCTCCTTCAACCACTTCTGAGCACCATCTGGATCGTATGCTCCCTTGAACATTGGAGGATTGTTCTTCTGGAACTCACTCAGTTGACGAGCAGCTCCCATTCCCACAACATTCGGATTCCCTCCAAGTACTCCAGCTAGCATACCCAGAGCCTCAGCAATCGCAGCATCATCTCTACCTCTTCCAGCCATCTCTATTCTGAAAACCCAACAAGCTAGAACAATAAGTACGGATAGGGTTACACAACACCTATCACATACAGGGAAACAGAATAATTACGACTCGACTCGACCGACTATGCTCTGATACCTCTAATGTAACACCCTTCTAAAATACCCCAATAATTAATTAATTCAACAAAATATAAATCAGAGTAGATATGCAATTTAAGGGTGTCACACTTAACACTTCACACCATTCACCATAATAACTTGTCATGCTCATTTATTAATCAAAATAAAACATTGCACAATTCGCAGCGGATAGAGATCTAATCAATCATGCAAACCATGTAACACATTACATGTAAAGTTGTTCAACAACCAAAATGAAAACAAAGTAAAACATCCCGTCCCGATGTTACATCTACCAGAGCATGACCCACTAAGGAACTACACTAGACTCCAAGCACTAGCTTCTACTCAATCACTGCTCGTTACCTGAAACATAGTTGTAAGGGTAAGTTCCTCAATCGATATAATAAGCATTATAAAATATCATGTAATGTTAAGTAAATTAACACATTCATCACCCTAATCATATCACACATTCAGCAACGGCAACATCAACTCATACTCATACTCAACACAACACAAAACACACGTATAATATTGGAATACATCCATTCATATTATACGCCATACATACATTATGTAATGAGACTCCATGCATGCGGTACCGACTATTCGTGAACACATAGTTCAACCTCACCGATCAAACCCAGATACGGCTACCAAGCTCACTAGTCCCACTCATTTGAGACCTAGTGACTCACTCACTAATTCCTCACCATGGGAATTAGCTACCACCCCAAGGGCTATGCTATGCACGCTAAATCACCTAGCATGCAAACATCAACAACAATCCATAATAACTCACTCACTAATTCCTCACCATGGGAATTAGCTACCACCATAAAGGCCATACTATGCACGCTAAATCACCGAGCATGCAACCATCAACAACAACCCACAATGGACATATGCTCACACTCTAAGCCATAAACAGTCCATCCACAATTTCATACATAATAGATATATTCACAGCATTATGCATACCATCATACATTATCAGCATATTCATCACAGAATCATATCATGTCATGCCAAATAATAAATTACAGTATTAGCACACTCTACTAATACCCCTACTGCTCAAAACAACGGGAAATGATCCCTACTATATCATACACCAATATAGGCCAATCATCAACTATGTACACAATATTTGAATATCAAATTTTCACTTTTCCAACAGTGTTAACCGGTTAACGCCCTGGGTTAACCGGTTAACGCAACACAGAACACGCTTTCTGGCAATTTTTAACAGTGTTAACCGGTTAACACCCTGGGTTAACCGGTTAACGCAGAACAGAAATTAATTTTTCTAAATCATAACAGTGTTAACCGGTTAACACCCTGGGTTAACCGGTTAACGCAGAACAGAAAGTTGTTCCTGCGCTAACACGAAAACAGAATGCAGATTTCCCGCATTTCTCGCCGTCGGAGGACTTCCGGACCTCCGATTTCAATTCCGTAAAAAGCTACACGTCCAGAAATTTACGACTCACCCACATATAGATTCAATTACAGTTTTAACATAACTTATTCATCACCATTTACAGCATTCCTCATCCCAATTAGGGTCAATTCAATGGCTTATTACTACCCATTACATGTTAACCCATAATACCCATTAAACGACGATAACCCCCCTTACCTGAGTTAATCCAGCAATTGATTCTTTGACCTTCAACAATCGAGAATTCTCCTCCTGAGCCCTAGCCTCTTCTTCTCCCTTTCTTCACTTTCCAGCCGCTTCTCTGTTTTCACGTGAAAAACCCTTTTCTAATTGGGACTCTTTACTGATTCCAACTTATAATTCCAATAATAATAATCCAATAATATTCCAATTATTTAATTAAATTAATAAATATACTAATAATAATATATATGAATGGTTTATCTAAATAATACCCTCTCATTCATATTATCATCATAATATACTATTAAACTTAAATTAAATAATTATCATGCTTTATCGGGGTGTTACACTGTCGTCTCATTAAATGAGTTGGCATGCCAACTCAGAGTCAAGGAATGCGTGGAACCGGTCAAGGAACGCATGGCCAATGGTTTTGACAATGGGACGCACGCGTGGCGGTGACAGGGATAAGCCCTAACATTCACACCAGACGGCCGGAATAGTGATTCCGATCGTCTTCTCCGGCCAACCCGCGGCGGAGACGATGAAGATCATAATAATTTTTTCCAGATTTTCGCAAGGTATACATCAATGGAAAGCTCTCATCACGTAGAGAAAGGATATCACATTAACTAAGCCTAAAACATCACACATTTCATGAATCGAACGAAAACATCTTCATGTTCAAAACTTAAAATCAACATATCTCATTCAATATTTCACCAAATTTAAATCTAAACACATCAGAATTCTCTACTAAGTGAGATCTACAAGATCCTATGCATTAATTAGCAAAAGAAGAGATTCGAAAATCCACCAACCTGTTGTGCAGTGACCAAAAACAGTGGATTCAAGCTTCAAAAAATATCCAGATCTTCTCCTCCAACCATGATATGAAGCTCTATGTAGGAATTGGCACTTGAATTGTCCAGGATCTTGCTTAATTTGAACTTCCCATTGATATGCAAATGCACTTGAACAACTCCAAATCTTGCTCAAATTCCACGAAAAATAGATGAATCATGCTCCAAATTCCATGAAGATGCAGGATCTATGAAGAAAATTTGTGTTTGTGTGGAGAATTTTTGAAATCCAAGGAGAGAGAATTTTGGAGGGAAAAGAAAATTTGAGATCTAGAATTGTGATTATGAGCAATTCTGTTATGATTTGTTATTTATATGGTTCACTAATCACAATTCTAATCCACATTAAGCTTGGTTAATTAAGATTAATGAAATAGGAGGTGAAATGCAAAATTACAAAAATGAGGGTGCATGGCTAATTCCTACGTGAACAGTAGCATGCAATGATCCATATTCACTTAAAATCAGCCAATGGACATATTTTGAATGGTATTTGGCATGCATAATGAACCAATTTTGAATTATCACTTTTCCCTCCAAAATGCACATGAATGGACACATGGTCATATGAACTTTTTTCATGTAATGCAATGCTTGATTTGGAAAATATAGGTCATAAGAAGCGATTTGCAAAAAGAATGACTCCATTTGGAGTTTTGAAACAAAAGTTATGGCATTTTGAAGTTCCATGCACCCTTGGCAATCATTTGATCACAACTTCTCAACCGTTCATCAGATGCTCATGATCCTGGACTTTTTGGAAATGGGAGAGAAAGATATTCAACTTTCATGTTCAACAAAAATTCATTTGAAGCTTCTTTAATGTTGGAAAGTCAAGTTGAATGTAGTCTAAAAACTTGCCATTTTTGGAAACTTTCAATTACAGATCACTTTCCATTTTTGGAAACTTTTGATCTGACCTCAAAATCTTCAAGATATATGCTTGTAATGATGAATTAACCTCTTTTGAACATGAATGAGGTGTCTCAACTCATCTCCCCACCTCATAGCCCTCAATTCTGGCACAGTTGACTTGTTGTGGTCCTCAGATGACCTTGCCATGCTCTGATCAGCTTGAGCCTCAACCACTTGAGGAATTGGCTCAGAAATGAAACCCTAGCTCATATAAGATTCTCCACATAACCATGTGATCTCCATCTCAATAGAATACTTCACCTTCTTGAGAATCCCTGGTTGGAGTAGAAGTCATTGATTAGGGTTGACTAGAGGTCAAAACCCTAATCCAGAGGAAACTGAACATGAGTCATGAAACCCTGGATGATGACATAACCATGATGATGGCAATATATCCTTGCAACCAAGATAATGCTCAACCTTTGAAGGATTAAAAAACCCTAATTGAAATGCACACCCTCAGATGGTTGATTATCAATTCAATAAGACCCTCAAGCTTGAATCTCTTAACCTCTCTATCTTCTGAAAAGACTTTAGAGGATGATCTTCTTGTTTCAGATGATATGCAACAATGCAAATGCCTAATGTCCTAAAATATGAAATGCAATATGTCAAACTAGTCCCAAGAAGAGGAGGGCAAATTTTGAGGTGTTACAGCTGCCCCTATTCAATCCACTGTGAACCTGTCGATATGAACAGCCTCAGCTTTCAGATAATCAGGATGAATAGTGATTGAATACCAAGAACAGACGAACAATTTGTGCTCCGCTGGGGAATAATTAACAATGCCTGTCAGAATCGGCAAAGAAGCGATCTTAAAAGAAGAACCCGTCTGATACGGAGACAGTCGGCCTGAATACCGAAACAGAACGTTAATCTGGATACCAAAATAAATGGTAACACAGGAATATCCATGGCCTGAATGCCACATCCGCTAGGGATTATTATTATTATTTTTTTCTTTTTCTTGAACCCCAAAACTTATTTTCTTTCGCGCGGATGATCCCGGATCACCGCATTTGAACCCTGACAACTTCATATTACTCTTGTTTGCCAAATCATGAACCCCGTTCTCCAGTTGAACCCTAGTCGCCTGACGATAACTCGCGATCGCTGTTGTGAACCCCGCTCTCCAGAAAACACCCTGTGTCTTCCTTTCTCCATTTGAACCCCGGTCGCCGGACGATAGCTCCCGATCGCCATTGTGAACCCCGTTCTCCAGAAAACACCCTGTGTCTTCCTTTCTCCATTTGAACCCCGGTCTCCATTTTTGTGTGATAATTCCGCTGACAACGTTAGAAATAACACCAAAACACCACTCTGATGGCGACATATCAGAGGGTACACCTCCTCAACAAGAAGGTAACATGTGCATTTCTTCCTCAGAAGACACCCGTAACGACCTATGTTGGCCTCAGCCAAAGTCTAAGGTGACACATGATTAGAAGACAATCCTAAGGACCTCATCCCGGATACAATCTTCAACTCCAATCTCCAGTTGAACCCCGTTCTCCAGAAAATGCCGCAACACTTCCTTTTCTCCATTCTTCAATTTTCGCGCTGATCGCGTAACGTTCTTTGATATTTATTTCCATCTTCGCTCGACGGAAAATTTTCCTCAAATATCGCACTATTGGGGAACATTTTTGCTCCAACGTCATGATGTTAAACTCCTCAGAGTAACATCTTCGCCATCCGGCGAAACCAAATCTCAAACGGTAACCACGGCTTGAGTAACATCTTCACCAACCTCCATCTAAACCAATTCTCAAACGGTAACCACGGCCTGAGACTAGCTTATGCTTGCAATGCTGATGCATGATGATTTTTTTACAGCGTAATGTTCCATAACCATGGAACTGCTACGCAATTAACTATGCAATATGCTATGCTTCTCTAAATGATGAATGCATAAAAAAAGACATCCCCCTCAGGGACTCTACTAGGGAGCTTGAGGCACTCTGCTGAGGAACTCGATAACACTCCAATCTCCACCCTACTGGGGAATAACACTGCTGTTGGGGAAAGGACAACCCTCACCAGGGATGACCTCCACCGAACTTGATCCGCTTGGGGACTTCGCTGGGGAAGATGGACCACCAACGCACTCTGCGGGGAAAACAACAATCTTCGACTTGCTGGGGATAAAACAAACTCCACCCTGCTAGGGGAAACAACAACCTTCACGCCTGACTACCGAGGAAATACCGAGCTCGAACCCGCTGGGGAGATAACAATCCCGACCCTGCTAGGGAAAATATGGAATATTCTGACATGGAACCCCTGTCGACGCGTCGAATGATGGTATCCACCATCTAACCAAAGTATTAACTTTCCACCTCAGACTTTGAAGAGTCTTCTTGATTAATCCTCAAGAATCGTCGCGATTCTCTCGCCGTCTTTCACCATTCTTTAACCCCTTGTCCCTGACTGGACTCCACGGGGATCTTTCGTCAAAAAGCTTCACATCACAACCTGCAAGTGAGTGAAAATATCTAACAGCACCTGCAAAAGAGACCGTTAGATAAAAACGTGCCTCAGGCGTGCCAAGATTTCAACACCTAGGTCACTCTACCTTCCGAATAAGATTTCAGACTTTCAATCTTATGAACATGCATTGGAAGGGACCCATATGTATCAAAATGCAAATATTCTTTATCAAAATAAACGGATGTTTTTGCAATCAAAGCAGTAATGAAAACAAAAACAAAATTATTTGACTGAATATGCATTTTATTGATTGAAAAAGGTGGCTCATAACTGAGCAATACACAGGAAGCAATTCCTGAAAAGAGGTAATTGCGCACAAAAGGAAAAATCTATCCTAATGGCAATGTGAAACTGTGATCTCATCGAGTTCCAACTCGGTTACACCCCATATGTCCTCAAGACTCACCGTGCTTTCTGCCTTCTGAACAAGACGCTTCCGACCGATCCCTGCTGGGTATTATCCAGGTGTCATAACCAAAGCACAAACGATCATGCTAGACGCAGTTGTTCGTTTCATTCCCTCTTTTGCCTGGACCGCCCTTTCGGGTTTTCAGTCCACCGGGATACCCTTTTTTGCCCAAGCCGCCCTTGTGGGGTTTTCGACTTGCCGGGTGTACAGTTTTTTCTTTTTATCCCTAATTTTTGCCCGAACCTTTTTTCATTTTTTTTTGGTTCGCCGGGATGCCCATTTTTGCCTGGACTATTTTATTCTTTTCGTCCAGCGGGTCTCTTATACGAAATATTTTTTAACTGCGTCCGCATTCATAGGGGATGGAAAATCCTCGCCATCCATGGTCGTCAACAACAAGGCTCCGCCAGAGAAAACCTTTTTGACCACGAATGGACCTTCATAATTAGGTGTCCACTTGCCCCGACTATCGTTCTGAGGAGGAATGATCCTTTTCAACACCATATCCCCTACATGATATACACGAGGTCGCACCTTTCGGTCAAAAGCACGCTTCATCCGCTGCTGGTACAACTGCCCATGACAAATGGCTGCCAACCTTTTTTCCTCAATCAGGCTTAACTCTTCGTACCGAGTCCTTACCCATTCAGCTTCTTCTAATTTCACGTCCATCAGGACTCTCAACGAAGGAATATGAACCTCAACCGGTAACACGGCTTCCATCCCATACACAAGCGAGAAAGGCGTTGCCCCAGTAGACGTACGCACCGAGGTTCGATACCCATGCAATGCAAACGGCAAAATCTTGTGCCAATCCTTATAGGTCACGACCATTTTCTGCACAATCTTCTTAATATTCTTATTAGCTGCCTCGACCGCCCCATTCATCTTCGGACGATAAGGAGAAGAATTGTGATGCTCGATCTTGAACTCCCGACACAGTTCTGCCATCATCTTATTGTTGAGATTAGAACCATTATCAGTAATGGTTCTCTCGGGAACCCCATATCTGCAAATGATGTCTCTTTTCAGAAATCTGGCAATAACCTGTTTCGTCACGTTCGCATAAGAGGCTGCTTCCACCCACTTGGTGAAGTAATCGATAGCCACTAATATGAACCGGTGCCCATTCGAAGCCGTATGCTCGATCTTTCCGATCATATCAATGCCCCACATAGCAAACGGCCACGGAGACGACATTAAGCTCAACGGATTTGGAGGCACGTGCACCTTGTCAGCATAAATCTGGTATTTATGACACTTCCGCACGAAATTGAAACATTGGGCCTCCATCGTCATCCAATAATACCCAGCTCTTAACAGCTTCTTCACCATTGCATTCCCACTAGCATGGGTACCAAACGACCCCTCGTGCACCTCTTTCATCAATTGGCTTGCTTCTTTATCATCAACATATCCGAGCAAAACCCAATCGAAAATTCTCTTGTACAAAACCCCATCTTTGTTCAGATAGAACACCATGGCCAACCTCCTCAGAGTCTTTCGGTCCTTCTTGGATGCTCCCTCGGGATATTCTTGGGTTTCTAGATAGCGCTTGATATCAAAATACCACGGCTTCTCATCATCAGGCGCTGTGTCAACAGCAAACACATAAGTCGGTCTATCCAGACGTCCCACCTCAACATTAGGGAACTGATTCCACCACTGCACCTTAATCAAGGCAGCTAGAGTAGCCAAAGCATCTGCCAAAGGATTCTCTTCTCTCGGCACATGGTGTAATTCCACCTTGGTGAAGAACGTCAACAACCTCCTCGTATAATCCCGGTATGGAATTAAATGAGATTGATGCGTATACCATTTTCCGTTAACCCGGTTCACAACCAAAGCTGAATCTCCATAGATGACAAGGTTCTTGATCTGCAAATCAATCGCCTCTTCAATCCCCAAGATACAAGCTTCATATTCAGCCACATTGTTGGTGCACTCAAATGTTAGCCAGGCAGAAAAAGGAATGTGGGATCCTTTCGGCGTAACCAAAACAACACCAACTCCACTACCATTCACGTTAACGGCCCCATCAAACATCAGAATCCATTCGGATTCAGGGTCAGGCCCCTCCTCCGGGATCAGTTTCTCACAATCTTTTGATTTGAGAAACATGATGTCTTCATCAGGGAACTCAAACTTCATCGATTGATAATCCTCAATGGGTTGCTGGGCAAGGTAATCAGACAATACACTCCCCTTGATTGCTTTCTGAGAGGTATACTATATATCGTACTCAGTCAAAATCATTTGCCATCTCGCAACCCGTCCGGTCAAGGTTGGCTTCTCAAATATATACTTGATTGGATCCATCTTGGAAATCAACAAAGTGGTATGAACCAACATATACTGTCTCAGTCGGCGAGCAGCCCATACCAAAGCACAACAAGTTTTCTCGAGCAGTGAATATCTTGTTTCACAGTCGGTAAATTTTTTGCTAAGGTAGTAGATCACATGCTCTTTTCGACCAGACTCGTCATGCTGCCCCAGTACACACCCCATAGACCCCTCGAGGACCGTCAAGTACAGAATTAACAGTCGTCCCTCTACAGGAGGCATCAGAATCGGAGGCTCCTGCAAATATTCTTTTATCTTTTGAAATGCCGCTTGGCAATCATTATTCCACCTGACCGTTTGATCTTTTCTTAACAACTTGAATATAGGTTCACACATGGCTGTTAGATGAGATATAAACCGTGAAATGTAGTTCAATCTACCTAAGAAACCACGAACCTCCTTTTTTGTTCTCGGTTCAGGCATTTCTCGTATTGCTTTTACTTTAGCAGGATCAACCTCGATTCCTCTTTCGCTCACAATAAACCCCAGAAATTTACCGGACCGCACCCTGAAAGTGCACTTATTCGGATTCAACCTCAGTCTGAACTGTCTCAACCGGTCAATCAGCTTGGCCAGATCTACCAGATGCCCCTCCTCTATTTGGGACTTTGCTATCATGTCATCAACATATCATTCGATTTCATGGTGAATCATATCATGAAACAAAGTCACCATGGCCCTCTGATAGGTTGCACCAGCATTCTTGAGACCGAATGGCATCACCTTATAGCAAAAAAGTGCCCCACGGTGTGATGAACGTTGTTTTCTCCATATCATCTGGCGACATTTTTATTTGATTATAGCCAGAAAAGCCATCCATGAAGGAAAGCACCGAGAATTGAGCTGTATTATCTCCCAACACATCGATGTGAGGTAGTGGGAAATCATCCTTCGGGCTAGCTCTATTCAAATCCCGATAGTCCACACACATTCTCACCTTCCCATCCTTCTTCGGCACCGGCACAATATTAGCAACCTAAGGCGGATAATTAGTGACAGCGAGGAAACCAACATCCAACTGCTTCTGCACTTCCTCTTTGATTTTCATGGCCATCTCAGGTTGAGTTCTGCGCAACTTCTGCTTCACTGGAGGACAGTCTGCTCTCAATGGTAGCTTGTGCACAACAATATCGGTATCCAACCCTGGCATATCTTGATACGACCAGGCGAAGATATCGACATACTCTTTCAACAGCGCTACCATTCTGCTCTTGACATTTATCTCCAAAGTAGCCCCAACTTTCACCTCTTTTCTAACCTCTTCGGTACCCAAATTCACAACCTCAACTTGCTCTTCGTGCGGCTGAATCACCTTCTCCTCTTGTTTTAACAACCTGGCTAATTCTTCCGGCAGTTCACAATCTTCTTCACCTTCTTCTTCAGCATGATAGATTGGATTGTCGAAGTCATATGAGGGTGTAACAGGATTGTTATCAATGAGATCCGGAGAAAGATCGCATCTGCATGAATGTTGATTCATGCATTGCTTTAGAACCGGAGCAAAGCAAATTAAAAGGAAAATGAAAACAAACATTGCCATTTTTTTTAAACTGCAAAAATAAATGAAAACAGGGAACACCACTTTTAATGAAAACATCCTTTTATTGATGATGCAAATTTTGCAAAATGAAACACATGAGGTGGCCCTTACAATGAACTTTCACGTTTCGGGCAAAACGTATGGCTTTCATACAGACAGTATTGAAAAACAAGAAATATTACTCTTCACGTAGAGTGACAGTGATGATCTTTTTGGCTTTCCAATTCTGGATCTCCATCCCTGGTACGCACAGTTTTATCCACTGATCAAGCTCGCAGTCACTGTCGATCTCTTCACCCACCACACAGATGCGATCTGGATCCAGCATTCCAGCACTGGTGAACGTGAATGGCTGACGACGGCCCTTGCTCTGCCTAGACGAGCCTCGGCCCGGCTGATAACCAACCCCAAACCGGTCTTCTTTGGCGGCGATGTCAATCATCTTTCCCCAACCTGGGGCTTCTCCTCCCTTCACCACCTCGGCGGCCTGCTTATACGAAGAAATGGACGGCTTCTTCTCTTCTTTGACAAAAACAGCATTCTCTACCTTGACGGTTTCGAATGCTTGACTTGGCGTTTCCCATATTTCACCGTCCATTTCCACGTACTTGAACGATGACAGGTGGCTTACGAAGATGTCTTCCTCCCCACAAACTGGGACGACCTGCCCATCCCAGATATACTTCAATTTCTGGTGCAAAGTCGAAGTCACTGCCCCAGCAGCGTGTATCCATGGTCGACCCAACAGGCAACTGTATGCCGGCTGAATATCCATGACATGAAACACAAACTTAAACACCTCGGGCCCGATCTTCACAGGGAGCTCCACTTCCCCAAACACATCCCTTTTAGAACCATCAAAGGCTCTAACCACCAGATCCGTCGGCCTCAAGATCAACCCTTCACAGTCCAGCTTTGCCAAGGCCTTCTTTGGCAACACATTGAGCGATGAACCGGTATCCACCAAAACGTGCAACAACACTGCTCCTTTACACTCCATCGCAATGTGTAATGCCCTATTATGATTACGCCCATCCACCGTCAGATCGAGATCAGTGAAACCCAGTCCATGGCTGCCATTAACATTAGACACCACTGTCTCCAGCTGATTGATCGTTATCTCTTGCGGGACATAGGCTCTCTTTAATATTTTCAACAAAGCCTCTCTATGCCCCTCGGAGCTTAACAACAATGACAGTATTGAAATCTTAGACGGGGTTTGCTGCAAGTGGTCAACAAGCTTATACTCTGACTTCTTGATGATCCTAAAAAATTCTTCAGCTTCATCATCAAGTTCTTTTTCCGACCCACCAGGCGCCGGTGTCGCCACAGGAGTACCCTCGCTCACCACCTGCTTCCCTCTTGCCCTGGCTAAAGCCTTGGCCTTATCTTTCTTTTCTCTTTCTCCTTCCCCACTCCTCAATGTGTCGGGTGCAAACAACCTTCCACTGCGAGTGAAACCACTGGGTCCGGCATTATCCACCTTTGAAACGGTGGTTTCACCTGCAGCCTGATCCTCCTGCTTCTCTCCATTACAGTATACCTCTCCACCATAATCCCACGGCACAACATCGTCGTTTTCATATGGAATTGGCCCAGGTACCGTGATGGTAACCGAAGCTGCATCTGCCAGTGCTGACAAGTCGATCGGATCAAAGTAGATGGTTATGATGGAGACATCCTCCCTCTCCAAATCAACCTTCTCAAATCTGAGGCTTCCCTCATCCACCATTCTCTGGACAGCCTCCCTCAACAATACACACCCATTAGGGGCAACGGTGCACGCAACACAACAATCATCACAACCCGGGAAGACCCCATTCTTCAACAGTTGTCTCTTGACCTCAGCCAAATGAGTTCTCAACTGGTCCACATTCATCAGCCCAATCGTCCTCATATCCTCAGAAATTGCATTCACCCCCATCTGACCATGCGCCGACATGGGATTAGCGTTAACATTTGGCGATGATGCAAAATTGATGGCCTTGGAGTCCACCAGGTCCTGGACAACATGCTTAAAAGCTTTACAATTCTCAACATTGTGTCCAGGGGCACCAGAGTGGAATTCACACTTGGCATTTTCATCATAATTAGCAGGCCTCTGATCAGGTCTCAACGGAGCCAATGTTCTCAGCTGAACCAACCCCAAATCTTTCAATTTCTTCAGCAAGAATGAGTATGTCACAAGTGGCCTATCAAATTGACGATCAGTCATTCGTCCTCTTACTTGATACCCGACCCTCTGCGGTCTCTGTTGAAATGGTTGTCGTTGTTGTGGCTGTTGTTGTTGTTGATGTTGTGCAGGTTGATTATCAGCAGGAATTGTTACCGCAGTAGTGTGCTGGTAGTAACGATCCCTACCTTGTCCCCTCTGGGCATACACGGCACTCGTATCACCCTCCTTCTTACGTTGGCCATTACCAAAGGGCTTCTTCGATCCAGACGATGAAGCACTTCCCTGGATCTTCCCCATCTTCAGCCAACTCTCAATTCTTTCCCCTGCCACCACTATGTCTGCAAAGTTGGTAACCGGGCATCCCACCATTCTTTCAGCAAAGGTCCCCTGCAGGGTACCCATGAACAAATCAGACATCTCCCGATCTACCAACGAAGGTTGAACTCTGGCAGCCAACTCCCTCCATCTCTGCGCATATTCTTTAAACCCCTCATTTGGCTTCTGAGACATACCCTGCAGCTGGGTACGACTAGGAGCCATGTCAGCATTGAACTGGTACTATTTAAAGAAAGCATCTCCAAGATCTTGCCAGCTCTTGATATCCGACGACCTCAATTTGGTATACCATTCCAGAGACCCATCAGACAAGCTGTCCTGGAAGAAGTACATTCAAAGCTTCTGGTCCATTGTATAAGCAGAAATTTTTCGGACGAAATCCTGGAGATGAGTTTCCGGGAAAGAACTCTCATTGTATTTATCAAACGCAGGCGCTTTAAACTTCTGTGGGATCACAATCCCCTAAACTAGCCATATGTTTGACATGTTGACAACCCCCGGAGTAGCATAGCTTTCCAAAGCTCTGATCTTCTCGGCCAACACTTGAATTTCTTTGTTTGGCGGTTGAACACCATATTGGCCAAACTGCTCATTCAGTACCGAGAACTGATCTTCTTCTCTATCCTCCTCAGCCCCAAAGAAAGGAGGAAGCTGATTATCTTTCAAATTATTGACTACAGGACCGGGCCCACCGCCTGCAGCAAAACCAAACCCACCACCGTTGTTGATTACCACACCAGCAGTAGTCGTCTTCTTTCAGGGATCACCACCATCCCTAGAACCGCCAAGACCATTGTTGGAGACACCCTCTAGGTTATTACCACTGTTAGCAGCAGAAGCCCGCTCAAGCTTCTCCACTTTCTCAACCAGTGCCTTCTGCCCCAAGGCGAACCCTTGCATAACATTGATCAGCTCTCCCATCTTCTCTTTTAGCTCGAGAATATCTGCGTTGGATGTATCCATCAGTTTGGATTTGTTGCGCCTGGTAGGGTATCTGTGAAGACGTGCTACGTGCAAAGGAATGATTCTACGTGCGCGAGCAATGATTCCTGAAACAATCAAGCACGTTAGAAACCGATACCTGCAAAATAGAAGACAAGTTATTATGATTTATGCATGAATGCAATGTCTATCCATATGAGGAACACTCTGTCTTTCGACCCTGGTTTCATCGAGACAGAGAATAATTCAACAACAACATTCTGACATCAATCATTTGGTTTCACCATACAGATCAGAGAGTTATGATTTAGCAAAGATATCACCCAACCATGTGTGTGCTATGTGAGTGCATACAGGAAAGCAAATAAAGCTTGAAGATCGATCAATGAATGACAATAACCATTGTATCTCAAAAGTGCACTACACGTGCAAGAGTCATACATTAAGTCTGATACAAATCAAATTACAATTCTCCAGAATCAGAAAGAAAATACAAGCAAGTGAATTCCGTCAACATGCCTGACGATAATCCACACATAACAACAAAAGTCTACACTGAAGAAGGTCCCACAGACGGCTCTGCATCATCAACCATCTTGGTAAACTTCACGGCGAACCTGAGCTCAGTGTTCTCCTGCTGCAGTCTTCCTATCTCCTTCTGGTGAATCTTCATCTGTCGGAAATAATGGTCCCTCTCAGCAAGATAATGATCTCTCTCATCCCTAATCTTCGCTTTCTTCGCTTCCCATTCTGTGGCAAGAACTTTGGCTCTAGCTTCCCTCTGAGTCTTCACAAGGATCTGTCTCCTCTTCTCATCCTCAATGACCTTCAAAGCTCTAGCCAACTTCTCCTTGGTGATGTCATGCTCCCTCGTGGATGACTCTAAAGCTTGGCTGATCTTGCCATAATAAGCGGTGTCTATCTCAAAACGCTTCACCATAAGAGCATGTCTCTTATCCTGGTCTTCTATTTTCCCTTTTATTTCCTGATTAGCCATTTGGATTCTAGCAACACTCATCTCCAACTCAGTCTTCTCTGCATGCAACTGATCTCTCTCCCTCTTCATCTCAAGGAACTATTCCATACTGACAGAAGAATGGGATTCCTCAATCAACGGATACCAAGGATCACCCATAGGAAATGGTAGATGCGTGAGCTCCACTCTCTTCTTTAGCCAATCATCAAATGGAGGAAAAAACCTGTTATTAGCTCTACCCCAAGAAAATTTGCCTTTCCTTTGAATGCGGCGCCATGCATCAGACACTTGCCTCAATGATGACTGATTACCCTCAACCGGGAAGTAGAAAGTTTCCTGAATCTCACACTTAAGAGGAGGAACCTCCATAGCGAATCCAATTTGTCTCTTAAGAAGCGTCCGGTTATAATTAATACAACCTTGAACTCCTATAAGAGGCACATTGGGAAACCCCCCACAACTACAAATGAAATCTTGTCCGGCCCCACTACTGTGAGTCCAAGCTATGTCTTTGGCTCGCAAACCCATCAACTTGGTTGCCCAATTGACCGTATGGTCAAGAAGAACAAAAGCACCTCTGGAAGGCAAATATCCCATAAACCATTTGTACAACAGTTGAGCACAACATCTGATCAATCCCCCACGCCGCTTCTCATTTCGATTATGGACCGAGTAATAAACATCCCCAACCAGGGTAGGAATAGGATTCCTCTGAGCAAACAACCGGATGACATTAATATCCACAAAGTTCTTCTGGTTAGGAAACAAGATGATTCCATAAACGCTTACAGCAATCAAAGCACAGACAGCCTTCCAATCACCCAAGACAGCATGCTCCTTGGCTTTAGCCTCCAAGAAACTCAGATGAAAACCAGGCAATTTTCCCTTCTCTTTCAGACCTCCTTTAGTCACTTCGGGGCTCAAATAAAGAGCACGGGAGATCCCACCAACATCAGGTTCTTCCTTAGTAGCATAAAAAGGAACCTGATTTCTGATCTGAATACCCAGGATACTGGCATAGTCCTCCATCAAAGGTCCCAACAAGTAATCCGGGAAAACAAAGCATCTCAAACCCGGGTCATAAAACAGAAGGAGAGTATGGATGGCACTCCTATCCCTGTCTGTGAGCCTGAAAACCATCTTCAGAATACCACCATAAGTCTCACGGAACATCCCCACATGGTCAGGCGTAATCAATGCTATCATCTCTTTCAGCACACTGATCTATGGATCAAAGAAACTATAAACAACATCATCTTTCAAGCCGGCCCTCATATCTGAGTAAAGAAGTCTCTCAACCAGGATCTCAATTAAGAACGTCCCCTGCATATGGATAAACATGAGTTAGATGCGGATAAATGTAAAATGGGAATGATGCTGATGCATGAATGCCATGCACTGTGCCATCCTCCAAGTCATCTGAACATCCACTACACTGAGTTCCGGTCTCTGAACGGATCACAACCATCTGAGGTACCGAGTAACCACAAATCCGACTTGGGGTTCCGAAATAAACGGAACGGAAGGATACACCATCATCATTGGAGAACCACTGATCTGATAACAACATGAACCTCTGGACCAACCCAGGGAATCCTGAAATAAACGGATCCCCACTAATAAATACCACTGATAGAACTCCGGCGTCTCAGAAATAAATCCATAAATCCAACTCATAAATAGGACCCAATAGTCACCATCAGAAAGTCACCACCCGAACATGCATCTGTAGGAATCAAACCCTCCCCTCACAGGTGAATTCTAATAAGGTCATCCTAAGGCGGATAATGGTCTCGACAATCGGACAAGATACTCAACGGGTTTGCCCTTTTGGGTGTGCCGTTGCAGCTCTCATAAGATTATCTAAGCCAAAGATCCAGGAAAGAACGGTCACCGAAGTCAACAGCTCAAAAGAGAT
Organism: Lathyrus oleraceus; assembly: GCF_024323335.1. NCBI lineage: Eukaryota > Viridiplantae > Streptophyta > Magnoliopsida > Fabales > Fabaceae > Lathyrus > Lathyrus oleraceus. The sequence goes on from NC_066581.1 coordinate 207,266,134, forward strand.
AACCCAACCAAAGTGGAATACTCCACAATGGAAGAATCCTCTCAAAAGAACCTCATCCGGCTTGTGGTATATCACGTCGCAACAACATGCCCAACCAACATGTGAGGAACGTGAGACCACGCTAATCCTAGGTGTATACTTGGGCCTGGGTTTTAGCCCCACTCAGAACACCCACCCCAAATCAGAGGAACCAACCTGTACAGAATCCAACACAGTGATAACATGATGCATGCAAACATTTATGCAAATATATACACAGCATAATACTCATAAATGCAATAAATAAAGCAGCACAAGCAACCAAAACTATCCTAGAGAGCGCTAGGATTGACTCGCTTAGGGAAGATGGACCAGCAAGAGGTCAACTTCTTTAATCCCCAGCAGAGTCGCCAGCTGTCGCATACGCGAAAAACAACCGGCGGGAAAAGACGCAGAGCCTCCACCGTGCGTTATTTATCCCAAAGGAGGGAAAGGAAACACTCGAAGTAAACCTGAAAGGAAATGGTCTTACGACCAGAGATTGCAAGGTACGGGAGTCGGTTACGCAATGGGAATGTATTAGCACCCCTCACGTCCGCCGTACTCGACGGGATCCACGCTCAAAAGAATAGAATAAGGTTGCTGAATAACTGCTCAAAGAATGCACACACACTGGAATAAAACACAAACGGAAGAAGACGGAGGAAGGGGACTCGGCAGGATGTCGCATCCTGGGCCTACGTAGTTTGTTAGAAACAAACATCGGAGTCGACGTAGTTCGGGGAAAATGGGGAACAGGCTCGCTAGGATATCGCATCCTATGCCTATGTATCTCATCGGGAATGAGAATCAGAGCTACCGTAGTTCGGCTAACGCATGCCGAAACAAAACACATGCAAAGACGCTGAGACATCCAAAGAAACTCGCAAATGGAAACAGACTGCCAATGGCTGGTCTTACGTCTGACTCCGAACAAACAAACGCAAATAGGAAACGGAATGCCAATCGCTGGTCTTACATCCAACTCCACAAAAGAAACAGGAAACAGATAGCCAATCAATGGTCTTACATCCGACTCCAAACAAATAAACAATCGCTAACCAGCGAACACCAAAGGTAGAAAGCAAATTGACAAACTAAAAGGGAGTCTGGAACTCGAGCCTAGAAGTTGTCAACACAGGCACCAAGCAGACGCTGAGACGTCAAAAGAAACAAAGAGGTTGAACACACAGACTAAAAGGGAGTCGGGAACTCGGACCTAATAGTTGTCAAGCAAAACACACGCAAAAAAGAAAAGGGTGCCCAGAGAGATCTCGCACGACCTCCTGCCTACGTACCTCATCTGGTATGAGGATCAGGGCGACGTAGTTCCCCTTTACAGGGGAGAAACTCTCTCCTAACCAGAGACTAGGGAGACTAACTAAAAGGGAGACTGACTCGAGCCTAATAGTTGTCATGCAATCCACAATAGCCCTAGGTTGAGGTATCTAATCAAGAGTTTGACTCACACAGGAAGCGAGTCAACTCAAGTCCTAACTCTACATACGTTCAACTTCCTCGAAAGTTAAACATACGATTCCTACAAAAAAGGAGATGAGAAGTGGAAAGCAGATAAACATACCAAAAGCAATCACACAAGCAATCATCACACTCTATATGCAAACAAGAGGCTCATACACGATTGGGCTTTAGTCAATGGGTCATATCAACCTCGACAAACAAGCCAAAACTGTAGGGGTTCTGAAGCTCTTAACCACTGACATTGACCGTCAGGGTGAGCAGATGAAAGGTAATGAGGATTAGACCTCATAGCTCTTAACCCTGGCCTGGGTGAGCTTGAATCAATGAAAACGTGGGGGTCCAAAATGAGGGACCCTACTCCACTTGACTGACACTGTACAAGATCTAGGGGACGTGTCCAAGAGCATCAGTACGTAGTGCGAGCATAATGGACGACTCAAACGATTAGCAAGGGATTGATTACTAATCCCTTCTATCTTCCAATTGCCTCTTCACTTAGGAGGACTTAAGTAACCATGCCTCGACAAGGAGGTCTTGAGCACAAAAGTAAACAAACACAGTCATTGCCTCTTAAGGAGGACTTCAACCAAATGCCTGCCAAAAGAAACGACAGGGCTTCCAGACTACATGGAGTTAGAAGATGATTACCTAGGTGGTATGCCAACCACAAGCAAAGCAACTCAAGCAATGAGCTAAAGCGACTAAAGTACCTGTAAGAAAGTCAAACAAGTCAATATTCACATTCAGACAAATCCAACAAACAGTTGACAGTGTTACAACCAATATGCACGCAAGGCAAGTCAATAACTCAACAACTCAAGTGAGTTCATCACCAATGATCCTACAACACAACCAAGGTTAGTGGATAAAGCAAATTTGCATCTCAAGTCATAAGATTGCATTAACCACTAGAGCTAATAGCTTGAACCTGAAATACAAAGCTTAAAAGATGAGTACAAACCACTAGTCCAAGACTAGGGTCAAAGGCAAAGCAAAAAGTCAAAACAGCAACCAATATTCAACATGAAGCACATTTATTCAAGTAAGAACATGTCCTAAAAAGGACCAAACTCAAATCAATAAGCAAAGCCATCTAAAGCACAAAATAAGGCAAAGGCAATTACAAAGCACACAATTGGACATTAAGAGTAGAAATTCCATATTAAAACAGAAATGAATCAAATAACCATGGAAATTTTTATGTGCATACAACATGTTAAACACAAGCATCATGCATAAAATTGGAATCAGAAAAGCTCAATTGACATGTATATGAAAATGAACAAGAGCAACATTAAATTGTGTGACACACATTGTCACACCATACATTCATGTGTCCCAAACAGAGATGAAAAATGATAAAAATGCACCACCAAGCCTAAAAAATCAAGCAACATGTTAGGAACGAGCATACCAAATTTCATGGCAATTGGACAATGTATGAGCATTTCACATCAATTTGAATCCAACATGTCATATTTGCATCAAGTTCAAACAACCAAGCATATTTGAAAATCCAGCAATGCAAAAATTATGAAATAAATGTCACAAAATAAAATACATCAAGATGAACAAGTGAAAAAAAATTGCATTCAATTTGGATTTATTTTCTATTTGTTATGAATTTTGGAAGTTAAATGAAATATAATGATTTAATGGAAATAACATGGAAATAATATGGAAAAGGAAATTTGAAATAAAAAATGGAAATGCATCATGCAGGAATCGAACCACGTACATAAAAATAGAGGCGCTGGGAAAAAATATTCACAATTGCCTTCGCCTGGAATCGAACCACGTTCACAAGCGCGTTTAACAAAACGCTGTCGTCTCATTAAATGAGTTGGCATGCCAACTCAGAGTCAAGGAATGCGTGGAACCGGTCAAGGAACGCATGGCCAATCGTTTTGACAATGGGACGCACGCGTGGCGGTGACAGGGATAAGCCCTAACATTCACACCAGACGGCCGGAATAGTGATTCCGGTCGTCTTCTCCGGCCAACCCGCGGCGGAGACGATGAAGATCATAATAATTTTTTCCAGATTTTCGCAAGGTATACATCAATGGAAAGCTCTCATCACGTAGAGAAAGGATATCACATTAACTAAGCCTAAAACATCACACATTTCATGAATCGAACGAAAACATCTTCATGTTCAAAACTTAAAATCAACATATCTCATTCAATATTTCACCAAATTTAAATCTAAACACATCAGAATTCTCTACTAAGTGAGATCTACAAGATCCTATGCATGAATTAGCAAAAGAAGAGATTCGAAAATCCACCAACCTGTTGTGCAGTGACCAAAAACAGTGGATTCAAGCTTCAAAAAATATCCAGATCTTCTCCTCCAACCTTGATATGAAGCTCTATGTAGGAATTGACACTTGAATTGTCCTGGATCTTGCTTAATTTGAACTTCCCATTGATATGCAAATGCACTTGAACAACTCCAAATCTTGCTCAAATTCCACGAAAAATAGATGAATCATGCTCCAAATTCCATGAAGATGCAGGATCTATGAAGAAAATGTGTGTTTGTGTGGAGAATTTTTGAAATCCAAGGAGAGAGAATTTTGGAGGGAAAAGAAAATTTGAGATCTAGAATTGTGATTATGAGCAATTCTGTTATGATTTGTTATTTATATGGTTCACTAATCACAATTCTAATCCACATTAAGCTTGGTTAATTAAGATTAATGAAATAGGAGGTGAAATGCAAAATTACAAAAATGAGGGTGCATGGCTAATTCCTACGTGAACAATAGCATGCAATGATCCATATTCACTTAAAATCAGCCAATGGACAAATTTTGAATGGTATTTGGCATGCATAATGAACCAATTTTGAATTATCACTTTTCCCTCCAAAATGCACATGAATGGACACATGGTCATATGAACTTTTTTCATGCAATGCAATGCTTGATTTGGAAAATATAGGCCATAAGAAGCGATTTGCAAAAAGAATGACTCCATTTGGAGTTTTGAAACAAAAGTTATGGCATTTTGAAGTTCCATGCACCCTTGGCAATCATTTGATCACAACTTCTCAACCGTTCATCAGATGCTCATGATCCTGGACTTTTTTGAAATGGGATAGAAAGATCTTCAACTTTAATGTTCAACAAAAATTCATTTGAAGCATCTTTAATGTTGGAAAGTCAAGTTGAATGTAGTATAAAAACTTGCCATTTTTGGAAACTTTCAATTACAGGTCACTTTCCATTTTTGGAAACTTTTGATCTGACCTCAAAATCTTCAAGATATATGCTTGTAATGATGAATGAACCTCTTTTGAACATGAATGAGGTGTCTCAACTCATCTCCCCACCTCATAGCCCTCAATTCTGGCACAGTTGACTTGTTGTGGTCCTCAGATGACCTTGCCATGCTCTGATCAGCTTGAGCCTCAACCACTTGAGGAATTGGCTCAGAAATGAAACCCTAGCTCACATAAGCTTCTCCACATAACCATGTGATCTCCATCTCAATAGAATACTTCACCTTCTTGAGAATCCCTGGTTGGAATAGAAGTCATTGATTAGGGTTGACCAGAGGTCAAAACCCTAATCCAGAGGAAATTGAACATGAATCATGAAACCCTGGATGATGACATAACCTTGATGATGGCAATATATCCTTGTAACCAAGATAATGCTCAACCTTTTAAGGATTAAAAAACCCTAATTGAAATGCACACCCTTAGATGGTTGATCATCAATTCAATAAGACTCTCAGGCTTGAATCTCTTAACCTCTCTATCTTCTGAAAAGACTTTGGAGGATGATCTTCTTGTTTCAGATGATATGCAACAATGCAAATGCCTAATGTCCTAAAATATGAAATGCAATATGTCAAACTAGTCCCAAGAAGAGGAGGGCAAATTTTGAGGTGTTACAATAACATGTTTCATGTAGTCTACTAACTCTTTAAAGGGGGCGATTAGGGCGGGGGGGGGGGGGCATGTTGGATCATGCTCAGGTTGGGGGGTTTCTCCGGATACCAAGAATATCAAGTTTGACTTACTCTTAAATTTCATATAAAGTATCAACCCTGGTCTTTCCAATGATGATATTATTTTTCGATTCCTTCCTTCGTTTGCAACTCCTTTTATTTTAGACCTATCTAATATTTTTCGTTAGTTCTTGAAGTAGATACATAACGGGTTGCTGGTTTGAGGTCTCTCAATCGTCAGTCTACTATTTCTTAATGCACCTCTTACATGACCAAATTGATGGCCTAGTTCTAGCATTTCCTTGCTCAAAATGGTATACAAACTTTAAGAGATGCACAAATCAATGATGAATTGGAACGAGTGAGATATGAAGATTAGAAGGATATTAAGATGCTCTTTCAGGTCTAATTTAAATTTGATGAAGCTAATAGCTTCATCATTCTTGCATAGATCTAGAAAAGGTTGTTGATAATCCTCAGTTGTTTGAGAAGTATCTCTGAGATCAAATCCATATCTTGAATGAGGAAAACATTAGTTTGAGGTTCTACTAACCATCAATATTGAAAAAAATAATCATGGATGCACAACTCTTGCATTTAGAAGATAGGGCTTCCTCCATCAAGTGAAAAAAGAGATTTCAAAAGGAATTATAGCCACTTTAGATCTGAAGGGCCGAAATGATTGGTCGCTTCACTAGGTTTGGATAATGTTGATTAAGGAAAACTCATAGGGTGTATTGTCTTCTGGCTGAGAGTAGAATATTTGACCTGAGTTATCAAGTCCATCTGCTTGGTTAGGTGTGTTATGAATTTAAGGTAGTGGTTACTAGTGTCGGCGTACAAAGTTTTGATAATGTCGTAGCTCAAATTTGGGTTTTAAACCCTGATGTTTCCTTCATGACATCTAGCAAGGACTCTAGCATAATATTGAAGGATGATGAGATAGAGTGAGAATACTGTGTTTTTTATTTCTTGTGTGGTGCTTGTAAAACAAATATGACTTTCCTCATGTCTCCGTTTACTAACATTTGGTATGGATGATAATCCTTTTATGGTCTATAATAAATGATATTCTTTTCTTCTAGGGTCCATCATTGTTTTTGATCGTCTTGGCGTCTATCTCTTTTAGCGTTTCTTGGTTGGGAGCTACACTTGCTCCTTTTTGAAGCTCTTTATACCCTTTGATATGGAAATACACAATATGGAAGTTCTCGGTCCTGGGATAACCTTCTCTTAGCCCTTGCCCAGGCTTCAACCTTGAGTGAAGGGTGGATTATTGTTAGCTTACTTTTCTTATCCATGGTAGCGAACCGAAGAGTAAGGTCTTGAAATCGATGGTGGCTTTGGTATTATCTCTCTCTTTCAAGGATGGTACTTTGTGAGTGTTTTATCAAGGTATTAGTTTACCTTTGTCAACCTCTCCCTTTGGAGAGTGGATTTGAGTTTTCAGAGGAAAAAAAGAACATTGTGGTTGTGGTAAAAAAAGGAAACATTTGTTTAATTCAAAAATACTTGTAAACATAAGATAACACTTTAGATGTCTATGAACATTAATTCTTAACATAAATTTTAAAAAAATTAAAGAATTCTTTCTTCGGGGCTTGCATTATTATGGAATAGTTGGCTAATTTCCTCGAGATGCCTCAGTCACGTCCTTACCTCGACCTTTGGATCCCCTAGTTTCATCCTTAACTTTATCCCAAATGTATTCCATTATACCAATGACATGTTAGGTAACTTTTGTCTCTGCTTCCTCTTTATCCTTGCTACTCAGGTATTTAGGATCAATCTTACCCTTGATCAACAATGATTATTTGCCTCCAGCATTGACCCACTCCTGATGGAGCTTAAGAAATGCTAAAAGCAGTATTGTCCAACCTCGAAGCGTGTCTGTATCATCATTAGATTGGTAATTCAACTTCAAATGGATCGTTGAGGAGATGACTCTTAGAGTGGCAAGGGTCTGACGACCAATTTTACAGTTATATATGGACTTGTAGTAGATCACCAGAAATTGAGCCTTCATTGTCTTCCTAGTTTCCTTTGTTCCAAAAACACCATTAATTTAACATAATCCCATAACCTTGTGGTTGATCCATTGAACTCTTGAAGGTTGCCACCTTTGTAGGAATGAGATTTTCTTGAGTTAAGTGTAATTTCTCCAAGAGATTGGCATGCATTATGTCACACGATCTTCTTAGGTCTATTAAGAACCTTTGAACGTCATAATTGGCCATAACAACCCTTATCGATAGTGGGATGTGCGAGTAAGGTACTTCTTTGAGCAGTTATTTATCATACTATAAAATAGGTGGCTGGCCTTTCCTAGACGATTCTTTTCATAATCTTTGCTCACGAAGTCCAATTGGAGTGTGGGAATTCTTACGAACCCACTCACGTGGTTGTCAGCATGGTCTGCTTTTGTGGTACTTAGTCTAATTTGTTTTCGTTGTCAACTGTTTCTGCTCGACTTTAAAAGGGAGTTTGTCCCAAGACTAGAATTGTTCTTCCTCAACATTCATTAGAATGAGTATTCTTTCTCAGTCACTAAATGTTCCTCTATGATGGTGTATGCGACTAGTAGCTCTTTCTCCACTTCATTGTCAGATTGTTTTTTCCTTTTTAGTCACTTGGGTCACTTCACTCATTCTTCTATGTGGTATTTCATCACATGGTCTTTTTTCTTTAGACATATTCTTGTTCTGGTAGAAGAATCTAGATGACATTCCTTTTCTAATTAAGTCTTTAATGATGCCCTTCAACGGTACACACTTCTATGTGTTATAACTGTTACATTTTTGGAAACAACAATATCAAGACTTATTAACTTCAGGGCATTCTTAAATTAACGTTGACGCTTCAACTTACTTTTTCCAGAACTTTCTATTAATGCACTCTTGTAGGACACTCTGTCTATGCATTCATAGGTTGTAATCTGGTATCTAGATTATGGTGCCCTTGTCTTCTTTACAAGGGTGGGGTTCCTTTGTAGCTTCACCCCTTTTCTCGTTTCCTGATTTGATCTCTTTAGCTTCTCTTTTGATTGTCCCTACCTTCTTGAACCCTCCATTATTTATCACCTTACTTGCGTCCAGTTTTTCTTTGTATATATACCTTTCAACCCTTGTGAGTAGAACATTGAACGTTTTTTAGGCCCTTATTCATATGCTTTGGGAAAATTTAGATCTCGGTTGGAGTCTGAGACTTAACAAAAAAAATTCATCTCATAATCAACGTATTTGACCAATATTACTTCTCCATTGAATATTTTAATGTATGATCACAACAAATCGTCATTTCATTGTCTGACAGATCCTAAGCTTTCTACTAACTCGGAATACCTTCAAGATATTGTGAAATGTATGGAGAATCGTATGTGAAACTCTCGCTAGAAATTGATTGCCATCTTCCTTAAACCTTAAACAAACCTATGACACCTTCTAGAATAAATGACCCTTCTAATAAGAGTATTTTTTTTTTTTGTAAGGAAGTTATTAGTGCATTTGAAAATTTGAAGTAAGTCAAAACTACAAATATTAAAAAGTAGCATAAGAGATCCAAATAAAAAAAAATTATAATACATGAAAAATGAGATTCTGGAAAAAAAGAAAACTTGAAAATGAGATGAAATAGAAATCCAAATATCTACGCTTTTGATAAATCCATTAAGTTATATACTATTTTGTCAAAACAAAATATTTTTCTTATTCTTCATCAACTATAGAAGAAGAGTTTTGAGATTTTTTCTCTTTGGAATCACCTTTTGGCATTGTATTTTTTTAATGGAAACAAGTGGTATTCAAATAGATATGATTTTTCTTTTCTACTTTTAGTAATTTTATTGTCTGACTACAACCTTCATCGTTATTTTGTTCATGTTACTGAAACAACGTTTTTTTGTGTGTGTTTCTTTTTCTTTGTTGCAGTGCTCATTTTATTTTGGTTAACATGTCAATTTTGATTAATTACACATTCATTCAACAATTTCGTAATGTTACAAATAGTACTCCTTGATATTTTAAGTTATTCCAATTTTATATAGTATCAATTTGGATAAGAATGATAAATTGACTCTATTTCAATTGATATTCACAAACTTACACACAGCCTATAAAATAAAAACCCCTAAAAAAATAGATATAGTTATAGATTTGGATAATTATTTTAAAAAATAAGCGGATATAAATGTAGATATCAACACTTTAATATTCATTCCGTTTCATATCCACATAATATATATTTATATATGGATAACGTTAACTTGTGTCTTTGAGGTATTAAATTAAAAAATAATATAAAAAATTTCTTGAAAATATGTATTGAATTTAATATAAACTTACAATTAATAATTTTGTTGATTTTTTCAATACAAAATTTTTACTTATAGATTTTTAAACATGTGCTCCAAGGACATAAGTTAGCATTCCAATTTATATTTATATATTTTAATTTATATTATTTATAAAAATATATGTCAATCAGTTATAAAATTATAAAATTATAAAATATATATCAATTTTAAATTATTATATATTTAATATAAATATTCATTTATTTTAACAATGTTTGAAAACTTTTTAATATTTTTAAAAACATGATAGTTTATGATTAATCTATTATAGAGATTAATTACTATTCACTATTAGTGTAAAAAAAATTATACTATAGATTCATCACCATCACCCGTTTGCATTATTTTATAGGTTTTCAAAATAAAAGTCAAACTTATTTTAATATCCAACGTCTAAGATTAACTGACGGTATAAAATCCTTTTACATTATCAGTGTATTTCAATTAAATTTTTATTTTTAATAGGAATATAAATCACTAATATGGGTATCATGATTTATATATTGATGGATATATGTATTAATTTTGATACCCAAATAGGTATGGTTCAGGCACAATTTTTTTAAAATGTATAGAGATTAATAATTGTCATCTCTAAATTTGAATGTAATATGTTTGATATAGACATGTATATTACTTTTAATTTATTTTAATTTAAATTTATGAATATATTTTTTAATCATGAAAAAGAAATATCTTTCTTTTTTTCTCATTTTCACTCTAACCGAACAATAAGGAAATATATAATTGTTGAGTCAATTTCTCATCACTAAGACTATCACTTTTTCAACATCTTTTTCTTCCTTTCAATGCTATAATAGTGAGTGGAAATTGATAAGTGGGTCGTTGTTGTTGTTGTTGGGATAATTAGTGAAGTAGGAGAGTAAGTTAATGGGATTAGACAGAGGGAGCAGGAAAGAGCAGGGTAGTGAATGAAGGTGGAGGGTCCCTCCCTCCCAAGTCTAAAATCTGTACACAGATCATAATGTCATATATAGGATTGTGTACCATAAATTAAATTGAGTAAGCAAGCAATTGTGGGAGTGGAAGGTTCCTATAAACAATGTGCACGTGGTAATAGGGACAATATCAAGACCAAATCTAAACACTTTCTTTTACAGACGTACTATGCTAATAGTACAAGTGTTCACTCCACTTTCTCCTATCCTTCCCTCCCACTGTCGGTTCCTTTAGAAAGCATAACAAACATGTTGCCTAAATGAGTGAGGAGTAAATGTAATAAAAAAAACATGTGGTTATTCTAAAATTGACCTTAGTGAAATTGTAAACAAACCCTTTAATTAAAATGTCTTGTTGGGTTGTACAAGACACTCTAGTCCAAACTTTGTCCCACGTCTAGCTCTTTTGTCTTTTAGATTCAAGAGGTTGAAAAATTGTAAGCCACTCAACTTTGGTCTAATGTGGATCATTTGAAATGCTTTGGTATCAACCCTCACTATCCACTTATTGTGGTGGAGTTGTGATCGATTTTTCCGTGAAACATATACAATAATGGTTTTGTTCATCGAGGCTCACGTATTTCGGGAGTAATGTGTGATATAAAAATATTCACGAAACATTAGACAAAGGTTCAAAATTTTGTCTCTCAATTAGTCATATAGTGCATGTGATGAGGCCAAAAACACATGTTCATATCCATGATTTACAATTTTTTTGACATTATTTAACCATAACCAACTCTTTGTAAAAGAATAAAGAAGAAAAGAGTGGGAGGAAAGAATGTATTGAATCATTTTCAGTATCATAATGAGTCTCATGCAATAGCGCAGTGGGATTGCATATGGTTACAATATTTTAAATCTTACTGTTAGAAAGCCAAGGCCTCTAAAATAAATTCCTATGAAAGGTGCTAGTCTTATGGGGCCAGCTTGATTGTATTTCTGTTTATAGTTGTAACTGTCATTTTATATTGTAAGATTACAAATGATGAAGGTGAAACACATGTTTCCCTTTCCATGGTTTACTATGTATTTGCAGTTTTAATGGCTAAAAATTATGAGTGCACTGTCTCTAATTGGTAGCATTGGTTTATCTCTTATCAAACAAACATGTTGGAAGAAGGAAATGCTCGAATAAGAAAATGTTTGAAGTTACATGAAGAAGGATGGTATTGCATGTGTCTTGAGAGTTGAAGTTCCACATTGTTTTCATTAAAAGAAAGTTTAGTGTTTATATATCTTACACAAACATAATTTATTTATCAAGAGAAATGCTCTTTCCATTCTTAGGGGTGCAACCCACACCTCTGTAAATCTGAATATGTTCTTAATGTGTTCGGAGGTTCATCTCCAGACGCACCAAAAATCACACCAAACTTGACTTTTCCTTTTCTGAGATCCACTCAATTTTTGAAAAATATTAGTCCAAAATGCATATCCGTGTATTATTTAAATATTCCCGAAGATGCATCTCATAAATATTTCTTGAAATCTTTTAAAAAATATTCGAAACGTGTTAATTGCACACGGGAAATGTTTCAGAGATGCATTCTCAAAACCCCCTAATCATTTCAGACCAATACCGTTGTCCTAACATTGTAATTTTTAGGCACACGAGAAATGTTTCAGAGATGCATTTCCAAAACCCCATAATCATTTCAGACCAACACCGTTGTCCTAACATTGTAATTTTTTTAGGCTAGGTTATATTAAAGTAAACTAAGCTATATTAAAGTGATATGAAAGTAAAAAGCTACACATTAATTAAATTGAATTTAAAAAGTCAAGATCATACATAACATTTGTTCAAAAAAAAACTCCAAACATAAACTACTAGGTATGTCTAATCCCCTGTCTTCTCCTCCGCCTGTACTGCCCGACATTTCGTAACTTGATAATCATGCTCTCCACAAGGGCTAATTGGGGATTGTCATCATCAAATAGTCATGCTTTTATGTCTGCTCTACTCATCTCCATAACACGCCAACAAACCATCATCATGTGCTCAGTGTATTAATCCCTAGCCTCAATTACCTCCTGATTAGCTGACCTATGTGGTCTTACAAGAGTGTCTGGTGTCGTGATAGAGTGTGACACCCTATAGAATCATGTCATGTAGTCGTATGCATAGGCCCAATGTACAAGAGCTAGTACACTATGATATTCCTCTTGTACCAGATGACTCTTGAAATCGTCAAGTATCATATTGAGATCTTTGTAGAGGATGGTGAGAGGAGAAAACTCATAGGGAAGATAAGGTTTAAAATAGTCAAACTGTCGCATCACTCGCTTGGGAAGATAAGGATACATAAGTTATGACCTACATGTCAGCCATTCCGGAGTATAAGGAAATGATGTCCAGCAGACGTATCTCGCGATGACCCCCGTATGGACAGAAGCAAATGTTATTTGTTACATTATGGTCAATATGCATTGTGAATGGATCGATCCCTTTATTCCCTGTGCACGAAAGAAATGCGCCGACATGTGGCCAATCCTTAGTGTATATGGTCTTTGAAATTCTATTTCTCATGGGACATATGTTAATACAACTTATCCAACTTTTAAAAACCCGTTTAAGAACAGTTTGACATCAATAATAACCAATCTAAAAATCTATATAATAACACAAGATATTTGTAACCTAATTCATTGAAACCACACCTACGTTTGGGGGATATTCTACCCAAGAAAAGAAATTCATTACTTTGAATTAGAACAATTAGTCTTATAAGAACCTTCAAATCCTATGAAGTTATATGCCTCTCTCTAATCCTAGTGACTTTCTATTTAGGTTTTCCTCTAAATATGAGAACCCCTCCCAATTTCTTTTAATATCTAATTCCAAGTGATACACTCAATAAATAAATCACTAATCTCAAGTGATCAACACAATAATATCTCTATTAATTGTTAAATTTACAACTCAACTAAGACACACCAACAACTATGCCAAGTGACTGAAACATAGAGTGGTGTACAATAATAGATTCAAAACTAATCCTTATTATGGCATTGACTTGGAATACAAGAAACAAAATAATCACAAACCCTAGGCGCTAAGAGCTAAGTCTTGTACACAAAATTGTCAACTAAAACATGAGAATAGAGTCTCCTTATATAACAATATCTTCTGGGTTTTTTCTACTTGGATAAAGATCTGATTTTGTCCAGAATTAATAGAGAATCTTATTGGAATTGATTTCTCTATAAAACTTTCTAAAAGATATGATTTTTTACATTCAAATTCAAATCTCCATTTAAATTTGATTTGATCCTCAACAAATGTCAAACAAATCAATCATACATTGCTAACAAATCTGATTGATATCCAACAAGAAAATTCCCGCCAAACAACATCCCTTATAGCCTGCTGACGAGGAAGATGTTACATTGCACATGCTGGAATATCGTGTTCCACATGTTGCACAAGTACATCCAAATTAACTCTTCTCCATGACATGTAGACCTTCTTTGTAGAGAGAATCTTGGATATAATAATTATGAACCAAACTAGAATACCATTTGTCTATTGCTAGAGACCAGGTGTTGCAGCACACATGTTGGAACATTGTGTTCAACATGTGTCCCTTCTTCACCATAACTAGCTTGAGAAAACTCCATGTTGTTTTGCATAATGCATCCAATCCCAAAATACCCCTCCCCCCCCCCCCCCCCCTCCCGATAAATTTTGGCAAAACAACTCTTCAAGCAAAAAAGCAGCTAAGTATCAAAGATATACTTAGATCAAAAACAACAGCAACAACAGAAAAACCAAACACCAAACATCAGCAGCAGAAGCAACACATAACAAAGCATAATTAATAGATTATGAGGTAGTTACACAGACAATATTATGATTTTGCTACACATAATGCTCCATAAATAATTAATATGCAATCATTAAAGATGAGTTAGTCATGCATGTATACATAATTAGTGGTCAATAGTCAAATGTGAGAAGCTACTACTAACATACAGAGATATCAGCACACACGGTAGTTAAGGGCCCGTTGCCAGGCCAGATGCTTAAGCATGTCTGCACATAGAAACCAAATCAGTTAGTACTATACAAATCACTCACCACTAATCACATCATGATATATCAGGACAACAGAAGATCCTTATACATTACAAAGCTGGTAGTTAAGTCAGTAAATACACCATTACTCCCCCATTTTTGCCATAATTTAGCAAAGGTAGCAGCTAGGTCAGTATTAGCCATGAGCATAGTCGGTGAATGTGTCAGATAAGAGCACACACAAAATCAGAAGTAAAACCTATCAACAACAACCATGAGCACATTTGTTGATCAGAAAGCCAGAACATCAGGACTGAAGCTAACCTAGAATAGTTCCTGACGAAACAAAATTAACCAAGCCTTCATCATCATTTGAGTAGGTTTCTTCTTCAATGCAAATCCAATTCTCCAAGTCTTCTTAACTAATCCAAATCTCTCTTTCAAACCTTGGACTTGAACAGACCTTGGAACAAATATGAAGTGCATGAGAATCCAATTAGTATAACACACACGCCAAGATGTCACACAACATGTTCCAAACATCTTGCTATCCATTTTGCCTATATAATTAAAGAAACAACATTCCCATTGGGCTATTTTTAGGCAATACACATATTAAACACTTCTTCAAGATTGCAACAAGCTAATGCATAATAAACAAAGATTATAAAAAAATTATCAAATAAGTACACCATTTTTTGTTTTTCTCCCCTTCTTTTTCTAAAAAGAGATAAATGATATAGGACCACCATCAATCAAACAACCCTACAGTAGATCCTGTAGACAGATATGATATTATGCACACTCTCCCAATCATTCTTTAGATAACAACAACACACAACTACTTATGAGTAACATCCTTTCTTGAGTATCATCATATCATCATCTCCCCCTAATTTTGTCAAACTAGGTAAGGGGTAAAAAACCTAGCTCAGTATTGACATAAGTACTAGATAACAAGAACCCAAGAGCACATGCCACAAACTTGCAGTAGCAACAACAACAAGTTGAGGTGAAACCATATCAGTTTTATCAACAAGTGCATAAATGTTGTACACAATGTATGAGACATATTTCCCAACATTCAGAATGTCACTCAAATTCAGAAACCCAGGAGAAATACCATCATTCATCATTGTCTTCAAATATTGAGCATTACTAATGAGCTCCATAATTTTATATTATTTCAGTGCTTCAACATAATGTTCCTTTTCAAGAGACATTTTCTTATGATGAGCAACATTCCTTTTCTCATATAAAAGCATAGCCATGGATCTCAATGTCACTTCCCTCATCAGATAACTCAAAAGGATGAGAGTTCAAAAAAGTGATCGAAGCATCCATAAGCAACGAATGAATAAGAGGCGGTTAGCCTGCTTGGTTATGTTTCTTGTTCTTCAATCATATAGAATACTATGATTGAATCATTTGATGCTTGTATACATATATTGCTACCAATAGAAAAATAAAGTGATGTATTCTAAAAACATTCTTTTCTTTATGTTTATGCTTAGTGACAGGAAAATCCAAGGTACGACCAAATATATCGATGTCCGACACACTTCAAGTCAGAAGTGTTGTCAGAGACGATTTATACATCCGGCTAACACAATCAATCCCCCAAATAAAGTCAGAGGTGTTGTCAGAAATGCTTTGTACGTCCAGCTAAAGAAACCAATCCCTAAATAAAACCATGGTTGTTGTCGGAGACACTTTATACGTCTGATTAAAGCTATCAATCCCCCACATAAAGTTAGGGGGTGCTGTCGGAGACGCTTTATACATCTAGATAAAGCAATCAATCCAATATATAAAGTTAGGGGTGTTGTCAGAGATATTTTATATGTCTAGATAAAGCAGTCAACCCCCACATAAAGTCAAAGGTGTTGTCAAAGATGTTTTGTACATCTGGCTAAAGCAATCAATTCCCTATAGGAAATAATGACCCACCTTGTCTGGAAGTTAGCCACTCCAAATGCCATGGTGGGTTGGCCACACATCTACCTTTGTCCAAGTTTTCATCTGGTAGGGGAAGGGGAACCAATCTTTGGCTAGGAACGACTCCAGTAACGTCCAATAAACTTCGAGGAAAGAATTCGTAAGTTCATAAAGATCTGGAGTTGTGCACTCAAGGTCATGCCAAATACCTCAAAACAAGTACCAAAAAGAAATAAAACTTGTATTTCCTCTTTCATTGTCATTATGACGTCCAATAAACTTCTAGGGATTGCCTCATAAGTTCATAAAGATTTGGAGTTGTACACTCAGTAACGTCCAATTAACTTTTAGGGAAAACTACGTAAGCACGCAAAGATCCAAATACAGTACCCAGGATCATAAAAAACACCTTAAACGGGTAAAAAGGCATTTCATTCAATAATAGAACTATTTCTTTATACTTTTCCATTACAAGGTACTATAAAATAGTACCATAAAAAAAGATATGGACAAGGGCCACAATAAACCTACTTCTACAGAGAAACAATCTTCACATGTATGATAACTTGATCTGATTGAATTTTCTGCTTGGAAAGTGTCAAAGGATGATGAAAATACTCTAATTGATCCAAAGATTTTTCAAATGACTGCGAAACCATCTCATGGGTGGAACTTGTATAGTCAGCCAACGGTTGGGTCAACAAAGCATTATGAGAATGAAAGAGTTATAATGCTTTGTGAGCATACCCCACACTACTTCGAATAATAGGAAAATCTTGGTCTGTCATCACCATGGTACTCACTAACTGAGCCACGTGGATGGAAAGAGAATCAACGAGCTTCAAGGGAAGCAAAAGATTATTTTCCCTAGAAAGAGAGGTAGAAGTTTCCTTTGCCTCATGCAGGTACCTATCCCGTTGAAGCTTCAAGTCACGACTTTTTCCTCCATCCGTTGCTTCTCAATGCAATTCCATTCGAACCAGAAAGCGTTTTAGCGACTGAATGTACCAAGAGCCAAAGCGGCCAAGGCGTGTCGGGTACACCTGGCCATGTTGCCTATTTCTTCCTTCAGAATGAACCCAAAAAGGCTAGCTAAGTAAGTTTATTCCTATTTAAAAGGAGGGGGTTGCCAATCTTTGGTAGAATGAGAGCCAGGTCCCATCAATAAAGGGTGAGCAGTCACCTTGGGCATTTGATAAAGTTGGTAGGTTCTCCACAATAATATTATTTATGACTGGCCGTACTCCCCGCCTTAGAACTTGGAAATACTCTTCATTACCCATGCATTCTACACAGTCACAAGTAAATGTATACATCAGGAACATGCATGTTAAAGATATCATAAAATTCAAAAGACCCAAAGCTTACCAAAAATGGTTTTTCTCTCTTGCCGATAGTTGGATTTTATCAACAATTAAACATCAATAAGACACTTTAAATGTTTCTTATCAACCTCTATCACGGGGGTAGCTCCCTTTATATATCCCAGGTTGCTAATGAATTTCACTAACTAGGATTTCGGATAGTGAACCTCTTTCGAGAGATCCTTTTCATTATATACAAAAAAGTGGTTTCCTAGTTGTCATACCCCAAAATTTACCCTCCCTTTTCCTACCTTTTTCTTAGTTTCATTGGCATACATGGAATCATATCATGAATCATCATAACTTTAGCATGGACTTTACATTAGGTCATTGGCTCACAAGCATGACCATATTCTTTATTTAATCTTAACATTAGTTTTTTTTTTCATTTTTGATTTACTTATCAACTAGCCAAAGCATCAATAAGAGATGGTAATTGTTTATTCCCTTGTTCATGTAGGTGATCATGCCTCAATTCAAGATAAAACAAATGTTCATTTTGGTCAAAAAAGATGCAAGTTTGGTTCATGTGTTTATTTCCATGCCATTTCATCCAATATTCAAGGCATCCTAAAGATCATTCAAGCTTTAATCAAGTTTTCTTAGAGGGATGCTCATTCCATCATCATTTTGGTTTGGGATGCTAGAGAAATTCAAGCTTGCACAAGTTCGCACAAGTTTGGTTGACCTAATTTGCAAGTGTCGCTTACTTTTGGTTCAAACCAACTTCTTCAATTTCCAACCAATTGACAAGCTTCTTTTATCCAAATGTTCCTAATGAATTCCTCTGCAACTTTTCTTCAAGGCTCAAGCATCAATTCAACCCCTAAGGACCCCAATTTTGGAAAGGGCTAAGCTGCGAAATTGGGTCAAAACCTTGTCATGACCCCCACTTGGCAGCCATGCCATTTTCAGCTTAAGCACCTTTTAAGTCTCATTCCTTTTGCATTTTGTCAAGCTCATAAAAAAGTTAATTTGGCTCAAAATGCACAAAGGAATCAAACGTTACAGTGTCATGAACTTGGAGTCTCAAGATGCCTAAAACATGCCAAGACTGTTTGACCAAATGCTTGACTTAGAAAGCATGTCATAACCTCAACTTTCAACACTTTCCATTTTCACCTCAGGCATCCTTTTGATGGGATTCTTTTTGCATTTAAATCAATGCAATGAGATGAACATAAGGCACAAAGAAAATCACAAAATGCACGAGGGAATTCCATTTGGCATAGCTTCAAACATGATGCCATGAACTCTGTTTCGCATGATGCCCATATTTTGCAATTATAGGTCATTTTGCATTTTGGGAGCACTTGCACATGTGCAACTTACCCGTGACACCAAAACACGTGCAAACAAGCTGAAAAATGACTAGGTTTCATTATCAATTCATGCTTTGCTCACCTATTTTGATACGAGCATTCAGCCCTAGATCACACGATTTAAAATCTGTTTGGCATGTGTAAGCTTCCTATTTCATTTCCTATAAACAAAGGAGCATTTTCCCTTCATTGGCAAGCTTGAATAGCCAGAAAACCCTGCCTCACTTAAACCCGATATCACTCCCAAACTAGTTTGTGGTTTCTTCAATTCAAGCTCTTTCAACCTTAAATATTTGCCCAGAAAGCTTCATCAACATCATCTGAAGCTAACTGCATCATCACTATGCCTTCAAACCTCTTGCATCATGCTCCCATTTCTGCCATTATTGACCTTCGAAACTTCAACTGGAAAGGTAGCTACGAGCTAAATCCTTGAGCAAACAAATTACGACTCTCTTTACATTGTTCCACTGATCAAAATCCCTCAATTACGATTCATTTATCTTTCATATTATTCATTTGATTTTACTTTGAACACTTATGCTTCTTCATGTTCTTGAGCAAAATTCTCCCTACTCTGAGCCAATCAATGACTATGATGTAGGGAGACATGAACGATGATGTGTTGCGAAGCTAATACCATGCTTAGGTGTTGCTAAAAACATGAGTTCATGATTTGCAGAAATCATACTGAAGGTTGAAGATGAAGTTTCCTCCGTGCGCCTTGGTGCCAAATATTTGAATCCCAACTAATCAGAACATTCCACGCGCTTTTTTTGAATTTCTTGACCTTTGGCGCCCTAATTCTATTTTTATTTTATTTTCTTTTATTCCATTTCTTTTCCATTTAATTTCTCCCTCATTTTTAATTCAATTTGATCCAAAAAAATTTACACAAGGTCTCTAAAAATATTTTGCATCACATACATTTTTCACACATTTTTCTAAATCATTTTTGCATTTTTGGTTATTTTTATTTCCTTTTGCAATTTATGTTTTAACCATTTTCAAACATCATTTCATTCAACTTTTGAGATCTTTTCATTTGTAATACTCTTGACTTCTCATGATTTTTCCATCCATTTCTTTTATATTTTGATATTTGTTTTGCATTTTCTCTAGATTTTCCATTTTAAACCATTTTAAATCATTTCAAAACCTTTTGATTTTCATTTTTAATTAAATCTTTGTCTTTCTTTTGACTTTGCTTGAGTGATTGCTTGGTTGATGTGATCTTCAACATTTCAAATCATTGATATATGGTCCATTGGTTGATTCAATCTTCTTTATTGAAATATGTTTATAGATGATCATTTGATCATATTTTTTCCACTTTGAGTTAGTGATAGATCACTCCTTGGTGTATCATATGTTTGAGTCCTTTGACTTGTTGATAGATGATCCCAATGTGATAACTTGAATTTTTTTTCTACCATCTAACCCTTAACATCTAACATCAAACCTCTAACACTTTAAAATTCTTGCAACTTCTATTCTTGCAATTTACTTTTATGTTTCATTCATCATATCACTTCATACATTATTCATCTTGTCTTATTCATCTTATGTGTATTATCTTGTGTTTAGTATGCTTGACAATCTCAATGAATCAAAGCATGATAAAATGGATATAATTGATCCTTAAGACATATGCTTGACTTGGAGTGATGTTGAACTTTGGACTTAAGGCTTAGAACTTTGCATGATCTTAGACCCATTGACCTCCTAATCACTTGCACCTTGTTCATATGTTAAACTTTTGAACTTGTGATCTTGTCATCTTGTTTATTGTTCATTGCCTTATGCCTCTGCTTATCAGATCCATCTGTTTAGGTTACCTAACAATGAGACCTAGGCTTAGTACACTTTTGCACTCACATGGCTTTCTCGGGCTACCTAGCAATGGGACCTTAGGCTAGTTTTTATATGATCATACATTATGGTTTTATCCATCTCCTTCCCTTTGATTTAGCTTGATCAAATACCATTTGATCAGCTAGATCCTTTAACTTTGCGCATATTCCCCCTGTCTTTGTCAAGTGGCCATAAGTCTCTTGGTCACTTGATGGGATTTGCCTCTACTACTTTAGAGATGTTAGAGGATAAGCCTAAATCTAGAGGGGGAAGGGGGGTGAATAGATCCCAAATTAAAATTTTGTTCAAAACTTTGATTTAGAAAAATTTATGACGCAGAAGCAAGTTTAAAATATTTCCCGGATCCAAAATCGTCTAACCGAACCTTCTATTAAAAAACTCGAATATGCGTATGAGTAACAATGGTACGATGATAATTCACAAGTTAATTTATAAATACTTCAAGCACTAAATTGAATACTATACTAAAGTAACTATCTGTCTCCAATGTCAACAACACACTAAAGACCAGTTGACACAATTCATCAAACACTTTGCGTGCAATCAACAAAGTTTGGATATTAGTGTAGTGTTTGTAGTTTTTAACAACTAATCACTACCAAATGGTAAGTGATTACTACACCAACACAATTTATCAAAGATTTCAAAAGTTATTATCCAAAGAATGTTGATCAAGAGGTCAAAGTAATTAACAATTTGTGAATCGAAAAATAAATGAGATATAGATAGATAGAGAGAAAGAGTACAAAAGGATTTGTTTAGGCAGTTCCCTAATCGACCTCGTTATGGGTACATCTACCCTCAATTCGAATTCGAATTGAGATATTAATATAATAAATCTTACTTTGCAAAATTACCAATAAAAGAGATGAGAAATCAAATCCACAAACCCTAGGTTTGTTCTTGACTCTAACACCTCCAAAAACCTTGATCAAAGCTTTATCAAGTCACCAACAATGCTGCTTCAACTCACCTGTTGTTGTTACTTCCTTACACGACCTCCATGTCTCAAGGCTTTCACCCAGCTGAATTAATCCCAAGTGCACACTTACTGAACTCAATATTTTTCAATGCGATCCACCATTTCACACTACTCCCTTGACGACACACCTAGTCTCAAGGCTTTCACTCGGTCGGATCTGAATTGCACAATCTTGACAAAAGCCTCAAACCCTAAAGATCTTGAAGGGAAACCCCAAAATGGTTTTCTTATTTGAATCCCTCAAAGATCTCAACCCAATATTCTCGGTACAAGAAACCTAATTAGACGTTATCAATCCTAATTTATATGTCACCTAATCAAAAAGTGATTATATGTAGTTTGATTGTGTGTATGCATAGATTGAATTAAAGATGATGAGATGTTTTTAAATCTTGGATTCATGTAAGTTTTACTCACTCTAGAAACCTTACTAGAGAATGATGCATGTATGAAGTATTTATATGCATGGGTGATTTGGGGCAAAAGGAAATGCAAAGGAGGATTGAAAAATATGAAATTTTGAAGAAAAATATCAGATAGGTTGACCTATACAGGTTATGTGTTGACCTGTTCGATGCATAAGTCAACCTGTCCAAGGTCATGTGTCGACCTATGACAGTTATGTGCTCCCTATATGTCGACCTGGAGACTCGATACATGAAACAGAAGCCACATGCTTTAATACAACAACATACATGTCGACCTATAGACTTCATGTGTTGACCTATAGCCAAGAAAATATTTCTAAAGGTTGACCTGTAGTTCTACGTGTCGACCTATAGCTAGAAGTGTTTTTCCATAGGTTTACCTATAGTTCTATGTGTCGACCTATACTTCTATTTTTCATTAAAAAAATGATTTTTCATGCATGTTTGACGCATGAGACCTTTCCCACATTGTTTCCAAATACTTTTATGCTTCCTAATGCTAATATTCACATAGAGATTCAGAGGATACCGTCAAATATTAATTTACGCTAAAGTATCCTAATTTTGACATCATACAAAACACGTCTAACAGAAGTTGCACTCACATACTCCCCCTTTTTTATGATGGCAAAACTTGAGACGATGTGTATGCGTTTGCAATGAAAAGCTCCCCGTGAATGTATGCATCCTACATCTTCATTCATCTTCATCTTACTTCTCCCCCTTTGACAACATAAAAAAGAAACGAAGCAATCCATGAGAAGAATCTAAAATCACGCATAAACGAATATAATACACATTGACATTTTGCAAAGATAAGAACATAAATATGATAACACTAACATAGAATGATTTGCATATTGAAAAGAAATACTTAAGCATAAATATAAGACAATAATGCAACAATAGAACAAATTGTCACAACTTATGCCACATAATCACAACACAATCATGAAAAATGAAGGATACAAAGTGAACACCAAATACTTGACATGCTACATAAACGACATGATTATGTGACATACACCTTTGGTTCTCCCAAAATGCTGCACACGCATGTGCTCTAGCAAGGCGATAAACAAATTACCACCATACAAACCAAAAACATAGATGAAAACGTAACAATGACACAAAATCAAGGATATTGTTAACAATGTAACATGTTTAATCATAAATCATGAGAAAAATAGACAATAAACTGATGCACCAATTACTATATTTCAAGGAGAATGAAGATAGCATAACGTCACTATAAACATATGAATTTACAGACATCAATTGGACATTATTGTAATTGATCATACATGCA
Organism: Lathyrus oleraceus; assembly: GCF_024323335.1. Classification (NCBI taxonomy): domain Eukaryota; kingdom Viridiplantae; phylum Streptophyta; class Magnoliopsida; order Fabales; family Fabaceae; genus Lathyrus; species Lathyrus oleraceus. The sequence goes on from NC_066581.1 coordinate 207,290,146, forward strand.
TTATCTTATACGTCAAGAACATCAATTATATGAACCATAAACAACATGCAAAAATAAAAGCTTACACACAAAAACAGAAAATGAAATGATAGTACCGTGCTTGTGAAATGATGAGGAATGCACTCTTATGAAATATACTTGTCAAGAAATGTTAGATAGACAAGATATATTCAAAATGCACTAATATAACATTTAGGCAAGTTTGAGATGTCAAGAATTCCTATTTCCCGTCGAATGTTAAAGAAGGGTTCGACCGCAAGTGGTTTTATAAAAATATTGGCAAGTTGATTTTTACTATGAACATGCTCAAAAACGATGTCGCCTTTTTCAACATCATCACGTAGGAAGTGATGACGAATCTTAATATGCTTAGTATGAGAATGTAGCTCTAGGTTCTTAGTTAGTTTAATGGCACTAGTGTTGTCACACAAAATCAGAATACAACTTAGTTTTATATCAAAATCAAGTAATTGTTGTTTAAGCCACACGTCCGCTATGTATTTCGCCTCGGCAGTTGACAATGCAACCGAAACTTATTTCTTGCTATGTCAACTAACTCAGGAATTTTAAAATGTGTGACAAGTCCCACTAGTGCTTTTCCTATTCGACTTGTAACCGGAAAAATCGAAAGCGGTGTAACCAACTAAGCTACAATCACTCCCTTTGGGACACCAAAGCCCATAATTTGAAGTACCATAAAGATACCTAAAAATACGTTTGACGCCTTTGAGATGAGATTCCTTAAGGGACGATTGATATCAAGCACAGATACAGACACTAAACATGATATCTGGACTAGATGCAGTGAGATATAGAAGAGAACCTGTCATACCTTTATATTTCTTCACTTCCACATCCTTACCATTTTAGTTCCTTTCCAAGTTACCGTCCGTAGTCGTCGGAGTGTCAATCGAATTTGCATCAACCATGCTAAGTCTCTTTAGTAAGTCCCACATAATCTTTAAAAACTCCTCTACAAGTTGCATGTCAGTGGATCCAAAAATAATATCATCGATATAACCTTGAAATATTCCAAGTAAGCATAAGCTAGACACGATATAACATACATGTGAAGATATTTAGATAAGGTCACTACAATCATTTTAAATGAAACGCACATTGGTTATCACTTGAAATTTTCAGAGTGAGAACTCATAACATATATCATACACAAAGTAAATCATATACCCTCTTAAACAATAAACATGCAAAAGAAAGAACTTCCTTACAAAGCAAAAGTTGAAAAGATATTACCTCACTGTACGAATGACGGAGGATGAACATGCATTCCACAAGAAAATCTCGAACTAAAGTTGGAATAAATGCAAAACGTGCCATACAACCTTTAGACAACAACGATCTTACCACTTTTCTCTTTGACAAAGTACTTGAAAGTATGATTAAAATGTATCCAACAAGATTATTGATTTGATGATCATCCTAATAGTTAGACTTTCAATCTTGTTTAATTATGATAATCCTCTTGCTCCTCCTCTCGTTTTCTCATCTTAGGTTGATCAATCCCTAATTTGATGAACTTTAGTATGTCTTGTCAAAGATAACCTACATCATTAAAAACAATACCTTTTTTGATACTTCTCGGATAAAAAACATTAGTAATAATCAATACACTTTTAGCAATTAAAGACCACTAGAAGTTGATTCCTTTTGGTCATATAACCCTTCTTCCTCGCCACAAACTCAACGAAATAGGAAGATGTAACACGTCAAATATCTTGAGTATCGACAAACAAGATCCCATACTCTCTTCATAGGTCCAAGACATTTATCCTAAAAAATATACAACAAGTGTTGGATACCCTATCTTCATTGGGTCCTTGGGGGTGAGCGAAAACAAGGTTGCATTTTGGCAACCATTGAAAGGCTCCTTTAGGAACTAAAAGTTTCCTAATTTTTCATTTTTCAATAGTATGACCTTTATTGCAACAAAAGAGACAAGACAAGTTAAGATGAGATGTGCCTTTTCTATTAGACTCATTTTTGACAAATTTATATTTCTTATATGAATGGTTCAAACACCTTTCATATTTAGATGGATCAATAAAATAAGAAATATTTGGTTGTAAGGTTTTGTCTAATTTGAGTTGAATAACATTTATCTCTTTTTTATAATTATGACAAGATTTACAACCAAACCTAGAAGGTTTTTCATCCTAATTCTTGTCACTTTGAAAATCTATCATAGATCTCTTAATAGCTTCCAACTTCCTTTCGGATTCTAACACTTTAGCTTCTAAGTGTAAAAATACTTTTTCATGTGAAGTTAATTTGCTCAAAGCATTTAAGGCCTTTCTATGAAGATTTTCAAAGACATTTTGTAATTGAGAATAAGATAAATCACTAGTAAGCTCAAGTTTAAAAGGGCTTACTTATTTATTCTTCCTTCCATTTGCCATAAGACAAATTCGAGTTGATTCTACATTTGAAGTGAAACTTTCATCGCTTGAGGAATCACTTGCACTCTCACAAGCTAGATAACCTCTTATAGATTTACTAGACTTCTTGTGATGCCATCTTTCTTTGTCTTTCTTAATCATGGTACATTCCGGTCTATAATGACCAATTTCACCACAAGTATAACAAGAGCTTCTAAGTTTATCTTTCCTATTCTCACCATCTTTTTAAGACTTGAACTCCCTTCTAAATTTGACTAAGTTTCCTTCGGAATTATTGACTTTGTTCTTCCGAATATACCTTTGGTATCTCTTGACAAATAGCCCAACATCGTCATCATCGGAGTTCTTGTCATCCCTTTCTTCACACTCACTAGGCTCATTCTTTGAGGACTTGAAACTAGAAATATTTAGAGTAATAGACTTCTTCAGCTCTTCCTTATCTTTACCTTTCTCTCTCTTCATCATCTTTTCATACTCTTTGTCGTGTTTTTCCAAGAAAGTGAGTTCTTGCTCATGTTCTTCCAATTTACCAAACAAAGTAGTAAGGTCAAGTGCTTTAAGATTAATCGCTTCTTTGATAACGGTAACCTTGGGTTGTTATTCCCTGTTAAGGTATCTTAAAACCTTGTTAGTAGGAATAACATTGGAGATAGGATTACCTAGAGCATTCAATCTGTTAATAAGATGTGTGAATCTCTTTTGCATGTCGGAAATGGTTTCACCATGCTTCATACGAAAGAGTTCAATCTCTTGGTTGAATGTGTTGATCCTAGCTTGTTTGACTTCATTAGTTCCCTCATGGGAAACTTCTAATGCATCCCACATAGCCTTGGCGATTTCACAAGGAGAGACACGATAATACTCATCAATACCTAAAGTGGATATGAGAATATTTTGTGCTTTCCAATCATGAGACCATAACTTCTTATAATTATCATTTCATTGATTTTCCGATTTTGGTAAGATAACGCCTTCACCATTGGTCATTGTAATTTGATTAGGACCATTGGCGATGACGTCCCATACACCCTTATCAACGGAGTTGATATGGATACACATACAAGCTTTCCAATAGCCATAATTTTCATCAATAAAAATAGGTGCTCTATTATACGCTCCTTTAGGTTCGGTAGCCATTATCTAATAAGAAAATCTTAAGACGGATACAACCGGAGCTCGTGTACCACTTGTTATGCCGCAGAAGCAAGTTTAAAATATTTCTTGGATCCAAAATTGTCTAAAAGAACCTTCTATTGAAAAACTCAGATATGCGTATGAGTAGCAATGATATGATAATAATTCACAAGTTAATTTATCAATACTTCAAGCACTAAATTGAATACTCTACTATAGTAACTATTTATCTCCAATGTCAACAACATACTAAAGACTAGTTGACACAATTCATCAAACATTTTGCGTGCAATCAATAAAGTTTGGATATTAGTGTAGTGTTTGTAGTTTTTAACAACCAATCACTACCAAATGGTAAGTGATTACAACACAAACATAATTTATCTAAGATTTCAAAAGTTATTATCCAAACAATGTTGATCAATAGATCAAAGTAACTAACAATTTATGAACTGAAAAATGAACGATATATATATATATATATATATATATATATATATATATATATATATATATATATATATATATATATATATATATAATATATATATATATATATATATATAGAGAGAGAGAGAGAGAGAGAGAGAGAGAGAGAGAGTATGCAAAGATTTGAATAGGAAGTTCCCTAATCAATCTCGCTATGGGTATGTATTCCCTCAATTCAAATTCGAATTGAGATATTAATATAATAAATCTTACTTTGCAAAAGTATCAATACAATAGATGAGAAATCAAATCCTACAAACCCTAGGTTTGTTCTTGACTCTAGTACCTCCAAAAACCTTGTTCAAAGCTTGATCAATCACCAATAATTCCGCTTGAATTCACCTGTTGTTGCTACTTACTTGCACAACCTTTTTGTCTCAAGGCTTTTACCCGACTGAATTAATCCCAAGTGCACACTTGCTCAGATGCATGGATAGACACGAAGCAAGCACAATCATAAGGTCCATCCACGAGGGTTATGAAGGTGTACATGCTAAAGGACCCGCCATGGCCAAACAGATCCTTCTAGCGGGTTATTATTCGACAACCATGGAGGTCGATTGTTACAACTTTGTCAAGAAATAACACAAATTCCATATATTTGGTGATAAGATCCATGTTCCTCTTACTCCATTGAATTTTTTTACTTCTCCTTGACCCTTCTCCATCAGGGGTATTGACATGATTGGTATGATCAAACCAAAAGCTTCTAATGGTCATTGTTTCATCCTAGTTGCTATTGACTACTTCACAAAGTGGGTTGAAGTCGCTTCCTGTACAAATGTCACGAGACAAGTGGTTACACGATTCATAAAGAAAGGAATAATATGTCGCTACGGTGTTCCTATCAAGATTATTACTGACAATGCCAGTAACCTCAACAACAAAATGGTGAGTGAGTTGAGCCAAGAATGCAAGACCGAGCATCATAAATATTCACCATACCAGCCCAAGATGAATGGCACCACCGAAGCCACTAACAAGAACACCAAGAAGATTGTCTAGAAGATGGTCAAGACGTATAAGGACTTGCATGAGATGATTCCTTTTGCTTTGCATGGCTATAGAACTTCAGTGCACACTTCTACTAGGGCAACCCCTTATTCGCTTGTATATGGAATGGAGGATGTTTTGCCTATTAAAGTTAAAATTCCCTCTCTAAGAGTCATCATGGAAACAAATCTCGATAAAGCTGAATGGATGCAATCTAGATATGATCAGTTGAATCTCAGTTAAGAGAAACGTTTGACGGTCCTTTTCCATGGCCAGCTATATCAAAGACGCCTTAAAAGAGCTTTCGGTAAGAAGGTTCACCCTCGCGTGTACCAGGAAGGTGAACTTGTGCTTAAGAGATACTCTCATATTCACTCGGATCCTCAAGGTAAGTAGACTCCCAATTATAAATGACCCTTCATTGTCAAAAAGGCCTTCTTATGAGGGGCTCTCATTCTCACCACAATTGATGGGGATGACTTGCCGATACTGGTAAATTCAGATATAGTCAAAAAAATTATGCATAGAAAAAATGATGAATGCAAGAAGGAATCTAGGCAAAAATGGCTATCCCGATGGACCCAAAAAAAGAAATCTCCATGCAAAAGTTAGGGAAAAAACAAAAAATATACAAGTTTGCTAAGTTGGACACCCGAAAGGGCGACTTAGCCAAAAATGGGTATCCCAGTGGACAAAAGAATAAAAATTTCATGCAAAAGTTAGGGATAAAGGCATTTGACTGTATCTTTTGAGCCTATCTCACCATCAGTTTGACCTCAGACAGTATCAGATCAATCCAATCATCATCAACCAAAGCAAAGTATTGGAGCCTAGTGCTACAGTGAATAACAGTCAATGTTATAATCAGTGGAAAATCAAACAAATCTCCCATTTCCATTTACCCTATTTTTCAATTTTTGTAATCTCCTCTTTAAGGATTTTTGCATCTGTGTACACACCTCATATGCACACAAAAAAATCACAATCAATGAAATTCAGTCGTTATTCAGTTACTTCTTTTTTTTCCCGTATTTTGTTTGCAAAATAACTGCCAATCTTGATTATATAATGCCATAAAACTTTAAGAATAATAAAACTTGAATCAAGAGAAATACTTTATGCATTGCTTTGATTATTGAAAGTTACCCAGTGAACGATCGATAGTCTACAGTAAGCACTTTATGCACGAACATATAACTGCTCGGTTAGTTCAAGCATCCTTTTCCCCCAGGCAGAGTCAGATAGAAGTCCTCAACCCATTGGAATTTCCCAGCAACAGTTCATCTCAAGTTCTCTAGTGTGGATACCGACGAGTTAAAGTCAACCTCTCATCGTAAAAGCCTCACCTTGCTACCCAATATACACATCATGAACAAACAATCATACAACTCTTACCTACTACTACCCAATAATTCACATTGCATACACATCATGAACAAACCAACAAATTTACCTACTACTCATTACACTTACCTTTTATGACAACTATTTTTCAACGGGAAAATTTTCTAATGTTTATGTATTTAATCATCTTCTACATTGAACACCCGAAAAACTAACGTAATTCGCACCTTCAGGTGTAAGATGATTAAATAGGGACAACTGTCATACCCTAAAATTTACCCTCCCATTCCTACCTTTTGCTTAGTTTAATTTGCATACATGGAATCATATCACGCATCATCATAACTTTAGCATGGCCTTTGCATTAGGTCATTGGCTCATAAGCATGGCCACAATATGTGTTTAATCGTAACACTAGGTTTTTTTTTCATTTTTCATTTACTTATCAATTAACCAAATGATCCACAAGAGATGGTACTTGTTTTTTCCTTGTTCATGTAGGTGATAATGTTTCAATTCAAGACAAAATAAATGTTCATTTTGGTCAAGAAAGATGCAAGTGTGGTTCTTTGATTCAAGGGTGGTTCATGTGTTTATTTCCATGCCATTTCATACAATCTTCAAGGCATACTCAAGATAATTCAAGATTTAATCAATTTTTCTTCAAGGTATGCTTATTACATCATCATTTTCATTTAGGATTCAAGAGACTTCAAGTTGGCACAAGTTTGGTTGACCTAACTTGCAAGTGTGGCTTACTTTTGGTTCAAACCCCATAACTTCTTCGATTTTCAACCAATAGACAAGCTTCTTTGAGCCAAATGTTCCTAATGAATTCCTCTACAACTTTCCTTCAAGCTCAAGCATGAATTAAACCCCTACGGACCTAAATTATGGAAAGGGCAAAGTTGCAAAGTTGGGCCAAAACCTTTTCATGATCCCACTTGGAAACCATGCCATTTTCAACTCAAGCATCCTTTTGGTCTCATTCCTTTTGCATTTTGTCAATCTCATAACAAATTTCATTTGGCCCAAGTTTGGCTTAAAAATCACAAGAGAATTAAAAGTTATGGTATCATGAACTTGAAGTCTCAAGATGCCCAAAACATGCAAAGACTGTTTGACCAAATGCCTAACCTATAAAGCATGTCATGACCTCAACTTTCAACACTTACCATTTTCACCTCAGGCCTCCTTTTGATGTGATTCTTTTTGAGTTCAATTCATTACAATGAGATGAACAAAATGCACAAAGAAAATCACAAAATGCACGAGGGAATTCCATTTGGCCTAGCTTCAAACATGGTGTCATGGACTCTGTTTTGCACGATGCCCATATTTTGCAATTACATGTCATTTTGCATTTTGGGACCTCTTTCATATGTGCAACTTACTCATGACACCAAAATGCATGCAAACAAGCTAAAAACGACCAAGTTCCCTCATTAATTCATGATTTTCTCATCTGTTTTGACACGAGCACCATTTCACAAAATGTCAACCCTAGCTCACACGATTTGAGATCTATTTGACATGCGTGAGCTTCCCATTTCATTTCCTATAAGTAGAGGAGCATTTTTCCTTCACTGGAAAGCTTGAATAGCCAGAAAAACCCTGCCTCCCATGAACCCGATATCACTCTCAAACCAGTTTGGGGTTTCTTCAATTCAAGCTCTTTCAACCTCAAATCTTTGCCCAGAAAGCTTCATCTCCATCATCTGAAGCTAACTACATCATTACTTTGTCTTCAAACCACTTGCGTCATGCTCCCTATTTCTGCCATTGTTGACCTTCGAAGCTTCAACTAGAAAGATAGCTACGAGTTAAATCCGTAAGCAAACAAGTTACCACTCTCTTCACATTATTCCACTGATCAAAAGCCCTAAATTATCATTCATTTATCTTTCATATTAGCAATTTAATTTTACTTTGAGCACTTAGGGTTCTTCGTGTTCTTGAGCAAAATTCTCCCTGCTCAAAGCAAATCAATGGCTCTGATGCAGGGAGACATGAATGATGATGTATTGAAAAGCTAACTCCATGATTGGGTGTTGCTAAAAACACGAGTTCATGATTTGCAAAAATCACGCTGAAGGTTGACGATGAAGTTTCCTCTGCGTGCATTAATGCCAAATATTTGAATCCCAGCCAATCAGAAGAGTCCACGCGCTTTTTTTGAATTTCTTGACCGATGACGCCATAATTCTATTTTATACTTATTTTCTTTTATTAAATTTCTTTCTATTTAATTTCTCCCTCATTTTTAATTCAATTTGATCCAAATATTTTACACAATGTCTCTAAATATATTTTGCATCACATACATGTTTCTCACATTTTAAAATCATTTTTACATATTTGGTTATTTTTATTTCATTTTATTTTTAATTTCCTTTTGCAATTTTTTTATAATAATCTTCAAACATTTTCGCATCCAACTTTTTAGATCTTTTAATTTGTAATACTCTTGACTTCTCATAATTTTTCCATTCATTTCTTTTACATTTTTATATTTGTTTTGAATTTTCTCTTTATTTTCCATTTTAAACCATTTTAAATCATTTCAAAACCTTTTTATTTTCATTTTTAATTCAAGTTTTGTCTTTCTTTTGACTTTGCTTGAGTGATTGCTTGGTTGATGATATCTTCAACATTTTAAATCATTGATAGATGGTCCCTTGGTTAATTTAATCTTCTCTATTTCAATATGTTGATAGATGATATTTTGACCATATTTTTTCCACTTTGAGTTAGTGATAGATCATCCCTTGGTCTAACATATGTTTTAGTCCTTTGACTTTTTGGTAGATGATCCAATGTGATGAGTTGAACTTTCTTTCTAACATCTAATCACTAACATCTAACTTCAAACCTCTAACACTTTACAATTCTTGCAACTTCTATTCTTGCAATTTACTTTTATGTCACAATCATCATATCACTTCATACATTATTCATCTTGTCTTATTCATCTTATGCTTCTTATCTTGTGTTTGGTTTGCTTGATAATCCCAATGAATCAAATATGATAAAATGGATGGACTTGATTCTTAAGACCTATGATTGACTTGGAGTAATGTTTAACTTTGGACTTAAGACTTAGGACTTAGACGTTTGCTTGATCTTGGACTCATTGACATCTTGATGACTTGCACCTTGTTCACCTGTTGAACTTTTGAAATTGTGATCTTGTTATCTTGTTTATTATTCATCTGCTTATGCCTCTACTTATCAAATTAACTTGTTTAGGTTAACACACATTAGTACAAACATAGCTTACTCTTGGGCTACCTAACAATGAGACCTTAGGCTAGTTTTTGTATGATCATGCATTATGTTTTTATCCATCTCCTTCCCTTTGATTTAACTTTATCAAATCCCATTTGATCAACTACATCCTTTGACTTTGCATACATTCCCTCTGTCTTTTTCAAGTCATCATAAGTCACTTGGTTACTTGATGATATTTGTCTCTGCTACTTTGGAGCTTCACATCCTAACAAGTACAAGACCTCAAGCTCAAGTCAAGGCATTAACCATCTTCCTCATCCCCACAGAGGATCTCTAAGAACTTGTTTCAATAATTTGTCAGACATTGACAAGGATTGCATATCATGAGCCTTAAGTAATAAAAAATGGGTGAGAGGGAGCATTCTTATCCTCATTTTGAATATTTTGGGTACGAGACGAATGACCCAATTGCTCAGAGTATTCACCATTATTCATAGACTTTAGTGCAATTCAAGTCAATTCACTATTAAGTCTGCAGTTAGCCTTGTGCCTCCCATCTCAACACTCTTTGGTTTAAACACCATTTTTTTCTTTGGCTTAAACATAACTCTTATTTATTTCAATTTGAGTTGACACCTTCATCGTTATATACACGTTTCTTGGTTTTTACACCATTTTTATCGTTCTGTTCTTGGTTATGACATCGCAATATGGGTTGAGAAATTCATGTTATATACCCTTTTCTTGGTTTTAACACAACTTTTATCTTTATTTTCTTGGTTTTGACACCACTTTTATATTTATTTTCTTGATTTTGACACCACTTTTATCTTTCTATTATTGGTTATGACACCGCAATTTGGGTTGACACCTTCATTATTATATACTCTTTTCTTGGTTTTGACACCACTTTTATCTTTCTTTTCTTGGTTTTGACACCAATTTTATCTTTCTATTGTTGGTTATGACACCGTAATTTGGGTTGACACATTAATAGTTATATACCTTTATCTTAGTTTTGACACCACTTTTGTCTTTCTTTTCTTGGTTTTGACACCACTTTTATCCTTTTGTTCTTGGTTATGACACCGCAATTTGGGGTGATACCTTCATGGTTATATACCCTTTTCTTAGTTTTGACACCACTTTTATCTTTCTTTTCTTGGTTTTGACACCACTTTTATCTTTCTGTTCTTGGTTATGATACTAAAATATGGGTTGACTATTTCATGGTTATATACCCTTTTCTTGGTTTTAACACCAATTTTATCTCTCTGTTCTTGGTTATGACACCGCAATTTGGGTTGAGACCTTCATGGTTATATACCCTTTTCTTGGTTTTGACTCCACTTTTATCTTTATTTTCTTGGTTTTGACATCACTTTTATCTTTCTTTTCTTGGTTTTGACACCACTTTTATCGTTTTGTTCTTGGTTTTGACACCACTTTTATCTTTCTTTTATTGGGTTTGATACCACTTTTATCTTTCTGTTCTTGGTTATGACACTGCAATTTGGATTGAGACCTTCATGGCTATATACTCTTTTCTTAGTTTTGACACCACTTTTATCTTTATTTTCTTGGTTTTGACACCACTTTCATCTTTCTGTTCTTGGTTATACACCTCTTTCTTGTTTTTGACACTATTTCTCTACATCTTTTTCCTTTGGTTTAAGCACCACTTCGATTAGTTTCTAGCCGTTACTGGTTTAAACACCCCCCGATCATATCTTTCTTTTAGTCTTAGTCCTTCGAACTATGGAGCTCTGACTTTCTTATTGCACTATAAGGATATGTAGCCACGAGGATGTGAATCCTTGGCGAGTACTTTCCTTTCTTTCCCCCTTTCTTTCTCTGATTCCGCGAACTACGAAGCTCCAACTTTCTCATTGCACTATGAGAATACGTAGGCATGAGGACCCCAATCCTCCTCTAGCACTCTTTTTCTAACCCATTTTCTATTTTGCAGGTTCATGAAGATATCAACACCCATCCAATCAAGAGAAATCAAAATGGTTCCCATGGAGTACCATGGATGTGAGAGGTGTTAATACATTCCCCTTGGATAACCGAATTACTTACCCATTTCTCTTTTTCCTTGGGTTTTATCGATGTTTTCCCTTCCCTCTTTTGGGATAAATAAAGTTTGGTGGCGAATCTGTTGTATGTTCGATCGAGCAACATGTTTGGGAATAATCTGGCTAGCTTTACTAGTATAAAGTGACCCTTGGTCCAATACCTGGAGAAAAAGTCCACACATCTTCCTCCCACCCTGTTCCGAACATCTCAAATTGTAACATGAACTTCAGGGCTCATGGGGGTTACCAAAAATAACTGATATTTAAAAGGCGGGAGCTCTGGAAGAGGTTTGAACCCATGAGTAGTCGACCTGAGGCGGAGTAATCCTCTACCCTAGTCTTGGATTCTGAGTCACAGAGACATTGGAAGATATCAAGGAATAGAAACACACAAGGTTTTCCATTCACATAATCATACCAATACTGGTACGCTTTCATATATACCTAACATGAAGGGTGAAGTTACGAAGGAACCATGACCAAGTGCTTCAGAACCTCTATCTCAAAAGTAGTTAAAGGGAGACGAAGACCCGTGGTGGAAGAAACACATTCATAAAAAGGAATGACACATGTTCCATACTTGTTGTGTATTCTTTCGTCCTCAGAAGGACTCATGGTTCCCCTTTCAAAAGATAAACAAACTTCTGTAAAAGCATCGAAAAAACCACATTGTCTGGAAAAAGCAGAAGCAATGGAAGAATAAATAGGATCCATCAAGAATATGGAGTATCCTTTTGAGACTTGGAATATTTTTTTGTGTGAAATGCAAAATATCAGAACAAATAAACTATTAAACTGGAAGAAGAAAGACCTAGAAAAGAGAAGATGATCCTTATTCCACTAAAAGAAAATTATGTTTTGGAATAAAAAAAAAGGTTTCACCAAACACGTCTAATCATTCACACGTACCACTCAAGAGTTTTAGAATCTAGGGCTATAATATCAATCCCCACCTACTTCAAACATCGATAAGGGATTGGAGGCTGACCAGATCAACCCTAGACCGTTCTTGGCCGACCACATCAACTCCCACCGACCACTAGTGAGGGGTTTCATTTCTTCTAGAATCTTCCTAGTATCCGAAGATGAATATTCTTATGATCCCAAGAGATCTCAACCATAAAACACATCCAACAACTCACCGGAAAGGACGACATACAAATAGTTATCTAACTTTATTTATTCCAGAAGGAAAGGGAAAACATCGATAAAACCAGCGGGAAAGAGATATACTGGGTAAGGAAGTCGGTTATGCAAGAGGAAGGTATTAGCACCCCAAACATCCATGGTACTCCATGGGAACCGTTTTGATTGTTCTCACTTGAATAGGTGTTATATCTAAAGATTACTCGCAAAAGAATGGGAAAGGAAAGGAAATAGATAAAGTGCTCGGTGAGGATTAGGGCCCTCATGCCTACGTATCCTCATAGTGCAATGAGGAATTCAGAGCTCCGTAGTTCAAAGAACTAATGGTGAAAACATGAACCCAAGAGTAAAACTGGTATGAACCAACAAGTGAGGGCCTACAACACTGTATTGGAATAACCGGAAAAAAAGATTGAATTAAGTGTTTGATTACATAGTGAAAACAACTCTTCGTTCACAAAGAGGTACTAGATGAAGCACAACAAAATATTGTTTTTGGCTCAAGACAAGGGTATATCACATGAAGTGAATGAAGGTAGTATATGAGTGCATCATGGAGATGAATGGAATGAAGTGACCAAAGTCACAGAATAAAGTATCTGGTGATAAGTGACTGGAAAGGTATAGTTTGAAACCAAAAGTCAAGGTATAGTGGAATCCATAAGAGAAATGAGATTCGTACCATAGAGGAAAACATGCATATTAGCCAAAAAGAAGGAATTAAATGTCTGGAAATAAGACAAACAACTCTAGGTACAAAAGAGGACTATTCATTTGGCGTCCTAAAAGGATATATATGGAATTCCAAAGAAAGTGTATTTGATTTCAAAGAAATAATATGTCACTGGGTGAATGATTTATGATCAAAGGTAGGTAATGGATTGTGAAAGATATGAATGGTGCCCTAAGGCGAAGGAGGAATAATTAGAAGTATGCTCGCCAAGGATTCACATCCTCGTGCCTACGTATTCTCATTATGCAATGAGAAAGTCAGAGCAATCATAGTTCAGAACTACGGAAATAGAGAAAGAGATTAAGAGTGATGAAAATTATAACTCGCACCAACATAATGGTTGAAGGAGAATTGCCATCCAAGGCGCAGCGGAATTTAAAAATTTCTCCATTTAGTGATCCTTACGAATGGGCATGATCAATGATAGAATCGTTACCTCTTGTGGTGATTCAAACCTTTGGTGCAGATCTCTGATAATGATCAAAACCTTTGATACAGATCCACGGGGCGATCACGAACGTTGAACGATGACAACGTCTCTACTCAGTCCACACGAACGGATTCCTTCAATCGCAGTGCTAGCTGTTATGAATGAAGGCTTTGAGTGAGAGAAAGAGGGAAACAAAATTCCAAGTCTCTACTTGAATTTCTGTCTGAGTGGAGTGACAATGCTTCTACCCAAGGGGTTCTATTTATAGAACCACTTGTGTGGGCTTCAAGCCAAAAAGCCCACTTAAGTGTATTTTGCCCATATCTCATAATATGCCAAAATCACTTAAGTATTTGGTACCTTACCATATTTCGTTTCCAATTAAGTGCACTGTACCTTACGATGTTCCTTAATTATTCTATCTCTCATCAATCCGTCCTTTGTGTGTGACCCTATAGGTTTTCGCGGCGTTGACAATTATATTAAATCACGCATTTAACATAATAAACAGTGAGCGGTATCTAGCAACACATCACTGCTATCCAAGTCACGAAAATGTCATGTGATCTGACAAAACCTCCTGTGATAATAATTATGTGTATAATTACCCCTTTGCCCTTATGTCTATATTGAACACAAGGTATAGACCGTGTCACCCTTGTCCAGTTCAATATTGGGCCCATAGACATTTATCCTGTTACGCAGGATTGGCAAATTCCATCTAGGACACTCATGTCCCTCAGCATGCTTCGTGGAGCACCCATTAACTGTCTTTATGGTTATCCAGTTACGGACAATGTTGGATCAGCAATAAGGCACTCGACTCTACATCTAGGATCCATAGTGGTTTCAGGTCGAAGAGTGGTATACACTATTATCACCATGAGAATAACTTATGACACTTTGCATAACTTTCTATATAGTATTCTCATAGCGGGTCAATCCAGTATAAATATTACTCCTAATATTCATACCTATGTTTAAGACTTGATAACTCTTTATCCATGATCCATGAGATGTGATCATCAGTCTACAAGCATAATAGTCTTAATGCTTTAATGTTATCCCACTTCACATTAAAGCTCGACTACGGATACTTTAAGAATAGTGTCCTTATGTTTAATGTGTTCTCATGATTAAGTCACACTTAATACATTAAACGGACTATCTATTCCAGGGACTTTATTAATCAACCATAATAAAGAAAATGCCTTTAAATAATTCGATACAAGTACCAAAAGTATTGGCCTCTAGGGCTTACACCAACAATGGTATCAAGGTAGCTCAAAATAACTAGCTACGAACTCAAGAGTAAAACTGGTATAAACCAACAAGTGAGGGCCTACGACACTATATTGGAACAGCCGAAAAAAGATTGAATTAAGCATTTGATTGTATAGCACAAACAACTATTGGTTCACAAGGTAGACTGTTCATTAGGTGTCCTAAAAGTATGACTATGAGATCCACAAGAAAAGTATTGTTGGGTGCAAGGAAGAATATATCACTTGCTGAAGGAACAAACAGTTCGAGATCAAAGGAGGATGATATCTTGGATCCATGAAGAAATAAACTTTGGACCGAAGAAATAAATAGGTATTGACTAGGATGTGGAGGAAACTAGGCATACCCACTCTTGTCATAACCAGAAACAAAGCGAATCAAATGTTTGGGTATAAGCCAAACAACTCTTAGTTCACAAGGCGGACTATTCATTAGGCGTCCTAAAAGGATGAACATGGAAACCAATGAAGAGTGATATTCGATCTCAAAAAGACGGTATTGATTGATAAATGAAGAATGATTGATTAATAAATAGGGTGGAAATAGATAAGGTAGCTCACGAAGAATATGAATTCTCCTGCCTACGTATCCTTATAGTGCAATAAGGAAATCCGAGCTTTCGTAGTTCATCCCACTAGGGCTGAAAGCATAGGTGATTGGAGGAAAAAGGAGAGATGATTGAGTGATTTAATTGAAATGATTAGAATGGAGAATGGAAAGAGTGGAATAGACTTAATAGTTATTTGATAAGAATTACACTAAAGTCTATGAGTAAAGGTGGATATGATAAGCAACGAGCCAAACGTCTCGCACCCAAAGATATCCAGAATGAGTGTAGGAAAGCTCCAGTCTCATTCCTTCTTTACCACTTAAGGCTCATGGCATGCAATTCTCGTCTTAACTTTCAAGTTGAGGAAGGAGAATCTTTCTCGTTTCTTATGTTGATGAAGACTCTATTAATCGTTCGATTCGAATTGCACTAAAGTCTATGAATAAAGGTGAATACAATGAGCGTTGGGTCATTCGTCCCATGCCCAAAGATATCCAGAATGGGGGTAGGAAATCTCCAGTCCCACTCGTTCTCTATTGCTTAAGGCTCGTGTCGTACAGCTTGATTCATGATTGATAAGTTATTGATGTAGTCCTTGCTTGTTGTATAAGGCTTTATGAAGGGAGAGACTTGTCAATCGTATGATTAGAATTGTGGTAAAGTCTATGAATAGAGGTGAATACGATGAGCGTTGGGTCATTCGTCACATACCCAAAGATATCCAGAATAGGGGTAGGAATTCTCCACTCCCACTCCTTCTCTATTACTTAAAGCTCATGCCACACAATTCTAACTTTGATTCGACAAGTTTTTGAAGATTCCACCTTTGATTGCTTCTATTGTCCACTGCTTGGTATGATTGAGGATGCCTTGATTGAAGATCTTGACTTGAGGCTTCGAGCTCCACAACTTAGAATAAAAGTCTTACTAAGTGACCAAGGGTCTTTTGGCCACTCAATTTAGACTGTGGGATTATACAAGTTTAAAGGATTTAATTGATCAAAATTGCTTTTGATCAACTTAATCGGAGGGTTAAGGTTTGATTAGAAGACTAGGTTAACCTAATCTAATGGTTAGAAATTAAATCAAACTATCCTAAGGGATCATGTCTTGATAAAAAATCTATGTTAAAAATCCTAAGGAAGCATGTTAATGTTAATCAAAGTTGATTAAAAAATCCTATGTTAATTCTACTCCTAAAGGAGCATGTGATTATATGGATAAACATCAAAATAACCCCTAAAGGGTAAAATTGTCAATTTGAAAAGATATCCAAATATTGACATCAATTGAATTCTAGTTAAAATCTAACTATAGCCTAAAATCGATTAAATCCTAAAGCTTGATTTTAGCCTAATGTTTAGAAATTACACTATATTCTAAAATCAATTAAAATCTCATTATTCTAATTTTTAATCTAATTAGAACGATATTGAAAATCCATGAGGAAAAAACTATACAAACATTCAATTATTCACTGAATTCTAATTAAATCTAATTAAACCCAAATTCTCATATTTCTAATTAAAACTGAATTTAATTCTAATCTCTAGAAGAATCCCAATATCCTAATTAATCTCTAATATTGCTAATTAGTTATAAAATCTAATTCTAACATTCTAATTATACCCTAATATCTAAATCTTTCTAATTAAATGTATTTCTAAAAATCTAATTAATTCCTAAACTAAAATTCTAATCTAATTAACCTAACCTAACGTCTAACTAAGCTGATTAAAGATCCAAAATCCTAATTAGCTAATAAAAATAAGAGCAAACCAAACAATAATAAAAAAGATGAGAAAAAACCTTGAATCAATGGGCCAAAGATTGATCCAATGGAGGAAGGGGTACATGCCCGAATTTGGTAGTGTGCACAACCAAAGGTGATCAACGGTTTCGGTTGGGCCAAAGGCCCAAAATCGTGAAGTCCCAACCCGAGTTCAACTCTCCTTCACCAGATGCACGCAGACAGCTCTTAAGGATGCGTTTGTATCAAGAAACGGTCCAACTCTTTCTCTTTCCCAAGCAACGAAGCTTCACGTGAATTACCTTGAAGAACACACCTCCAAACTCAAACTCCGAGAACCTCTTCATTGCATTATATCCCACTCTTCATCGGAGTACCAATGGAAACCGTTTTGCACCGAATAAACAGAAGATGAAAAGAATTTTGGATTCGACAAGCTATTTGTAACACCCCTTTTTCTACCCCAAAATACTTAACATATAATCAGAGTAAATAAGCACGCATATAAACAAAATGGCGTCACATCGAGGTTTTCGAAAACTAAAAGCTTTCAAAAACCAACATCATTCATCATCACTACACAATACACCTGTTCATTTAAAATAACACATTTCACTTATCATGAATATTCAAGAATATGCGTTCGCAACGGAAAATAATGAATACTCATGCATTTCATCAAATGATCCATGTCCCATACCATGATCATCTATCAATAATCTCTTCAAAATAAATTGAAACCATAATCAGAATATTTGGCACTATGGCCTCTCAACAGCAATTGCAAATAAGCATGTTCGCAACTAATAACATAATACTTATCCAAATAGGGTATGAGTTCAATACTACTAATCTACCCAGTGTTACATGACCAGAGCATTGACTCATTACCTAGTCTTCAAACTAAAATACGGGAACTCTCCAGCTAATCTCGAGCAAGCTACCGTCCACTTACTTCAGCGCTACTACTCTTGAGTATCTGCGTCATACCCATGTAAAGGTAACATTCAAACAGAAAGGGTGAGAATTCAAATCATTCTGAAGGAGTAAAATCAAGCACAATGATTAAATCAACAATTAAAGGAATTCATCACACTTCACATAACCATGTAAACAATATTCACCAACATCTATTTCACATGTTTCAAACATCCATCAAACTCAAGGAGTACAATATTAAAATCCAATATTATATTCTCAAATATACACATAACTACAATTATCACATAATCACATATGTTGTCAAGTTATGTATCCAAACATCATCACATTCAATTACCATATCTCATACACACATCACAATCACAATAATGCATACACTCAATTATCACATAACTCTAATGTGACTCAATGCAAGACATGTGACTCTATGCATGTGGTACCAAAATGTGAACCCAACGTTTCATCGCTTTCCGATTCAATATCTAGAATCCAATCCACCACGTCTATTTCCAATTAAGGATCAACGTCTGCTACGTCTATTTCCAATTAAGGATCAACGTCTAATACCACGTCTATTTCCATTTAAGGATCAACGTCTGCTACGCCTATTTCCAATTAAGGATCAACGTCTAATACCACGTCTATTTCCAATTAAGGATCAACGTCTGCTACGCCTATTTCCAATTAAGGATCAACGTCTAATACCATGTGAACCCACAGTTTCACCGCTTCTACTATGAAGCCGACCATGCCATGAATGAATGTACAAATACCAATACATATGCAATTAAGATCATCTCTACCATCTTAACATTCCACATATCACCATAATTCAACTCTATGAATTATCCACCAATGGTACATATACACATTCATAATAAATACAACATTCACATAATATACAATTAAGATCATCTCTATCATCTTAACATTCATAACAAATACACCATTCACATAATATGCAATTAAGATCATCTCTACCATCTTAACATTCATAACAAATACACCATTCACATAATATGCAATTAAGATCATCTCTACCATCTTAACACTCATAACAAATACACCATTCACATAATATGCAATTAAGATCATCTCTACCATCTTAACATTCATAACAAATACACCATCCACATAATATGCAATTAAGATCATCTCTACCATCTTAACATTCATAACAAATACACCATTCACATAATATGCAATTAAGATCATCTCTACCATCTTAACATTCATAACAAATACACCATTCACATAATATGAAATTAAGATCATCTTTCTAATGCTTTAAACCCCAACCCAATATGATTCACGAGTTGAAAGTTATGAATAAAACCATGCACGAAGGCATTACTAAAAAGTTGTTGTTTATTAAATTTTCCAACATAATTTTCATCTTCTTCAACCCCCAAAACGTCCATGAAATAATCTCCAAAATTATGTTATCCCTGAAACAAAGTTATAGCTCTCTGTTTCTGCTATCCAACGCTTCAAACGGCACTCAATTTGGACTTACGAATCAAAAGTTATGACCAAAATTATTTCGACAATAAAACACAAAAAAAGGCCGCGATTGTGACGGATAGCATGCAAAATTTTCTGCGTTTTTCATCGATGGAGGACCTTCGGGCCTCCGATTTCAATTCCATAAAAAGCCAAACGTTCAGAAAATTATAACTCACACAATACTCTAAATATATAACGTTAATTTACAGTTTTAACACGATCAATCACCACAATCAAGCATACTCATCAAAACCGAACAATTCCAAACAACCATACAAAATTAGGAATTTTAACCTAAACATACATCTACCCATTTACCCAATCATACTAACCCATAATAATAAGGATTCCCCCCTTACCTCTTCAATTTTCTGGAAACCCTAGCTCTTCTCTTTACTTTTCCTCTCCTCTTTCTCTATTGCCTTCAAATGATCAAATGAATCCTAATTCCCACTCTCCTCACCTCTTATATATAGTATTAGGTTTGTGCTTAAAGAATGATACTTCTAATTTAATTAATAGGCCCAATAAGACCTAATATTTAAATATCTCTAATTAGTTCAATTAAATTAAACTAACACAATATACCCACCAAGTTAATTAATTCAATTATATCTCATATCAACTAAATAATTAATTAACACACCAAATTAATTAATATAATCAATTATTATACTACTTAACAACCAATTAATTAATTAACACTCCACATAATTAAATAAAATATAATAATAATAGTATAATAAATAAATACTAAAATTGGGTTGTTACAACTCTCCCCCACTTAAAAGATTTTCGTCCTCGAAAATTTACCTCAAACGAACAACTCCGGATATGATTCCTTCATCTTATCCTCGAGTTCCCAAGTAATGTTGCCATTGGCGACTCCGCCCCATATCACTTTCACCAAAGCAATCTCCTTACCACGAAGCTTCTTCACTTCTCAATCTTCAATTCGCATAGGTGATGTATCAACCGTCAAATTATCCCGCACTTGCACATCATCTAATGGAACAACATGCGATGGTTCCGCAATGTACCTCCTCAATTGAGACACATGGAACACATCATGAAGATTAGAAAGTGACGGTGGTAATGCAATCCGATATGCCACTTCACCTACCCTCTCGAAAATCTGATAAGGACCAATGAAACGCGGCGTCAACTTACGCGACTTCAAAGCTCTACCAACACCCGTTATTGGCGTAACTCGGAGAAAGACATGCTCATCTTTCTCAAACTCTAGAGCTTTCCTCCTCTTATCATGATAACTCTTTTGACGACTCTGAGAAGCCTTCATCCTCTCTTAAATCATCTTAATCTTATCCGTAGTCTCTTGAATCAACTCGGGTCCAACCACAACACTCTCTCCCGATTCGTACCAACATAAAGGAGTTCTACACCTTCTACCATAAAGAGCCTCAAAAGGTGCCATTCCAATACTCGAATGGAAACTGTTGTTATACGTAAACTCGATCAAAGGCAAGAAACTATCCCAATTTCCTCCTTGTTCCAAAACACAAGACCTCAAAAGATCTTCAAGTGACTGAATAGTCCTCTCCGTTTGACCATCAGTTTGCGGATGATATGCCGAACTCAAACGCAACTTCGTACCCAAAGCACTTTGCAAACCTTCCCAAAATCTCGAAGTCAACCTCGGATCTCTATCCGAAACAATGCTCGACAGAATACCATGCAAACACACAATTCTCTCGATGTACAACTTAGCAAGTCTCTCCATCGAATAATCCATCCTCATCGGAATAAAATGAGAACATTTCGTCAACCTGTCCACAACGACCCAAATCGCCTCACAATTACTCGATGTTCTCGGCAAACCCGAAACAAAATCCATAGAGATACTATCCCACTTCCACTCGGAAATAGATAACGGTTGCATCAAACCAGACGACTTTTGATGTTCAATCTATGACTTTTGACAAGTCAAACATGAATACACAAATTCCGCTACATCCTTCTTCATACCTTGCCACCAAAGCATCTTTCTCAAGTCTTGATACATTTTAGTAGCACCAGGATGAATACTCAGACCACTTATATGTCCTTCCTCGAGAATCCTCTTTCTCAAATCCGCAACATCCGGAACACAAACTCGATCACGACACCTCATGATACCATTCTCGTCAATCCGAAAGTCACCACCTTTTCCTTGATTAATCAATGTCATAACATCGACAAATTTCAAATCTGACTTCTGACCTTCTCTAATCTCATCAAGAATACCACACGTAAGCTTCAACATACCAAGCTTAACACACGAAGGCGTCGCTTCACAAACCAAACTCAAATCTCTAAATTGCTCCAACAATTCAAACTCTCGAATCATCAACATAGACATGTGCAATGACTTCGTACTCAATGCATCGGCTACAACATTCGCCTTTCCAGGATGATAATTCAAACCAAAATCATAATCTTTCAAGAATTCCACCCATCTTCTTTGCCTCATATTCAATTCCTTCTGATCGAACAAGTACTTCAAACTCTTGTGATCACTAAACACATCAAATCTCGATCCAAACAAATAATGTCTCCAAAGCTTCAACACAAACACAACGGCGACCAACTCTAAATCATGCGTCGGATAATTCCTCTCATGAACTTTAAGTTGCCTTGAAGCATAAGCTACCACTTGCCCTTTTTGCATCAAAACACCTCCTAAACCCAACAAGGAAGCATCACAATACACAACGAAAGTTTCTAACGGATCCGGTAAGATCAAAATAGGAGCCGTAGTCAATATTCTCTTAAGCTCTTGAAAATTCGCTTCACACTGCGAAGTCCAAATGAAAGCTTGACCGTTCCTAGTCAACTGCGTCAACGGTAACGACAACTTAGAAAATCCTTCAATGAACTTCCTATAATAACCAGCCAAACCAAGGAAACTTCTAATCTCAGCAACAGACTTAGGAGCTTCCCATTGAGATACAGCTTCAATCTTCGTAGGATCCACAAAAATACCACCACTTGAAATCACATGCCCAAGAAAACTTACTTCACTCAACCAAAACTCACATTTAGAGAGTTTAGCAAATAACTTCCTCTCTTTCAACACCGATAACACAACCTTCAAATGCTCGGCATGGTCCTCTTCGCTCTTAGAATAAATCAATATATCATCGATGAACACAACAACAAACTTATCCAGATAATCATGAAAAATTCTATTCATATACTCCATAAATACACCAGGTGCATTAGTCACACCAAAAGGCATCACGGAGTACTCGTAGTGACCGTACCTTGTCCGAAAAGAAGTCTTTTGAATATCCTCAGCCTTTACACGAATCTGATGATACCCAGACCTCAAATCAATTTTGCTAAACACACAAGCTCCAACCAGGTGATCCATCAGATCGTCAATCCTCGGAAGTGGATACTTGTTCTTAATTGTCACTTTATTCAGATGTCTATAATCAACACATAATCTCATAGAACCTTCTTTCTTCTTGACCAACAGAACAGGTGCACCCCACGGCGACACACTAGGACGAATAAACCTCTTCTCAAGCAAGTCTTCAAGTTGATTCTTCAACTCTTTCAACTCAGAAGCAAACATTCTATAGGGAGTCATCGATACAGGACTAGTTCCAAGAACTAAATCAATCGAAAACTCAACTTCACGTTCCGGCGGTAAATCACTTATATCTTCAGGAAATACCTCCGCAAACTCATAAACTATTGGCAATCCTTCAATCGTCCTCTTCTCACGAATATCCAAAGTTGCCAATAACATAACCAACTCGGCACCATCTTGCATCGATTCCTCAACTTGCTTAGCAGACACAAACCAATTTTCCTTCGCACCAACCTCAGGAAAATAACCGTCTTCTCCAAAATAGTTGTTATACACCCGATTAACTTCTCACCAGCACCATCCTCGAATCCGACCTCTCTTCGGGTTCAGAAAAAACACAACATTCTCAAAACAGGTTAACTAGCCAACACTGCACTCTTGCCGGCAATAACATAATGTCCAAGCTCGATACAATTGGAACATCGAAGATAAGCAGACGCTTCTCCCCCACTTATTTCATTCCCAACCTGCAAATGGAAAATAAAACAAGCATCGACAGTGTTCTCACACACATGTCGCATACTAGGGAACAAACCTAATTAAACAACCTGGCTGGACGGACCGACCTGCTCTGATACCACTTTGGTATCAGATAAACCAGACAAACAGTATCGATCGTGTCAGATACACAAATCAAATACAACGGGATTGGAAATCCTAACGACTATTGACCAACTGGTCAACCAGGCTCTGATACCACTAATGTATCACCCCTTTTTCTACCCCAAAATACTTAACATATAATCAAAGTAAATAAGCATGCATATAAACAAAAGGGCGTCACATCGACGTTTTCAAAAACTAAAAGCTTTCAAAAACCAACATCATTCATCATCACTACACAATACACCTGTTCATTTAAAATAACACATTTCACTTATCATGAATATTCAAGAATATGCGTTCGCAACGGAAAATAATGAATACTCATGCATTTCATCAAATGATCCATGTCCCATACCATGATCATCTCTCAATAATCTCTTCAAAATAAATTGAAACCATAATCAGAATATTTGGCACTATGGCCTCTCAACAGCAATTGCAAATAAGCATGTTCGCAACTAATAACATAATACTTATCCAAATAGGGTATGAGTTCAATACTACTAATCTACCCAGTGTTACATGACCAGAGCATTGACTCATTACCTAGTCTTCAAACTAAAATACGGGAACTCTCCAGCTAATCTCGAGCAAGCTACCGTCCACTTACTTCAGCACTACTGCTCCTGAGTATCTGCGCGATACCCATGTAAAGGTAACATTCAAACAGAAAGGGTGAGAATTCAAATCAATGTGAAGGAGTAAAATCAAGCACAATGATTAAAGTAACAATTAAAGGAATTCATCACACTTCACATAACCATGTAAACAATATTCACCAACATCTATTTCACATGTTTCAAACATCCATCAAACTCAAGGAGTACAATATTAAAATCCAATGTTATATTCTCAAATATACACATAACTACAATTATCACATAATCACATATGTTGTCAAGTTATGTATCCAAACATCATCACATTCAATTACCATATCTCATACACACATCACAATCACAATAATGCATACACTCAATTATCACATAACTCTAATGTGACTCAATGCAAGACATGTGACTCTATGCATGTGGTACCAAAATATGAACCCAACGTTTCACCGCTTTCCGATTCAATATCTAGAATCCAAGCCACCACGTCTATTTCCAATTAAGGATCAACGTCTGCTACGCCTATTTCCAATTAAGGATCAACGTCTAATACCACGTCTATTTCCAATTAAGGATCAATGTCTGGTACGCCTATTTCCAATTAAGGATCAACGTCTAATACCACGTTTATTTCCAATTAAGGATCAACGTCTGCTACACCTATTTCCAATTAAGGATCAACGTCTAGTACCACGTCTATTTCCAATTAAGGATCAACGTCTGCTACTCCTATTTCCAATTAAGGATCAACGTCTAATACCACGTCTATTTCCAATTAAGGATCAACGTCTACTACGCCTATTTCCAATCAAGGATCAACGTCTAATACCATGTGAACCCACAGTTTCACCGCTTCCACTATGAAGCCGACCATGCCATGAATGAATGTACAAATACCAATACATATGTAATTAAGATCATCTCTACCATCTTAACATTCCACATATCACCATAATTCAACTCTATGAATTATCCACCAATGGTACATATACACATTCATAACAAATACACCATTCACATAATATGCAATTAAGATCATCTCTACCATCTTAACATTCATAACAAATACACCATTCACATAATTGAAGGATAATTGAAGTCCAAGGCGCAGCAGAATTTAAAAATTTCTCCATTTAGTGATCCTTACGAATGGGCATGATCAGTGATAGAATCGTTACCTCTTGTGGCGATCACGAACGTTGAACGATGACAACGCCTCTACTAAGTCCACACGAACGAATTCCTTCAATCTCAGTGCTAGCTGCTATGAATGAAGGCTTTGAGTGAGAGAGAGAGAGAGAGAGAAACAATATTCAAGAGTGACAATGCTTCTACCCAAGGGTTCTATTTATAGAACCACTTGTGTGGGTTTCAAGCTAAAAAGCCCACTTAAGTGTATTTTGGCCCATATCTTATAAATATGCCCAAAATCACTTAAGCGTGTGGTACCTTACCATTTAAGTGCACCGTACCTTACGGCGTTCCTTAGTTACTCTATCTCTCATCATTCCGTCCTTTGTGTGTGACCCTGTAGGTTTTCGCGACGTTGGCAATTATATTAAATCACGCATTTACATAATAAACATTGAGCGGTATCTAGAAACACATCACTGCTATCCAAGACACGAAAATGTCATGTGATCTGACAAATCCTTATGTGATAATAATTATGTATATAATTACCCTTTTGCCCTTATGTCTATATTGAACACAAGGCATAGACCGTATCATCCTTGTCCAGTTCAATATTGGGCCCATAGACATTTATCCTGTTACGCAGGATGGGCAAATTCCATCTAGGTCACTCATGTCCCTTAGCATGCTTTGTGGAGTACCCATCAACTGTCTTTATGGTTATCCAGTTACGGACAACGTTGGATCAACAATAAAGCACTCGACTGTACATCTAGGGTCCATAGTGGTTTCAGGTCGAAGAGTGGTATACACCATTATCACCATGAGAATAACTTATGAAACTTTGCATCATTCTATATAGCATTCTCATAGCGGGTCAATCCAGTATAAATATTACTCTTAATATTCATACCTATGTTTGAGACTTGATAACTCCTTATCCATGATCCATGAGATGTGATCATCAGTCTATAAACATAATAGTCTTCATGCTTTAATGTTATCCCACTTCACAATAAAGCTCGACTACGGATACTTTAAGAATAGTGTCCTTATGTTTAATGTGATCTCATGATTAAGTCATACTTGATACATTAAACGGACTATCTATTCCAGGGACTTTATTAAACAAACATAATAAAGAAAAAGCCCTTTTATTATTAATAAATAATTTGATACAAGTATCAAAAGTATTGGCCTCTAGCGCTTACACCAACAATCTCCCACTAGCACTAGAGCCAATCAGGCATACCCCTAATGCCCATAGATCTAGTATGGCCATCATGCTTCTGCTGCGCAAGAGGCTTTGTCAGTGGGTCAGCAATATTGTCAAGTGTAGGTACTCTACATATTTTCACATCTCCTCTATCTATTATCTCTCGAATGAGGTGATAACGCCTAAGTATGTGTTTGGATCGTTGGTGAGATCTAGGCTCCTTAGCTTGTACGATAGCACCATTGTTATCACAATAGAGACCAATGGGATCCACAATGCTAGGGACTATGCCAAGTTCACTAATGAACTTTTTGATCCAAACAGCTTCCTTTGTTGCACTTGAGGCATCAATATACTCGGCCTCGGTTGTAGAATCAGCAACTGTATCTTGCTTTGAACTTTTCCAGTTCACAGCGCCACCGTTTAAGCAAAACACATAACCAAATTGTGATCTAAAGTCATCCTTATCTGTCTGGAAGCTAGCGTCGGTGTATCCAATTACAGCTAACTCTTCCTGACCTCCATATATCAAGAATGAGTGCTTAGTCCTTCTCAAGTACTTAAGGATATTCTTGACAGCTACCCAATGGGCATCACCAGGATCAAATTGGTACCTACTCGTTGCACTTAAAGCATACGAGACATCTGGTCGAGTACATAACATGGCATACATGATAGATCCTATTGCAGATGCATATGGAATCTTATTCATGCGATCCCTTTCTTCCTTAGTTGAAGCGGATTGTGTTTTTGATAGACACATGCCATGTTGCATAGGTATGAATCCTTTCTTAGAATCATGCATATTAAAGCGTCTCAGCACTTTGTTTATGTACGTACTCTGACTTAGGCCAAGCAGTTTTTGTGATCTATCTCTATAGATTATGATTCCTAATATATAGGCTGCTTCACCTAGGTTCTTCATAGAAAAGCATTTCCCCAACCAAGACTTTACTTGTTGCAGGGTAGGGACATCGTTTCCAATGAGTAATATGTTATCTACATATAATACCAGGAACACGATCATGCTCCCACTAACCTTCTTGTAGACACAAGGTTCATCTTCGTTCTTGATGAATCCATATTGTTTTACTGTTTCATCAAAACGAAGATTCCATCTTCTGGAAGCTTGCTTCAATCCATAGATTGACCTTTGTAACGTACATATCTTTTGGGCTTCTTCTGGTATGTCAAATCCTTCAGGTTGTGTTATGTACACATCCTCAAGAAGATTCCCATTAAGGAAAGCAGTTTTGACATCCATCTGCCATATTTCATAATCATGATATGCAGCGATAGCAAGTAAAATCCGAACAGATTTAAGCATTGCAACTGGTGAAAAGGTTTCATCATAGTCAACTCCATGAATTTGTTTATATCCTTTTGCAACCAGTCTTGCCTTATAGGTATGTACCTTACCATCCATGTCAGTCTTCTTTTTGAAGACCCACTTGCATCCTATAGGGTTAACTCCTACAGAAGGCTCTACCAAGGTCCAAACTTGGTTTGTGTACATGGAATCCATTTCAAATTTCATGGCTTCTAGCCACTTCTCAGACTCGGGACCAGTTATGGCCTCTTGGTAGGTCACAGGCTCATCTTGATCCATGAGTAATACATCGCCTTGATCTGTTATGAGATATTCATATCTCTCAGGTAGGTGACATATCCTGCTTGACCTACGCTGGTCTTGTTCTACTTGAGCAGGTTGCTCTTCCACAACCACTTGTGTTTCCTGCTCTAATTCCTCCATAGGTGTATCGATGCTTTGTGATTCTTGAATTTCTTCAAGCTCTACTTTCCTCCCACTGATTCCTTTGGAAATAAAATCCTTTTCTAGGAAAACTCCAGTTCGAGCGACAAACACTTTGCCCTCTGAAGGATTGTAGAAGTAATACCCTCTTGTTTCTTTAGGATACCCCACAAATAAGCATTTGTCAGATTTGGGCTCAAGCTTAGTTGAAATTTGTCGTTTCACATAAACTTCGCAACCCCAAATCTTCATGTAAGACATATGTGGTTTCTTACCACTCCATATCTCATATGGTGTCTTCTCAACCTTTTTGGATGGAACACAATTAAGTGTGTAAGTTGTTGTCAATAGTGCATGTCCCCAAAAGGAGTTTGGAAGATCGGCGTGACTCATCATGGATCAGACCATGTCTAACATGGTTCGATTTCTTCTCTGAGATACACCATTCCATTGGGGTGTTCCAGGAGGAGTGAGTTGGGATAGGATCCCACACTCTTTCAGATGGTCATCAAACTCTAGGCTTAAATGCTCACCACCTCGATCTGATCGAAGAGTTTTAATATTCTTACCTAGTTAGTTTTGTACTTCATTCTTGAATTCCTTGAACTTTTCAAAGGACTCTGATTTGTGTTTCATTAAATACACATAACCATATCTACTGAAATCATCAGTAAATGTGATGAAGTACTGAAAACCTCCTCTGGCTGGTATGTTCAGTGGTCAACATACATCAGTATGTATGAGGGCCAAAAGATCATTAGCTCTTTCACCTTTTCCTGTGAATGGAGACTTTGTCATCTTTCCAATTAAACAAGATCTGCATGTCTCATATGATTCATAATCAAAAGAGTCCAAGAGTCCATCTTTATGGAGTTTAGAAATACGTTTCTCATTTATGTGGCCTAATCGACAATGTCAAAGGTAAGTTGGATTTAACTCATTAGGTTTCATCCTTTTAGTATTAATGTTATAAATAGGCATTTCAAGATCAAGGACATATAGTCCATTGTTCATTTGTGCAGTAGCATAGAATATATCATTCAAATAAATTGAGCAACAATTGTTCTTTATTATAAATGAAAAACCAAACTTGTCCAAACAAGAAACGGAAATAATATTCCTGCTAATTGCAGGTACATAATAGCAGTTCTATAATTGAATTATTAAACCACTAGGTAAAGTCAATACGTAAGTTTCTACGGCTAAAGCAACAACCTTTGCTCCATTGCCAACTCGTAGGTCGACTTCACCTTTTGCCAAATCTCTACTCCTTTTTAGTCCCTGCACATTTGTACAAACGTGAGAACCGCATCCAGTATCTAATACCCATGATGCAGAAGTAGATAAATTAATTTCAATAACAAAAATACCTGAAGTTGAAGTCTCTACTTCATTCTTCTTATCTTCCAGGTACTTTGGGCAGTTCCTCTTCCAGTGTCCGGTCTTACCGCAATGGAAGCAGGTGCCTTCTTTTGCTATGCCACCACTAGGCTTCAAAGCAGCAATAGTGGGTTTGGGTTTGACAACTTCCTTGCCTTTCCCTTTATCATGTTTGAGGACAATCCTCATGTTTCGGTACCAATCCAGAAAATTTGTCCCAAACAATTTGTTTTCTTTTCAAGGATTGATCGCAAGATGTTGTTAGAGGTGTTTGTTGTCATGGTAATCTACATGAGGATTAATGAAAATATAAGTATCATTGACATATTTAATTAGGCCTTTGATTAAATATGCTCCCACTATTTTACTCAAAACAAATGACACTCATCATTTGATTCGGAAAATCCCGTTGGAAGATTTTCTAGTGGGTCGAGATCCATATTTCACTTCGTTCTAAGTCCACGTAGGCGGATTACACAAAACTAGGTTATTTAGGTAGGAACTCCTTCCAATTGTATCTCATACAACTCTCGAAAATTTCAGTTGGGTGAATAACTCCTTATTCCAATCCATCATATGGATCATTCTCAACTCTTGCTTCTAAACATATTTAATATTACTATAATTAAGTTTGACCCATCGTTTTAGCAGTTGGATATTACAATTATCCCATCGCACCTTACCAATATAGAAAATGCACCTCGCGTAGGCGAAACCTACATTATCCAATACTAGTCTTGATGAGTGTTAAAACTTGGAAAGCATAAACTTAATATTTAATTTGAGGGAATTGCAATTTTTCTGATCTCACCGGCTTATTTATCATATAAATCGTCTCTCACATGCATCAACATACATTCACATGCATCAACATACATACATACATAATGAAACAGTTATGGCCCCTAGCGCAGTTGTTCTCCCAAGCCAATGAGAGAACCTAAGCTAACCTAATAACGATCTAAGCTTCCCCAAGCAAGATCTTCAAGGTTGTCCTCCTTTGGCATTGACTTCTTTGCTTTCTTCATATCATTACATTATAAAAAAGAAACTCGTTTTACATACGAGGGAGTGAGATGAGAAAAAAAGTTACATTGAGAGATTAAAAGAGAGGCACGACACGCAGGTCGTATTTTAAAACCCAAAACAAAATAAAGGAAAACTAAGGCCATAACCGATCACCACAAGACAATAATAAACACATTATTATTACTATCAATTTTAATTCTTTTAATCAATTAAAACCAAATTAAATCTCGACGACCGATCACATTACGCAGAGTTAGCCGAACGGGTGAAATTTGCCTTGCGTTAACCGGTTAACCAAATGCGTTAATCGGTTAACACTGTTGAAAAACTATTAGAAAATTTTCTTTCTGTCTTGCGTTAACCGGTTAACCAAATGCGTTAATCGGTTAACACTGTTTGAAAATCTGTTCAAAATTTGTTTTCTGTCTTGCGTTAACCGGTTAACCAAATGCGTTAACCGGTTAACACTGTTTGAAAAACTTAGAAAATTGAATTTCGTCTTGCGTTAACCGATTAACCATATGCGTTAACCGGTTAACACTGTTCAAAAAGTGTTAGAAAGCACAACTCTTTGTGCAGTCACAACCCCAATCGCATAACTCTCTGACAACACAACCCTTATGCCGTCACTAATCCTGATGCACCAATTTCGATTGTTGATTCAGTATGATTGATCAATACGTCATTGCTTCACCATACTAATGTCGGATCTAGAAGCAAACGACCATTGATCGCTCAAAGGAAAACAACCATTGAGTGTTTGAATGAACGAAACAAGAACACTATATCATATATAATGTATTTTGCATCAGGATTACTTATATCATATATATAACTTGATCGATATCAATTTAATCTTTGATTCATTCTGTCTTTAATTGTATTAATACAGAAAATAAACAGTTATCAGATTCATGGTTTCGTAACCAGGCTCTGATACCACTGAAGGATAATTGCGGTCCAAGGCGCAGCGGAATTTAAAAATTTCTCCATTTAATGATCCTTACGAATGGGCATGATCAGTGATAGAATCGTTACCTCTTGTGAAGATCACGAAGGTTGAACGATGACAACGCCTCTAATCAGTCCACACGAACGGATTCCTTCAATCTCAGTGCTAGCTGCTATGAATGAAGGCTTTGAGTGAGAGAGAGAGAGAAACAAAATTCAAGAGTGACAATGCTTCTACCCAAGGGTTCTATTTATGGAACCACTTGTGTGGGCTTCAAGCTAAAAAGCCCACTTAAGTGTATTTTGGCCCATATCTTATAATATGCCCAAAATCACTTAAGCGTGTGGTACCTTACCATTTAAGTGCACCGTACCTTACGGTGTTCCTTAGTTACTCTATCTCTCATCAATCCGTCCTTTGTGTGTGACCCTGTAGGTTTTCGCGACGTTGGCAATTATATTAAATCACGCATTTAACATAATAAACAGTGAGTTGTATCTAGCAACACATCACTGCTACCCAAGACACGAAAATGTCAAGTGATCTGACAAATCCTTCTGTGATAATAATTATGCGTATAATTACCCTTTTTCCCTTATGTCTATATTGAACACAAGGCATAGACCGTGTCATCCTTGTCCAGTTCAACATTGGGCCCATAGACATTTATCCTGTTACGCAGGATGGGCAAATTCCATCCAGGTCACTCATGTCCCTTAGCATGCTTTATGGAGTACCCATCAACTGTCTTTATGGTTATCCAGTTACGGACAACGTTGGATCAGCAATAAAGCACTCGACTCTACATCTAGGGTCCATAGTGGTTTCAGGTCGATAAGTGGTATACATCATTATCACCATGAGAATAACTTATGACACTTTGCATAACATTCTATATAGCATTCTCAGCAATAAATCCTTTTATTATTAATAAATAATTCGATACAAGTACCAAAAGTATTGGCCTCTAGGGCTTACACCAACAATAATATGCAACTAAGATCATCTCTACCATCTTAACATTCATAACAAATACACCATTCACATAATATGCAATTAAGATCATCTCTACCATCTTAACATTCATAACAAATACACCATTAACATAATATGCAATTAAGACCATCTCTACCATCTTAACATTCATAACAAATACACCATCCACATAATATTCAATTAAGATCATCTCTACCATCTTAACATTCATAACAAATACATCATTCACATAATATGCAATTAAGATCATCTCTACCATCTTAACATTCATAACAAATACACCATTCACATAATATGCAATTAAGATCATCTTTCTAATGATTTAAACCCCAACCCAATATGATTCACGAGTTGAAAGTTATGAATAAAACCGTGCACGAAGGCATTACTAAAAAGTTGTTGTTTATTAAATTTTCCAACATAATTTTCATCTTCTTCAACCCCCAAAACATCTATGAAATAATCTCCAAAATTATGTTATTCCTGAAACTAAGTTATAGCCCTCTGTTTCAGCTATCCAACGCTTCAAACGGCACTAAATTTGGACTTACGGATCAAAAGTTATGACCAAAACGATTTCGACAATAAAACATAAAAAAAGGCCGCGATTGTGACGGACAGCATGCAGAATTTTCTGCGTTTTTCATCGTTGGAGGACCTTCGGGCCTCCGATTTCAATTCCGTAAAAAGCCAAACGTTCAGAAAATTATAACTCACACAATACTCTAAATATATAACGTTAATTTACAGTTTTAACACGATCAATCACCACAATCAAGCATACTCATCAAAACCGAACAATTCTAAACAACCATACAAAATTAGGGATTTTAACCTAAAAATACATCTACCCATTGACTCAATCATACTAACCCATAATAATAAGGATTCCCCCCTTACCTCTTCAATTTTCTGGAAACCCTATCTCTTCTCTTTACTTTTCCTCTCCTCTTTCTCTATTGCCTTCAAATGATCAAATGAATCATAATTCTCACTCTCCTCACCTCTTATATATAGTATTAGGTTTGGGCTTAAAGAATGATACTTCTAATTTAATTAATAGGCCCAATAAGACTTAATATTTAAATATCTCTAATTAGTTCAATTAAATTAAACTAACACAATATACCCACCAAGTTAATTAATTCAATTATACCTCATATCAACTAAATAATTAATTAACACACCAAATTAATTAATATAATCAATTATTATACTATCTAACAACCGATTAATTAATTAACACTCCACATAATTAAATAAAATATAATAATAATAGTATAATAAATAAATACTAAAATTGGATTGTTACAATCGATTAACTAATTAACACTCCACATAATTAAATAAAATATAATAATAATAGTATAATAAATAAATACTAAAATTGAGTTGTTACACTATTCACCTCGCTCTTCGATCGTAGCATTGATGATGAGCGACGATGATGTGTCGAAGATCCGCGTTCGTGACGAGATCCGATCGTTGCTACGTGATGCCACCGCTACGCGATAATGGATGCGAACCAGAACACGGTGAACCGATAACGTCGTGATGAATTTGGCATACGATACTCAATCTTCGATCGGGATTCGGTTCTTTTCGCGCGCGGAACAAATTTGAAACGAAGCCGACAAACTCACTGGTATCGGAGTTCCGATGCGCAAAAGGTGATGACTTATTTTTACTCTTTCCTTCCTCCCTGTAACCTTCTTATTCTCTACTCTGATATGATCCTTCTTCTCCTTCTTCTATTCACTATTCCTGCTACGCTGAACCGAGAGCGATAGTTACGTGAGTTTTTGTTGGAGATGGAAGTTTTTCAGTTCTGATGGGAGGTTGAGAATGAAGAATCCAGGGTTGAAGGTTGGTTTCGGTTGAGTTTTGATGCGCGAGATGTAGAAGAATTTATGAAAATCAGAGTTGAAGATGAATTTGGAGGGGATAAAAAAATGAGAAAAGGTGTGCCCCCCTTCTTGATCTTTGTTTTCTTAGCTGATTTGCTTCTGCTCCAGTTTATGGTTGCTTTGAGTAGGCCTCTGATGTGGTAGTAAACACTGATCTTGAGGAAGAAGTGGAAAAATGCCTGCAGCCACCTTCTGTTTGTTATCTTTCTTCAGACTATCTTCAGCTTGGTTATCAATCATAACCTAATTTGGGAAGTTTATTGTCATGTTATCCAAGAATAATCCCAAAACCATATCAGTTCTGTCAATGCTCTTAGTCTCTTCCATGATCCTCGGATGATTGGTGTCGGCGAATCGTTGTCTTTCTGACGGAGGAATGGATATGGTGAGTTTTCTGGTTAACATGCCTGAAATGCAAATGAATGAATGCATATGTTGGGGATGGAATGAAAATAATTATGCAACACCCATGGATTCAAAGCATTGACGGTATAGGAACCCAGGTTCCCAGCTCTGACATACGTACAACAATGCAATAACATAGGTTAACAACACCAATAATCCGGATAATCTGTGTATACTTCCTGATACAGGATCAAAAGTCCGACGTCCATGAGAATAAAGGTATGTAGAGTCTATGGTTTCCTGCATGATGGAGCACAAAGAGATAGTGTATTTGGCTCAAAGGATAGGTATATCACATGGAATGAAGGAATGTAAAATAACGAATGTATCATGGAAATGAATGGAATGAAGTGACCGAGGTCACATAATTGAATATTTGGAAATAAGTGACTAAAGAAGTATTGTTTGAAACCGAAAGGTGAAAATGTATTGGAATCCATAATAGGAATGGGATTTATATCATAGAGGGAAACAACTTTAACCGATACATGGACTAGTAGGACCGCCACTATAAGGTGATTAGCCAAAAAATAAGGAATTAAGTGTTTGAGGATGTAGCCCAAACAACTCTAGGTAGAAATGCGGACTGTCACTATATCGTCCTAAAAGGGTATATATGGATATTCCAAAGAAAGTTGTGTTTCGGTTTCAAAGAAACAATATGTCACTGGGTTAACGGTTTATAATCGAAGGTAGGTAATGGATCATGAAAGATATGAATGACACCTTGAGGAGGAAGGAAGAATAATAAATAAGTATGCTTGCGGAGGATTCGAACCCTCGTGCCTACATATTCTAATCGTGCAATGAGAAAACCAGAGCAATCGTAGTTAAGCCTACTAAGACTGAAAGTAAGATGATTGATGACGCAAGAGGAGATTGATAGATTGATTTGCCAGGATTCAATACCCTTCAAGGCTGAAAAGGAGTGCCAAGGTCCATGACCTTCAGGGTAAGGTATCACTACCATAGTTTATTACTGATGATGTCAAAGAATTGAATTAAATAACCAAGGTTTAACACCTCACAAGGTAGAAGAGACAGATATGCCAGAGTCCATGACTCTCAAGGCGAAGATCAAAATCAAATATCCAAGGTTTAACACCTTACAAGGAAAAGAGAGTTATATGCCAGAGTCCACGACTCTCAAGGCAAAGATCTAAATCAAAGAGCCAAAGTTTAACACCTCACAAGGCAAAAAATGTCAAGTTCCAGAGTCTACGACTCTCAAGGCAAAGATCAAAATCGAATAGCTAAGGTTTAACACCTTACAAGGCAAAGAGAGTTATATGCCAGAGTCTACAACTCTCAAGGAGAAGATCTAAATCGAAGAGCCAAGGTTTAACACCTCACAAGGCAAAGAATGATTAGATGCCAGAGTCTATGACTTTCAGTGCAAAGAACTGGATTGGAAAGCCAAGGCTTACCAACTTACAAGGCGAAGAATATGCCAAGGTTTAACACCTTACAAGGTAAAGAATTGATTGGAAGATGGTGTACAACCACAAGTTGTTGATAGCAAAGGATGCTCCACTATTGGAGTGTTGAAAGATTGATCGATAGATAAAGTAGATTGATAAATAAGATAGCTTGCAAAGAATCTGAATTCTCCTACCTACGTATCCTTATAGTTCAATAAGGAAATCAAAGCTTTCGTAGTTGAACCTACAACGGCTGAAAGTAAGATGATTGATAAGGCAAGAGGATGATAGATTGAATGAGAGAGGAGAATAGACTTGATAGTTCTTGGATAAGAACCACACTAAAGTCTATGAGTAAATGTGGATACGATAAGCAACGAGCCAAACATCTCGCACCCAAAGATATCCAGAATGAGTGTAGGAAAGCTCTAGTCTCATTTCTGTAACACCCCAAAATTTGCCCTCCTCATTCATGCATTCATTTAGTATTTCATATTGCATTTCATCATGTCAATCAGAATTAGATCCAAGAAACTTTAAAAAAAAAAAAAAAAGAATAAAAGAAAAATAAATAAATAAATAAATAAAAATAATAATAATAAAAAAATAAATAAAATATAATAGAAAAAACTTGGACTTGGACCTCTCTCATTTGAGCCCACAAAGCCATGAAAGTCAGGTTATAAAAGAGGGAGAACAGACAGAAAAAGGAAGAGAAGCAAAATACTCTGAGGTTTCCTTGAAACAAAACCCTTGACAAAACCTGGAGAGAAACCTGACAGAGAACTCAGAGCAACCCCCAGGCAGCTCTGAAAAATTCAATCTGACTCACACACTTTCATCTCACGCAAACCCTAACATTGCCTTGCAAACCCAGTCGTGCCGTTTGATTTTAACCGGTCTCTCCCATCAGGTTTGCCTCATTCCCCATGATTTTATGCTCTTAATTTGGATCATCTGAATGTATGAGGTATGATGGATGAATTTCATTATGTTTTTGCCCACGGGTTTAATTATGCATGAATGGGTGAAACCTATGCCTTGAATGTTTAATCACCTGATTTCTAAAATGTATGCCATAGGGTTTGAGGTTTCTGAAACCATACTGTTATCCATGAAAAAAATGCTTATCGTGTTTCACTAACCCTTTTGTTGAGTTTTTGTGAGGGCTCACAGACTCTTGCAGAGATGGTTTGCGTGGTTTTCCCACTTTATTTGTGGGATACCCCCTGGAGGTTCATTCCGATTACCTGTACTGACTCACCTTTCTTTGATGACATTAGCTTGGGAGATCCCTAGGTTTCTTACTCCTTTAATTGTTGTTACTTCAGATCTTTATCCGTGTGGTACTTTTACCTCTTTTCCGCATTTTATCGCTTTCTTAGCTGGAAGACCTCGATAGGAGGCATTTGTTTTCTTTTGTTTATTTACTTCTGAGCCCCTTGTTGGCACATTTACTTTATACATGTTTGTTTTGTATGTGTTCGTATCCCCACAGGTAGCGCGGTTCCTTCGTCAATGACTGCCTTTTTGCCCTTGAGCATCCCAAACCCTAAAACCCAAAGCAACACGTTAACTCCTTCTACTACAGGCGAGTAAGTCTCCAAAGGTCGAGCATCCGGTAGATTGCGTAGTGACTTCGTTCGTCCAAAACCCAATCCATAACCCCCTAGGTAGCCGAGCTACGAAGACTCTGATTCACATATTCATATGAGATACGTATGCAGTGGATGCGACATCCGCGCGAGTCATTTTCATTTAACCCTCTTTTTTAGTAAATAACACATTAGATAAACCCGCACCCTTTAGACAAGAACTACAAAAATGGATCCCGTAGAGTACTACGGATGCGTAGGGGTTCTAATACCTTCCCTTCGCATAACCGACTCCCGAACCCAAGATTTGGTTGCAAGACCCCGTCTTGTCCTTTCCTTTTTCAGGTTTACTTCGAGCGTTTCCTTTCCCTCCTATGGGGTATATAACGCACGGTGGCGACTCTTCTGTCATTTTCTTTCGCCGGTTGTTTTTTCGCGCACTGTATTTTTCAGGTTGCGACAGCTGGCGACTCTGCTGGGGATTGAAAGAAGTTGACCTCTTGCTGGTCCATCTTCCCTAAGCGAGTCCCTCCTAGCTTGTGTGATTTCTTGTTTATTGGGTGTTCATGCTTTTGTACATTTATTTGCTTACCTGCTTGCATGCATCTGTTGTATCTGTTGGATCTGTTTGTTTGTTTGTTGGGATGGGGTGTTCTATGAGAGATAAGCCCATTACCCAGGCTTGAGTGTACACACAGGTTTTAGAGTGGATAATCATGAGGCTTGCGTGGCGTGTTGCTACGTTAAGTCGTTCGTGAAGAACCACACCCAGACGAGGTTTCTTTTGGATATATTATGTCTTACGGGTGTTCCGTAACGGCAGGATGTTCCTCTAGAAATCGTCGACTCTGGTGACCATTTCCCGAGAACTCAGTCGAGGCCTCTCCTCTGAGACGTGATTATGTTAGCTCTGGTGGGCGCATTCTCGCTGCTCAATCCGAGGATCCCGAGACTGGGAACTTGCTATTAGGATGTCCTGTTGAGGGGAGTCAATGGAGGTCTTTTGTCCCGTAATAATACCAAACCTTCAGTGGTAAACGTATTATTCGCGATTGAAGGGCTGAAGTTGACGAACTTCTGTTCTTAGAACCTACCAGTGAGGGGCGGGCTAAATTCAGGAAACCTTAACCTCCAACCAACCCGGTTTTCTGGAACAGAGTTTTGGTCTTGTATTATATTCCTCAGTGAATTTCTCTCCAGGCAGTGCAACCTGACAGATGTTCAAGCGGATCCATCAATTCTGATTGACATGCCTTTGCATTGCATAACATCATCTGCATATTTGCTTATTCATTTGGAGGGTATTCCCTTTCAAAACGGGGGTGCCTTAAAACTGAACGAGCAGTGCATCGCATACAATGCATATTAACCCTTGTCTGTTTTGCAGGTGTCACCGCAGTGTCTAATGTTTGTTCCCTGTATCAGGCAGTTATTGGTCCCAAGCGAGTCCAC
Source organism: Lathyrus oleraceus (assembly GCF_024323335.1). Classification (NCBI taxonomy): domain Eukaryota; kingdom Viridiplantae; phylum Streptophyta; class Magnoliopsida; order Fabales; family Fabaceae; genus Lathyrus; species Lathyrus oleraceus. The sequence goes on from NC_066581.1 coordinate 207,330,228, forward strand.
AGGTACCCGACAAAGGAAAATCGTCCACAACTAGCGATGGACCAAGTACAGGAAGAGTTGGCTGATATGCGTGAAAGGATGGATCAGTTCATGACATTGATGACTGGTATGGCAGAAGGCCAGGAAAAGCTGAGGGAATTGGTTGAGCAACTGAGACCCGATCCGGAGGTGGAGATACCAAATGCTGAGGGAAACCCTGGTAACCCTGGGAACACTGATAACCCTGTGAACACTGGTAACGCGGGTAACGCAAATGTTGATGGAAACCCGGGTAATGTTGGCAACACAGGGAATGTTGGAAATGGTATTGGCGGAAGGTACAATGTGAATCAAGGAATTCGGATTAACGGGCGCCCCGTTACTGAAGATTATCAGTATGATCAATTTTCTTTGCACGACGAGGCCCTCGAGACCACTCGCCGTATGGATGAGCTTGCTGAGAAGCTCAAATCTTTGGAGTCTCAAAATTCCTTAGGCTTTGATGTCACAAATCTTGGTCTGGTTCAGGGAGTAAGGATTCCTCACAAGTTCAAACCCCCTACTTTTGAGAAATACAACGGGGCTTCTTGCCCACGCACTCATCTCCAATCTTATCTGGGAAGGTTGGGAGCTCACACGGAAGATGAAAAGCTATGGATGTACTATTTTGAAGACAGTCTAACTGGAGCTTCTCGTGAATGGTATTCTCATTTGTCTCGTACTACCATCAAGAGCTGGAAAGACTTGGCAGAGGCTTTTGTCAAGCAATATCAATACAACTTGGACATGGCTCCAAATCGGACCTTGTTGCAAGGTATGTCTCAGACTGCCAAGGAAACCTTTAGAGAGTATGCTCAGCGTTGGAGACAGATTGCTGCGTCCGTCCAACCCCCTATGTCTAAAAGGGAGATGGCGGAAATGTTCATGAACACTCTTCAAGGAAATTATATTGAGAGATTGGCTGCTTGCCCGTCAATCAGCTTTGCAGAGATAGTAATTGCTGGAGAAAGAATCGAGAGTCTGTTGAAGATGGGCCGAATTCAAGACAATAGTGTTTCCAACTCATCAGGTCCCAAGAGACCGTTTGCTGGTAACGGTCAGCGAAGAAAAGAAGGCGAGGCAAGCGTTGTGTATGCCGGCAGAGGCAGGGGTAGAGGACGTCCTAATTATTATCAAGATCAAGTGGCCGCCGTCACTATTCCAACACCTGTTCCTCAACCGCAATATCATCCGCAACAATAACCCAGGTACAACAATCAACAACCAGGAGGTAATCCGGGTCAGCAGAGACACTATCAACAACGTCCAAGGCAGACGGACCGGGTCATCGAGCCAATCCCAATGCCTTATTCAGTATTACTTCCCAAGCTGATTGACATGAATTTGGTTACGTTGAGTGTTGGTGTAAGCCCTAGAGGCCAATACTTTTGGTACTTGTATCGAATTATTTATTAATAATAAAAGGCTTTTTCTTTATTAAGGTTGATTAATAAAGTCCCTAGAATAGATAGTCCGTTTAATGTATTAAGTGTGACTTAATCATGAGAACACATTAAACATAAGGACATTATTCTTAAAGTATCCGTAGTCGAGCTTTAATGTGAAGTAGGGTAACATTAAAGCATTAAGACTATTATGTTTGTAGACTGATGATCACATCTCATGGATCATGGATAAAGAGTTATCAAGTCTTAAACATAGGTATGAATATTAGGGGGTAATATTTATACCGGATTGACCCGCTATGAGAATACTATATAGAAAGTTATGCAAAAGTGTCATAAGTTATTCTCATGGTGATAATAGTGTATACCACTCTTCGACCTGAAACCACTATGGATCCTAGATGTAGAGTCGAGTGCTTTGTTGCTGATCTAACGTTGTCCGTAACTGGATAACCATAAAGACAGTTGATGGGTACTCCACGAAGCATGCTGAGGGACATGAGTGTCCTAGATGGAATTTGTCAATCCTGCGTAACAGGATAAATGTCTATGGGCCCAATATTGAACTGGACAAGGGTGACACGGTTTATACCTTGTGTTCAATATAGACATAAGGGCAAAGGGATAATTATACACATAATTATTATCACAGGAGGTTTTGTCAGATCACATGACATTTTCGTGACTTGGGTAGCAGTGATGTGTTGCTAGATACCGCTCACTGTTTAGTATGTTAAATGCGTGATTTAATATAATTGTCAACGCCGCGAAAACCTATAGGGTCACACACAAAGGACGGATTGATGAGAGATAGAATAATTAAGGAACATCGTAAGGTACGGTGTACTTAAGCAGAATACGAAATATGGTAAGGTACCAAATACTTAAGTGATTTTGGCATATTATGAGATATAGGCCAAAATGCACTTAAGTGGGCTTTTTGGCTTGAAGCCCACACAAGTGGTTCTATAAATAGAGCTCTTGCGCAGAAGCTTTGTATGGGAATACAACACAACTGAAGAGTTGGAATTTCGTATCTCTCTCTCACTCAAAGCCTTCATTCATAATAGCTAGCACTGCGATTGAAGGAATCCGTTCGTGTGGACTGAGTAGAGACGTTGTCATCGTTCAACGTTCGTGATCGCCCCGTGGATCTGTATCAAAGGTTTTGATCATTATCAGAGATCTGCACCAAAGATTTGAATCGCCACAAGAGGTAACGATTCTATCACTGATCATGCCCATTCGTAAGGATCACTAAATGGAGAAATTTTAAATTCCGCTGCGCCTTGGATGGCAATTCTCCTACAGTGGTATCAGAGCCACTTACGAAACCATGAATCTGATATCTGTTTTTGTTATGTAATAATATGATTAAAACAGAATGAATCAAAGGTTAAATTGAGATCGATCAAGTTACATATATGTGATATATGTAACCCTGATGCAAAATACTTTATATATGATATAATGTTCTTGTTTCGTTCATTCAAAACCTCGATGATTGTTTTCCTTTGAGAGATCAATGGTCGTTTGCTTCTTGATCCGACATTAGTATGGTGAAGCAATGACGTGTTGATCAATCATACTGAATTAACAATCGAGACGTGTTTGACGGTCTGAAATTGGTGCGTTAGGGTTAGTGACGGCACAAGGGTTGTGTTGTCAGAGAGTTATGCGATTGGGGTTTGAACGCACAAGAGTTGTGCTTCCTAAACACTTTTTGGAACAGTGTTAACCGGTTAACGCGTATGGTTAACCGGTTAACGGAATGCGAAATAAAATTTTTGAGATTTTTTAACAGTGTTAACCGGTTAACGCATATGGTTAACCGGTTAACGCAAGGCGGAAAACAGTTTTCCAAGACATTTTCAAACAGTGTTAACCGGTTAACACATTTGGTTAACCGGTTAATGCAAGGCAGAAAACAATTTTTTTCAGATTTCAAAACAGTGTTAACCGGTTAACGCATATGGTTAACCGGTTAACGCAAGGCGGAAAACAGTTTTCCAAGACATTTTCAAACAGTGTTAACCGGTTAACACATTTGGTTAACCGGTTAATGCAAGGCAGAAAACAATTTTTTTCAGATTTCAAAACAGTGTTAACCGGTTAACGCATATGGTTAACCGGTTAACGCAAGGAAATTTTCACCCATTCGGCTAACTCAGTGCTTTAAAAGTGTCAAGTGTTGATACGAAAAGCGACATCGATTTTAAATGAATTGTTCATTAAAATGTGATGATCGGTCGTCGAAATTTAATTTGATTTTAATTAATTAAAGGAATTAATTATAATAAAAATAAAGTGTTTATTATTGTCTTGTGGTGATCGGTTATGGCCTTAGTTTTCCTTTGTTTTGTTTTGGGTTTTTAAAATACGGTCTGCGTGTCGTGCCTCTCTCTTAATCTCCCAAATGTAACTTCTTTTCTCATCTCACTCCCTCGTATGTAAAACGAGTTTCTTTCATGTAATGTAATGATATGAAGAAAGCAAAGAAGTCAGTGCCAAAGGAGGACAACCTTGAAGATCTTGCTTGGAGAAGCTTAGATCGTTGTAGGTTAGCTTAGGTCTCTCATTGGCTTGGGAGAACAATTACGCTAGGGGCCATAACTGTTTCATTTTGTTTGTATGTATGTTGATGCATGTGAATGTATGTTGATGCATGTGAGAGACGGTTTATATGATAAACAAGCCGGTGAGATCAGAAAAATTGCAATTCCCTCAAAATAAATATTAAGTTTTAAGCTTTCCAAGTTTTAACACTCATCAAGACTAGTATCGAATAATGAAGGTTTCGCTTACGCGAGGTGCATGTTCTATATTAGTAAGGTGCGATGGGATAATTGTAATATCCAACTGTTAAAATAATGGGTCAAACTTAACTAAACAAATTATAATAAGATTATATATATGTTTAGAAGCAAGAGTTGGGAATGATCCATATGATGGATTGGAATAAGGAGTTATTCACCCAACTGAAATTTTCGAGAGTTGTATGAGATACAATTGGAAGGAGTTCCTACCTAAATAACCTAGTTTTGTGTAATCCGCCTACGCGGACTTAGAACGAAGTGAAATATGGATCTCGACCCACTAGAAAATCTTCCAACGGGATTTTCCGAATCAGATGATGAGGGTCATTTATTTTGAGTAAAATAGTGGGAGCATGTTTAATTAAAGGCCTAATTGAATATGTCAATGATACTTATATTTTCATTAATCCTTGTGTAGATTACCATGACAGCAAACACCTCTAACAACATCCTGCGATCAATCCTTGATAAGGAAAAATTGTCTGGGACAAATTTTCTGGATTGGCACTGAAACCTGAGGATTGTCCTCAAACATGATAAAAAGCTGTATGTCTTGGAGACACCTGTTCCTGAAGAGGAACCTCCTAGTTCTGCACCTAAGGCAGAAAGAGATGCTTATAAGAAGCATGTCGATGATGCCAATGAAACTGCTTGTCTCATGCTGGCTACCATGAACTCAGAATTGCAAAAGCAACATGAGAACATGTCAGCGTTCGATATGATCGAACACCTGAAGTTGCTCTATCAAGAGCAAGCAAGGCATGAGAGGTTTGAAGTTTCAAAAGCCCTTTTTCAAAGCAAGTTAGCTGAGGGAGCCCCTGTAGGTCCCCATGTACTCAAGATGATTGGGTATGTGGAAAACCTTGAGAGATTGGGTTTTCCCCTCGAAAAGGAACTTGCAACTGATTTGATCTTGCAATCGTTGCCAGATAGTTTCAGTCAATTTGTCCTAAATTTCAATATGATTGATATGGACAAATCTCTTCCTGAACTGCTCGCCATGTTAAGAACTACCGAGCAGAATCTGAAGTCAAAAGGGAAGTCCATTCTGATGATCGGAAATGGAAAGAGACAGAACAAAAGGCCCACTAAGCAGAGTGATAAGGGGAAGGGCAAGGAAGTTGCCAATCCCAGACCCACTGCTGCTTTGAAGCCTAATGGAGGCATAGCAAAAGAAGGCACCTGCTTCCATTGCGGTAAGACCGGACACTTGAAGAGGAACTGCCCAAAGTACCTGGAAGATAAGAAGAATGGAGTAGAGACTTCAACTTCAGGTATTTTTGTTATTAATTTATCTACTTCTACATCATGAGTATTAGATACTGGATGCGGTTCTCACATTTGTACAAATGTGCAGGAACTAAAAAGGAGTAAAGATTTGGCAAAAGGTGAAGTCGACCTACGAGTTGGCTATGGAGCAAAGGTTGCTGCTTTAGCCGTAGGAACTTTTGTATTGACTTTACCTAGTGGTTTAATAATTCAGTTAGAGAACTGTTATTATGTACCTGCAATTAGCAGGAATATTATTTCCATTGCTTGTTGGGACAAGTTTGGTTTTTCATTTATAATAAAGAACAATTGTTGCTCAATTTATTTGAATGATATATTCTATGCTACTGCACAAATGAACAATGGATTGTATGTCCTTGATCTTGAAATGCCTATTAATAACATTAATACAATAGGGTGAAACCTAACGAGTTAAAAACCAACTAGGTAATAATATTAAAACTCTTCGATCAGATCGAAGTGGTGAGTATTTAATCCTAGAGTTTGATGACCATCTGAAAGAGTGTGGGATCCTATCCCAACTTACTCCTCCTGGCACATCCCAATGGAAGGGTGTACCTAAGAGAAGAAATTGAACCCTGTTGGACATGGTCCGATCCATGATGAGTCACACATCTTCCAAACTCCTTTTGAGGACATACACCATTGACATCAGCTTACACACTTAACCGTGTTCCATCCAAAAGGTTGAAAAGACACCATATGAGATATGGAGTGGTAAGAGACCACATATGTCTTACATGAAGATTTGGGGTTGCGAAGTTTATGTGAAACGACAAATTTCAACTAAGCTTGAGCCCCAATCTGACAAATGCTTATTTGTGGGGTATCCTAAAGAAACAAGAGGATATTATTTCTATAATCCTTCTGAGGGCAAAGTGTTTGTCGCTCGAACTTGAGTTTTCCTAGAAAGGGATTTTATTTCCAAAGGAATCAGTGGGAGGAAAGTAGAACTTGAAGAAATTCAAGAATCACAAAGTATCGATACACCTATGGAGGAATTAGAGCAGGAAACACAAGTAGTTGTGTAAGAGCAACCTGCTCAAATAGAACAAGACCAGCGTAGGTCAAGCAGGATACGTCACCTACCTGAGATATATGGATATCTGATCAAGGTGATGTATTACTCATGGATCAAGATGAGCCTGTGACCTACTCATGGAATCTTTGTTTTGATGAAATAGTAAAACTGTATGGATTCATCAAGAACGAAGATGAGACTTGTGTCTACAAGAAGGTTAGTGGGAGCATGATCGTATTCCTGATATTATTTGTGGATGACATATTACTCATTGGAATCGATATCCCTACCCTGCAACAAGTAAAGTCTTGGTTGGGGAAATTCTTTTCTATGAAGGATCTGGGTGAAGCAGCCTATCAGAATCTATAGAGATAGATCATGAAATGCTTGGCCTAAGTCAGAGTACATAGACAAAGTGTTGAGACGCTTTAATATGAATGATTCCAATCTGGTTATGTGTTTTGCTTAAATGGTGGCACTGTGAGCTTGAAAAGTTCAACCCAAGATGCAGTTGCTGATTCTACAACTGAGGCTGAGTATATTGTTGCCTTAAGTGCAGCAAAGGAAGCTGTTTGGATCAATAAACTTGGCATAGTCCCTAGCATTGTGGATCCCATTGGTCTCTATTATGATAACAATGGTGTTATCGCACAAGCTAAGGAGCCTAGATCTCACCAACGATCCAAACACATACTTAGGCGTTGTGCGAAAATATGTAAAGTACCTACACTTGACAATGTTGCTAACCCACTGACAAAGCCTATTGCGCAGCAGAAGCATGATGGCCATACTAGATCAATGGGCATACGGGGTATGCCTGATTGGCTCTAGTGCTAGTGGGAGATTGTTGGTGTAAGCCCTAGAGGCCAATACTTTTGGTACTTGTATCGAATTATTTATTAATAATAAAAGGCTTTTTCTTTATTATGGTTGATTAATAAAGTCCCTAGAATAGATAGTCCGTTTAATGTATTAAGTGTGACTTAATCATGAGAACACATTAAACATAAGGACACTATTCTTAAAGTATCCGTAGTCGAGCTTTAATGTGAAGTGGGATAACATTAAAGCATTAAGACTATTATGTTTGTAGACTGATGATCACATCTCATGGATCATGGATAAAGAGTTATCAAGTCTTAAACATAGGTATGAATATTAGGGGTAATATTTATACCGGATTGACCCGCTATGAGAATACTATATAGAAAGTTATGCAAAGTGTCATAAGTTATTCTCATGGTGATAATAGTGTATACCACTCTTCGACCTGAAACCACTATGGATCCTAGATGTAGAGTCGAGTGCTTTGTTGCTGATCTAACGTTGTCCGTAACTGGATAACCATAAAGACAGTTGATGGGTACTCCACGAAGCATGCTGAGGGACATGAGTGTCCTAGATGGAATTTGCCAATCCTGCGTAACAGGATAAATGTCTATGGGCCCAATATTGAACTGGACAAGGGTGACACGGTTTATACCTTGTGTTCAATATAGACATAAGGGCAAAGGGGTAATTATACACATAATTATTATCACAGGAGGTTTTGTCAGATCACATGACATTTTCGTGACTTGGGTAGCAGTGATGTGTTGCTAGATACCGCTCACTGTTTAGTATGTTAAATGCGTGATTTAATATAATTGTCAACGCCGCGAAAACCTATAGGGTCACACACAAAGGACGGATTGATGAGAGATAGAATAATTAAGGAACATCGTAAGGTACGGTGTACTTAAGCAGAATACGAAATATGGTAAGGTACCAAATACTTAAGTGATTTTGGCATATTATGAGATATAGGCCAAAATGCACTTAAGTGGGCTTTTTGGCTTGAAGCCCACACAAGTGGTTCTATAAATAGAGCTCTTGCGCAGAAGCTTTGTATGGGAATACAACACAACTGAAGAGTTGGAATTTCGTATCTCTCTCTCACTCAAAGCCTTCATTCATAATAGCTAGCACTGCGATTGAAGGAATCCGTTCGTGTGGACTGAGTAGAGACGTTGTCATCGTTCAACGTTCGTGATCGCCCCGTGGATCTGTATCAAAGGTTTTGATCATTATCAGAGATCTGCACCAAAGGTTTGAATCGCCACAAGAGGTAACGATTCTATCACTGATCATGCCCATTAGTAAGGATCACTAAATGGAGAAATTTTTAATTCCGCTGCGCCTTGGATGGCAATTCTCCTACATTGAGAACTCTGGCCCCACCAATCGATCCCAATAATTTGCCTAGAGGTTATGATGTCAACGCCAGATGTGCTTTTCACTCCAACGCACCTGGCCATACTACGGATAATTGCAAGGCTCTCCAGTTAAAGGTACAAGATTTGAGAGATGCCCAGGCTATCAATTTTGCTCTGGTGCCTAATGTTATTCAGAACCCGATGCCGGCTCACGGCGGGCAGAGGATTAATGCTGTTGATAGTGGGGAAACTTTGAATTTGGTTTATGATGTGACTAAGGTGAAGACTTCGCTATCGGTGGTTAAAGACCGACTTCTGAAAGGACAGATTTTCCCGGGTTGTGGGGAAGAATGCAGAAATTGTCAAGCTGCCGAAAACGGATGTGATAGTTTGAGAAGGGGTATTCAGCAACTGATAGATGAAGGTTGTCTTCAGTTCGATCAGGCCCGTCCAATGAAGAATGATGTATCGACGGTGACGTTTTATTTCACTCCTGAAGAAATATGTGTTCCCGAGAGACTCGCTCCGACAACAATATATTTCCCAGAAAGTACAGAACCAGCAACGGTGAACATCGAAAGTTCAGCACCAGTTGCAATTTACTCTGACAGCCCTCAACCGACTTTGGTTGGTCCGATCACCATCACAATACCAGGACCCGTTCCGTATGAGAAAGGCAATGCTATCCCGTGGCACTATGGGGCTGATATCTACTGCCAGGGGCAGAAAGTTAACGAAGAAGACATTGACATTGGTAGCTCCGCTGTAGACAATGTTGGAGGGGTTGGTGGCTTCACTCGCAGTGGACGCCTATTTGCACCATCAACATTACGTGCGAATACTGAAGCCGAGGCAGCTGCCAAGGCTAAAGGGAAACAGATGGCCGCCGAAGAGGTTACTACTGAGGAAGATCCTCCTAAGACCGCATTCGAAAAGGAAGTGCATGAGTTTATGAGGATTATCAAGAAAAGTGACTACAAGGTAGTCGACCATCTAAATCAGACACCCTCAAAGATCTCCAATCTCTCACTATTACTGTGCTCTGAGGCGCACAGAGCAGCCTTGTTGAAAGTACTGAATATGGCCTATGTTCCACCGGAGATAACTGTTAACCAGCTGGAGTCGGTAGTTTCCAATGTAAACGCTAGCCGGGGGCTAGGTTTCACCGATAATGACCTGACATCTGAGGGCAGGAATCACAACAAAGCCTTGCATATCACAATGGAGTGCAAAGGCGTGATGCTTTCCCATGTTTTGGTTGATACAGGCTCTTTTCTGAATGTTCTTCCAAAGAAAGCCTTAACGAAGTTGGATTACGGTGACACCATCCTAAGGCCAAGTAACTTAGTTGTGAGGGATTTTGATGGCTCTAAGAGAGCTGTCTTTGGCGAAGTTGAGTTTCCAGTTAAGATTGGACCGCAGGTATTCAAGAGTACCTTTTATGTGATGGATATCCAGCCTGCCTATAGCTGTCTGCTAGGTCGGCCTTGGATTCATGTTGTCGGTGCTGTTACTTCTACCCTCCACCAGAAGCTCAAATATGAACTAGAAGGTCAGGTCGTCACTGTCTGTGGTGAAGAGGATATTTTTGTTAGCCACCTGTCTACATTTAAGTATGTAGAGATGGACGGCGAGATGCACGAGATGCTGTGTCAGGGCTTCGAAGCCATAAACATCAATGAGGTCACGTCCGAAGCTATCTTTTCACCTGAGTCTGAGAAGGTCGGGACTTCTATCTCTTCATACAAGCAAGCTGTCGAAGTGGTTAAAGCTGGTAATGCCCAAGGCTGGGGCAAATTTGTGGAGCCAGTCATCAAAAAAGACAAGTTTGGATTGGGGTATGCTCCGGGATCTCAAAAGAATGAAACCGGTACTCTCTCCAGCGGGGGTTTGGTTTCTCCCCACATCGTCAATGTTGCAGATGAAGACAAGGCTGACAGCGACTGTGACTTAGATAGCTGGATTCGCTCGTGTGTCCCGGGAGAAAAGCTCGACAATTGGTCGTCTGAAAAAACCGTTCGGGTTACTCTACTAAATGAGTGATTTTTATTGTTTTCCTTTATTACATGCATAATAAAGTCTTACACTTTGCCCAAGGTGTAATGGCTCATTTGCAGGGCCATCCATTTAGTTACATTTCGCAATTATTTTTATCATCAATAAAGGACGGTTTTTGCAAACAATTTTGTGTTCTCTTTCTTTCAGTTTTTTTTTACTTTTACAAAAATAATGGCAATGTTTCTTTTTTCGTTTTTTCTTTCTTTCCAAAAAAAAAATCTCTCATTCTAAGGTAAAGCATGATCCTCCATCATGCAGAACGGACCACCCGGATCTCACTACTAACGACACTGCTATGGCCAAATATGACTTCGACAATCCTATCTATTAAGCCGAAAAAGGGGTTGAGGAAGATTGTGAATTGCCTGAAGGGTTAGCCAGATTGTTGAAACAGGAGGACCGAGCTATTACACCTTATCAGGAGGTGATTGAGACCGTCAACATCGGTACCGCAGACGACAAGAAAGAGATCAAGATCGGGGCAAGTCTACAGGCCGAGAGGAAAGACCGTTGATCATGTACTTGACTGTGTTAGAAAGGTCAATGGGTTGTGTGCTCGGTCAGCATGACGAGTCAGGTCGAAAAGAGCATGCAATATGTCGCATCGCGCGAAAAACCGGCGGGAAACGAAAGAAACAACAGAGCCGCCACCGTGCGTTATTTATCCCAAAATAGGGAAAGGAAACGCTCAGAGTAAACCTGGGAAAGAACATGGTCTCGCGACCAAAGAGGATGGGTTCGGGAGTCGGTTATGCGAAGGGAAGGTATTAGCACCCCTACGCATCCGTCGTACTCGACGGGATCCACGCACAATAGGAAGGAAAATGGTTGCTAAAACACTGCTCATACACACACACACACTGGCTGAAAGAGACACAAGAAACTGACTGAAACTGACTCGGCAGGATACCGCATCCTGGGCCTACTTAGCCTATCAGGCATAGACATCAGAGTCGAAGTAGTTCGGACTGGGGGAAACGACACATGCTCGCTAGGATATCTCATCCTATGCATACGTATCTTCTCGGACGAGAGAAGAATCAGAGCATTCGTAGCTCGGCTGACACGCGCACAAACAAACACAGGCAAAGGCAAACGTGGAGCCCGACTGCCAATCACTGGACTTACATCAGCATCCGAACCAAAACACACGCAAGGAGGCAAACGTGGAGCCTGAATGCCAATCACTGGACTTACATCAGCATCCGAACCAAAACACACGCACACTGGAACCCAAATGCCACTCGATGGACTTACATCAACTTCCAAGCACACAACAACACAACAAGTTAATAGGGAGTCGGGGACTCGAGCCTATAACTGTCAAGCACACACAAAAAAGAAAAAGGGCGCCCGGAGAGATCAGCTCAATCTCCTGCCTACATACTTCATCTGGTATGAAGATCAGGGCGATGTAGTTCCCCTACGCAGGGATAAAGGACTAGCCTAACCAGATAACAGAGGGAGACACAACTCTAGGGAGACTATGACTCGAGCCTAGATGTTGTCATGCAAAATCAACCCTAAGTTATGGTTTCTAGCGAAATGGCACAGGGGCCAACCTATCCTAAGTATGGCTTACACAGGGAGCAAGCCACACACACTTAACTTGCACGGGAAGCAAGCCAAGCAAAACCTAACTTGCACAGGAAGCAAGTCTAAATTAATCCTAACTTGCACAGGAAGCAAGTCAAACTATCCTAACTTGCACAGGAAGCAAGTCAAACTATCCTAACTTGCACAGGAAGCAAGTCAAACAAATCCTAACTTGCACAGGAAGCAAGTCAAACAATCCTACACGCACAGATAGCACACACTATACACAAGCAAGTGGCTCAAACAAGGCTAGGTTTTAGTTGAGGGGTCATGTCAACCTCAACAAACAAACCTCTGGAATGGGGTGAATGTGCTCTTAACCTTGCCATTGAGGGGCTAAGGTGAAGCAGATGAAAGGATGAAGTGAGGATGAGACCTCACAGCTCTTATCCCTGGCCTGGGAGAGCTCAAGACAAGAATGTGTGGGTTCAGAAAGTGGGAACCCTTCTACACATTTGAAACTGACTCAACTGTACAATTGTACAAGATCTTGGGTTTGTATCTGAAATGCATCAACACAGTGGTGTGAGCAAAGCAGATGACACACTGAATAGTGGGGGATAGATTGCATATCCCTACCTTCCACCAATTGCCTCTTCACTTAGGAGGTCTTTGACTCTATGCAAGGACAAAGTTAAACATCCACAAACATTGCCTCTTAAGGAGGACTTCAGACAGTTTGCCCGGCCAAATAACAAACCGGGTCTCCAGACTACATGAAGTAAAAGAGATTATACCTCAAGCAAGTTGCTAAAAAGCAAAGCAAGTCAAGTTCAGAGAACTTAGGCAACTAAAGTACCTGAAAGAGTCAAACCAATCAGTATGCCATTTAACAGTTAAAAGCAAAGGAGTGGGATGCACAGACAAAACAGATGGTCAACTGTGCAAGGCACAAGACTCAAACACATGGGTCAAACCTACAAAACAAAGGTTAGCATATGATAAACAATCGAATTCAAACAAGTTTGAATGATCTTTGAGGCATTGGTGCTTAACCTGAAACAGAAACTCAATTGTAAGCTCAGAAGACCACTAGGACTAGCCTAGGGTCAGGGATGAAAGAGAAAGTCAAAACAGCCAAGGGGTAAGTATCCAAAATCATGCTCAAACAATTAGGAAACAAAACCAATTGGGTTCACATTCATATCAATCACTATCATCATTTCATGAACAAATTAGGTCAAAGTGTGACAAACAGAAGCTCATAGAAGTCAACAGCAAGACTTAACTCAAAAGCAATCTAAACATTTTCCAAAAATCACCAAATAAATCCTGATCAAACCTAACACATAGCATGGTGAGCATGTCAAATTTCATCCCATTTGGATGAGAGGAAGGCAATCAATGAAAATCATGAAGTCAAACCAAATTCAAGCATGCACAAAGAAAGTCAACAAGCATGGGTCAACTTCAAAAAATCATATCAAATTGAAAACAGATGAGAAATGAATGAGATTAACACCAATGCAAAGCTTGAGATGTCTAGTTATCACATATGAAATTTCATGATCATACAATATGGCATGAGAATTTCCCAAATGAAATGGCAATGTGTAGCACAAAAAGTCAACATTTGACTAGGCAGGGAAGAAAAATCTCAAACAAATGGAAAATAGTTCAATTAAATCCAAGAAAATTCACAAGTCAACTAGACATACAAGAGTAGGTTCATGCAAAAAATCAAGTCATTTGGAGGTCAAGAAGCATGGCAATAAAAATCATGAAGTTGGTCATCAATGGTGTGACACAAGTTGTCACACCCTAATTCAAAAAATCATATCTCACAAACCACAAATGATAAATTCATAAACTCTATACCAAAATCACCATGAGTGTGTCTAGTTTTACCACAAAAAATTTCAAGACCAAAGGATGTAATATGAGTATTTCACAAAAGGAATGGCAATGTGTATCATTTATGCATACATGTTGGGAAAACAATTACCAATTAAAATCCAGCCAGTGAAAAATTCATTAAAAATCAAAATCAAATACTAGACACTCTTGTGAAAATGATGGAAAAAGTTTCATAATTTTTGGATTTAATTTGAGTGAAATGTGAATTGTGGAAGTTGTGTGAATAATTTGAGCAAACATGAGCAAATAGCATGAAGGAATGGTCAAACAAGGGTTGACCAGTGGCAATGCTGTAAATACACGCCCCACTTATCAAAACGCCTGCGTTTAAGGCCAGGCCAGGAAATGTTTTAATTGGTTAGAAACCAATGGAACAGTAACCAGGAGCAAAAACAGCCAATCGAAATTCATTCTTCTGGGCAGGGTTAGGGTTTAAACACAACATCATGAACATTCATCATTATGCAATCATCCAACGTAAAATTCGACAGCATCAAGCATACAGCATGGCCGTGAAATAACATCATGATGCAACCTCTAAACAACCAACACACTCATGAATTTTCTGAGCAGAACAAAAGTTTGAACACAGCATGATCTTCATCATCTTTAACAAGCTCAAATCGAAAATTTTCTAGAAATGAGAATGGAGCACACCAATTGGAACATCAAGCCATGTACATCAACATTTCAGCAATAGATTTCATTAAATCAGTTTAAACAAACCAAATCGAGCCAAAACACATTTGAGCATACAAGTTGAAATCCATACTTCCCACATCATAGTGGATCATTTTCAATGGTTCAAGTGGCATTGATTTTAGCATAACAAGATCTTTCACAAACACAGCATGATTTAGCAAAAAGAGCCAGTCGAAAAACTGACCAAAATGATGAGCAGTGAAGATTCAGCCACTTTTTGCTGGTGAGTGCTTGAAACAGATGAAGAATGTGCTCCTACAAGATGAATGGGAAAGTAAACTTGGCTCAATGAAGCTTGCTCGTGCTTGCATCCAAATCTGCCATGGCCAAGCTTCCAATGGAGCAGTGGTTTTGAGCTGCTTCTGGTTTCATTGTTGACAGGAAATGATGACTGGATGTTGGGAAGCAAATGCCAGGCTCAAGTTCCTTTGAGGTTTTGGACTGTGTTTTGAAAGTGCTACTGTTGGATGTTGCCTCTTTGTTTTGCAGGATTTGGTTCTTTGGTGTTTGATGGATGTCAATTATGTTTCAGATGACAGGACAAGGATGAAAAGTCCTGCTGTTTTGGTATTGTGCAGGAAATTTTTGAAATGCAAAAAGGTGAGTTTGAATGAATGAAGCTATATATTTCTATCTGCTGTGCTGCTGCTATATGTCTTCTCATGACAGGAAAAAAGGGTGCTTCAATTTGCTGTCCTATGTTGGCAAGGCATGGTTTGGACTGTCAAAATGCAAGGCTCAAGTTTGGTTTTTTTCAGTTTTGACAGGTTTTTTTGGTAAAATGCAAGTGAGGTGAGTTTTGTTGGTTAGGTTATGTCATGTTCTATGGAGTTTTGGGAAGAACTTTGGAAAATGGCCAAAGAATGGATTTGAGAGAGAGTGAGGTTTTGTTCAGTTGGTTTTTCCTAGTCATGAAAACCAAATCCAGTTCTGCCTGCAAGGTGTTTCTTGACAGCTCCAAACAGCAACAGCAAGGTGGTTTGAAGTTCTTTTGTTGGCTAGCAGGGTTCTTTAGCACAAAATGCAAAGCTCAGGTTTTTTTCTTGTAAAATGCCAAATGAGGTCTGTTTCGATGTGAAGTCAAGCAAGGTTAAGTTATGTTTGGTTCATGGTGAGTCTTGCAAGTGGGAGAGGTTTTTTCTTGGTCTGCTGCTGTTGCTATATGTCCTCTGTTACTTTTGATTTGGCCAGGTTTTGAACAATGATAAAAATCTTGAAAATGAGTAAGGTTTTTCTGCTGTGTTGTTTTTTACAGTTGCTGCTACTGTCCTTTTGTTGACAGAAAATCTCCTTGCCAAAACCTACTGTTGGCTGTTGTTTTTGGTTGCCATGTAATCTCTTGGAACTGTGGTAATTTGACAGTTCCCTCCAATAGTGCCAAGGTGTGATCTCTTTTTTTGCAGCCTCCAATTTTTGTGGTATTGTGTAGCCTTGTGCATCCCAAAATGACAGAAAAACATGTTGCACAATGCTGCTAGGTCTGCTGTTTGGACAGTACAAGGTATGGTTCATGAATTGGATTTGTTGCAAACATGTCCTTTCTCCCCTAATTCCAAGCAAGCAAGCATGGCCTCTTTTCTGTGGTTTTATGCTGCTAAATGAGGTTCAAAATGACAGCAAAAGATGGTTTAGACTTCTGTTTCCATAGTACAAGGTAAGGCATGGTGGATAGCATGGAGTGGTATGGTGAAATTGTACCTTTCTTACAATTCAAGCAACCAAGCAATGGCATTATGTACTGCATATTTTGACTTTGCAAACACATTCTAAATGACATTTATGAGCTGTTCCAATTGGCCAAATGTTGAAAAAATGTTTAAATTAAAAAGTCAACTCTTGGTCAAACTTACATTTAAATGAGAAAAGTCAAAATATGCCATTTCGATTGGTGAAGTTTTGGCACATGAAATTTATATTTTTGGAAAGAGGGGATCAAATGTGACTTGTAGGAAAAAACCCCACCAAAATTGGTCAAACGGTTTGAGAGATATGGCCTTCTGAAGTTCAAGATTTTCTGAAATCGATTCGATCATAACTTACCAACCACACATGGGAATTAAGAGTTCTAGGACTTTTTGGAAATGGGAGAACAAGATCTTCAACTTTCATGTTGGGCAAAAATTCATTTGAGGCTTGTATCATGATGTAGGTTTGAGGATCAAGACTTTCCATTTATGGCAGGTTTCAGTTACAGGCCCAGTTTCCGTTTTGGGAAATTCATGATCTGGCTTCAAATTCCTCCATGATGGTGTTTGGCATGATATATGATGACTATTTGGACATGAATGAACTCTCACAAACCAATTCCAATCATCAAATCACTGATTAAATGGACAGTTGACCAACAGTTGACTTTTAGGGTTTCTGTCTGATTATGCATTGACTGATGACTTCCAAACCCTAATTCCTTGAGGACTTGACTTCAAATGATGTCCCAAGTTGTATGAACTCTTGATTATTGATCATGGTGCCCAAATTCCACAAGAATGACCACCATCCACTGCTTTGACTGACAGTTGACTTTCTTTGACTTTTGACTGTCTGTGTATGAACTGATGACCTCTGAGCCTTCAACCCTTGACATGAACACTTCGAATGGACCTCCAAGTCATGTGAACTTGTTGGGCAAACCCTAGGGCCTTGGTTCAATGAAAAATTCCTTTGCTTGCTTGGTTGACTGATCAAGAGATTAGTTTGACCTAATTCTTGATTGCTTGCTCTTGAGGCAACTGAGGGACAATGCAAATAATGTGCAATGGATCATGATAGGCTATGACCTAATATGAAAATGTATGCATAATGATAGGTGCAAATTTGAGGTGCTACAGCTGCCCCTATTCAATCAGCTGGGAACCCGAACGGATGATAGCAACGGCTGTCAGACTTTCAGGGTAAATAGGGATTGAATACCAAAGAACCGTAGAATTTGCACAGACTGGATATGATACCAAAGAACCACGTCATTTACCGATGACAAACTGCATGACAGCTTCAAAAAAGCAAAACCATTTACCGATGGTTAGAAACTGGGAACTTGATATTTACCGATATCAACTTCAGCAAGACCATTTACCGATGGCGGCTGGGGGAAACAAACTTCTGAAAAGCAAAACCATTTACCGATGGTTAAAACTGGGACTTTGATATTTACCGATATCAACTTCAGCCAGACCATTTACCGATGGCTGCTGGGAAACAAATTTTGATGTAGAAAGGAAGCAAGACCATTTACCGATGGTGGCTTCAAAGAAACTTGACATTTACTGATGTCAACTTAGCAAGACCATTTACCGATGGCTGCTGCAACTGGGAATTCGATATTTACCGATATCGAAGAAAACGGGGCCATTTACCGATGGCATCTCCACGTGGGGAGGAACAAAATCTTTGTGGTGATACCAGACAAGACGTTTACCGACGACTTCTGGGGATTTTGATTTCGCGACCAGACATTTACCGATGACTGGGATGAGACCCGATGTTTACCGACATCGAAAGATGATGTTTACCGACATCCAAAGAAATGACCAGACATTTACCGATGACTGGGAATGAGAAATTTATTGGGGAGATACAAACAAATATTCGCAGCTGGAAACCAGGTAGGACATTTACAGATGACTCTACTGGGGATTTCTAGTTGGGGATTATCAGACATTTACCGATGACTGAGGAAAAGACTCGATGTTTACTGACATCGAAAGATGATGTTTACCGACATCAAAAATGACCAGACATTTACCGATGACTGGAGAAAATACTCGATGTTTACAGACACCGAAACAATGGTGTTTACCGACACCAAAAATGATGACCAGACATTTACTGATGACTGGAGAGAAAACTCGATGTTTACAGACACCGAAACAATGGTGTTTACCGACACCAAAAGAAGAAACACACGCGGGTGCTGACATGACACTTACTGGTATCACAAGAACGACATCTTAGATATGTCAAGGCAAGGTTGACCACTTGCTGGGGGTCTCACTGAAGAGAAACAAACTTTCTGTCACCATCGGGTGAGGAAATAAACCTCTGTCACCATCGGGTGAGGAAATAAACCTCTGTGGGGAATAAACAATTCTGAATGCTGTCAAGAGCAACTGTAGCAGACTTGCTGTGCTGATGTTGAATGAAATGATCCGCCTCTGCCGGGGATACGGTCTGGTGAAGTTGACACATGAATGCATATGTTTGAATTTTTTTCTATGGCGTAATGCTCCATATTGAATGGGAATGCTACGCAATTTGAGGATGCAATGATTACTACATGCAAAATGCAAATGAACCCTGGCTAGGGAGCCGAAATGATCAGATACTCTGACTCTGTGGGGAGACTCCTCTTGGGGAAATACTCTGCGGGGAACTCTGCTTGAGGAATGGCGAAACGACTTCACACTCATGTTGAAGAATAGCACTTGCTGCTGGGGAAAGGTAAACTCCGCTGGGGATATCCTTCAGTCCACAGGTAGGATAAATGCTGGAGATAACTTTAATGAACCTGCCCCACTCGGGGAGGAAATGGCAAATACAGGCCGGCTGGGGATAGGCAATCCTTAGATCTGTTGGAGAATAGAAGGCACTATCCACAGACGTCTTCGCAGGGGAACATAGCTCTGATAGCTTCCAAACTTGCTTGGGGAAAAAATCTGTTGAGGAAACGTCCTCACGGATGCCAACCTGAAAAAACAGCACAACAAAATGTCCCCAGGGGATACATGGACAAAATACGCTCAAGTGTCTTCAACATTCAAAATGATTTTCAAATGTTTTATCTTTCTGCACGTTATTGTGTAGCCTCCATGTTCTTATATGCAATGTTTATCAAAAATTCGGACATTTTGCAAACAAAACAGTAAAGATAAAAACAAAAGAGCTATTTATCTGAATAACGACTTTTTATTGATTGAAAATGTGCCTGAAGAGGCAAATACATTAGGAAGCAATTCCTAGAAAGAGGTAATTGCGTACAAAAGGAAAAATCTATCCTAATGGCAATGTGAACACGGCATCCACTATTTCCCAATTCTGTTATAACTCACAGATCATCAGTTTTCCTCCCAACTTCTTGCTTTCTGAGAAGAATGACTGGACAGATCACATCTTTCGAGATGGCAGACGACAAAGCTTGATGAAGTACAGATAACTCAGACTGTAGTCTTCGCTTTAATCCCTAATTTTTGCCTGGATCGCCCTTTCGGGTTTTCAATCCACCGGGATACCCATTTTTGCCTAAGCCGCCCTTGCGGGTTTTCGACTTACCGGGTGTACAATTTTTCTATTTTATCCCTAATTTTTGCCCGAACCTTTTCTTTCTGTTTTTTTGGTTCGACGGGATGCCCATTTTTTGCCTGGACTCTTTTTTTCTTTTGTCCAGCGGGTCAATTTATGCGAAGTATTTTTTGACTACATCTGAGTTGACAGGAGACGGAAAATCTTCACCATCCATAGTTGTAAGCATCAAGGCTCCACCGGAGAATACCTTCTTCACAACATACGGACCTTCATAATTAGGAGTCCACTTGCCCCTGTTATCTGTACCGGGAGGGAGGATCCTCTTCAAAACTAGATCACCGACTGATAGCTTCGAGGACGCACTTTCTGATCAAAGGCTCGCTTCATCCTTCTCTGATACAACTGTCCATGACATACAGCTGCTAGTCGTCTCTCCTCGATAAGGCTCAACTCGTTAAACCTTGTTCGAATCCACTCGGCTTCGTCCAGCTTGACATCCAATAAAACTCTCAGAGAAGGAATCTCCACTTCAACAGGTAGGACAGCTTCCATACCATACACAAGGGAGTAAGGGGTTGCCCCGGTCGACGTACGTACTGAGGTACGGTACCCATGCAAAGCGAAAGGCAGCATCTCATGCCAATCCTTGTACGTAACGACCATCTTCTGCACAATCTTCTTGATATTCTTGTTTGCCGCTTCTACAGCACCATTCATCTTCGGTCTGTAAGGAGAAGAATTGTGATGTTCAATCTTGAAATCTTTACAAAGCTCTTTCATCATCTTGTTGTTGAGATTCGAACCATTGTCAGTGATGATTCTCTCAGGAACTCCATAACGACAGATGATTTCTTTCTTGATGAACCGGGTAACCACTTGTTTGGTAACGTTAGCATAGGAAGCTGCTTCCACCCACTTGGTGAAGTAGTCAATCGCAACCAAGATGAAGCGATGTCCATTCGAAGCAGTAGGCTCAATCTTCCCAATCATATCAATGCCCCACATAGCAAACGGCCAAGGCGAATTCATGATATTCAGAGGGCTTGGTGGTACATGCACCTTATCAGCATAGATTTGACACTTATGGCACTTCCGAGCATACTACTTGAAACAATCGGATTCCATAGTCATCCAGTAACAACCCGCTCTCAACAATTTCTTAGCCATTGCATGTCCGCCGGCATGAGTACCGAAGGAACCTTCATGAACTTCCTGCATTAGCATGTCCGCCTCGGGTCTGTCCACGCATCTGAGCAAGACCATGTCAAAGTTTCTCTTATACAACACATCATCCTGATTCAAATAGAAGCTTCCAGCTAGCCTCCTCAGGGTTTTCTTGTCATTCTTCGACGCACCTTCAGGATACTCCTGAGTCTTGAGGAAGTTCTTGATGTCATAATACCACGGCTTCTCATCAATCATAACAGACTCGGCTGCAAACACATATGCAGGTCTCTCAAGTCGATTCACCGCAACATGTGGCACATGATTCCACCAATGAACTTTGATCATAGACGACAAAGTAGCCAAAGCGTCAGCCATTTGATTCTCATCCCGGGGGACATGATACAACTTCACTTTCTTGAAGAACGTCAGTATTCTTCTGGTGTAATCTCTATACGGAATCAAATGCGGCTGATTCGTATTCCAATCTCCATTGACTTGATTGACCACTAGAGCGGAATCTCCATAAATGTCAAGCGTTTTGATCCTCAGATCGATGGCTTCTTCTATCCCCATGATACAAGCCTCATACTCAGCTTCGTTGTTGGTGACGTCAAACGTCAATCTGGCAGAAAAAGGTATATGAGCACCTTTGGGATTGATCAACACTGCCCCAACACCATTACCATTCATATTCACAGCCCCATCAAACATCAGTGTCCATTTGTCATCTGGATCCGGTCCTTCCTCGACAAGAGGCTCTTCGCAATCTTTCATCTTCAGATACATGATGTCTTCATCAGGGAATTCGAACATCATAGGCTGATAATCTTTAATCGGTTGTTCGGCGAGATAGTCTGACAGAATACTACCTTTGATGGCCTTCTGTGACGTGTACTGAATGTCATACTCTGTTAGAATCATCTGCCAACGGGCGACTCGTCCGGTGAGAGCTGGTTTCTCAAAGATGTACTTTACTGGATCCATCTTAGAAATCAACAAAGTGGTATGGTTCAACATATACTGTCTTAGTCGGCGAGCAGCCCAGGCCAAAGCACAGCAAGTTTTCTCGAGCAGTGAATATCTTGTTTCACAGTCGGTAAACTTTTTGCTAAGGTAGTATATGGCATGCTCTTTTCGACCAGACTCGTCATGCTGTCCCAATACACACCCCATCGAGTTCTCAGTCACTGACAGGTACATTATCAGAGGTCTCCCTGGAACTGGAGGTATAAGGATTGGAGGTTTCTGTAAATACTCTTTAATCTTGTCAAAAGCTTTCTGACAATCATCATTCCACTTGATCGCTTGATTCTTTCTAAGCAGTTTGAAAATTGGTTCACATGTGGCAGTTAGATGAGATATGAACCTTGCAATGTAGTTCAACCTCCCTAAAAACCCACGGACTTGCTTCTCCGTTTTTGGTTCAGGCATCTCTTGAATAGCTTTGACTTTTGCTGGATCAACCTCAATCCCTTTCTCACTGACAATGAAGCCTAAGAGCTTCCCGGATCTCACCCCAAACGTACACTTGTTCGGATTCAACCTCAGCTTGAACTTCCTCAACCGATCAAACAGCTTCTGCAAATTAACCAAGTGCTCCTCTTCTGTCTGCGACTTCGCAATCATGTCATCCACGTACACTTCAATTTCCTTGTGCATCATGTCATGAAAAAGAGTAGTCATTGCCCTCTGATAGGTAGCACCAGCATTCTTCAGCCCAAATGGCATCACCTTATAGCAGAACGTGCCCCAAGGTGTAATGAATGTCGTCTTTTCCATGTCCTCTGGCGCCATCTTGATCTGATTATATCCGGAGAAACCATCCATGAAAGAGAATACCGAGGATTGAGCCGTATTATCAACCAATACATCAATGTGAGGTAATGGGAAATCATCTTTCGGACTCGCTCTGTTCAAATCCCGGTAATCGACACACATTCTGACTTTACCATCCTTCTTCGGCACAGGAACGATGTTGGCCACCCACGGGGGATAACTTGTAACAGCCAGAAAACCCGCATCCCACTGCTTCTGAACCTCTTCCTTGATCTTAGTTGCCATGTCAGGACTCGTTCTACGAAGCTTCTGCTTGACCGAAGGACATCCTTCCCTAAGAGGTAATCGATGCATCACAATATCTGTATCTAGCCCAGGCATATCTTGATACGACCAGGCGAACACCTCCACATATTCTCTCAGCATCTCAATCAGCCTCTTCTTGACAGAGTCCTCTAAAACAGCCCCAATCTTGATTTCTCTTTTGCCGTCCTCAGTACCCAAATTAATAGTTTCTAGCTCCTCCTGATGAGGTTGGATGACCCTTTCCTCCTGCTTCAGCAATCTGGCTAATTCTGCAGGGAGTTCACAGTCTTCCTCACTCTCCTCTTCAGCTTGGTAGATGGGATTGTCGAAATCATACTGAGCCATAACAGAACTGTTCATAGTGAATGCCATAAGATCGCTTCTGCATGTTTGATGCTTTGTTTTAGAAAAAGAGTTCAATAAAGTCACAAAAACAAAAAACATTGCCATTTTTATTGTTTTTGGAAAAGAAAATGAAAACAAAAAATAGAAAGACAAGGATCACAAAGTTTGTTCAAAAAATGTCCTTCATTAATGATAATCATTAAAACATGATGAGGCCCTACAAAAATGAATCACTACGCCTTGGGCAGAACGTAGGATTTTCATGCAAAATGACAAAACAACAGAAAATTACTCTGTCAGAAGAGTAACTTGAACCACTTCTTCAGCCGTCCAGTTGTTGATAGACCCCCCTGGTGCACACGGGCGAACCCATTTGTCCAGATCACAATCACTGTCACAGTCTTCACTACCGGTTGCAGAGACGTCGCCATGATTCATCAGCCCAGCGCTGGTAAAGGTACTCGGACCCGCTTGACCATTCTGTTCTGCTTGGAGAGGCTCATAACCAACACCAAATTTGTCTTCTTTAACCGGCAAATCCACCATCTTGCCCCAGCCTTCAGCTTTGCCAGAATCAACAACCTCCTTAGCCTGCTTGTAAGAAGTAATTGAAGCACCTGGCTTCCTCTGCTCAGCGTACGCCACTTTCTCAAGAGCCACAGTCTCAAACGCCTGGCATAAGGTTTCGTGGATCTCGCCATCCACCTCAACATACTTGAACGAGGATAGATGACTCACCAGGATCTCCTCTTCACCGCACACAGTCACAATCTGACCGTTCCAGACATACTTGAGCTTTTGATGGAGAGTCGACGAGACTGCCCCTGCTGCATGAATCCATGGACGCCCCAACAAACAACTGTAGGCAGGCTGGATGTCCATAACATAGAAGATGATATCGAATACCTCAGGACCTATCTTCACAGGCAAGGTAACTTCCCCACACACAGAACGTTTGGAGCCGTCGAAAGCACGAACGATCAGGTCACTGGGATTAAGCACAAACCCTTCCGCATCAATCTTCCTCAGAATCTGCTTAGGCAACACATTTAGCGACGACCCGGTGTCTACCAATACATGAGACAACACTGCCCCCTTGCACTCCATGGTAATGTGCAAGGCTTTGTTATGGTTTCGCCCTTCAGGTGGTAAGTCCAGGTTGGTAAAACCCACACCATGCCTGGTGCTCACATTGGCCATCACACCCTCCAGTTGATTGACAGAAATCTCCTGAGGCACGTAAGCCAGATTCAACATCTTCAGCAAGGCATTACGGTGTGCCTCAGAGCACATCAACAGTGAAAGTATAGAGATCTTGGACGGAGTCTGATTCAACTGGTCTACAATCTTGTAGTCACTCTTCTTGATTATCTTCATAAACTCCTCCACGTCCTTCTCAAACGACCCCTCGGGCGCTTCTTTCTGAACAGGCTCTTCCTCAACCACAGCTTGCTTACCCTTTGCTCTGGCGAGAGCTTCAGCATTATTGTCCCTCAAAGGCTGCGGTGCAAACAGACGACCGCTTCTGGTAAAACCTCCTGGCCCCCCTACATTATCCACAGCCGGACCAACAGTTGCAGGAACTCTATTCGGTAAACCAATTGTCACTGGAGCTTGATTCACTGGTCTTGTCTGACTTTCAGCCCTTCTGTAACTGCGGTGAGCATTATCATACTTCCACGGCACGGCTTTACTATTCTCAACAACCCTTCTCCCAGGCGCAACGATGGTAGTTGGAACACTGATGGTTACAGGCACGGGAATGGTAACTGGGGTACCATTTGCTGCAGGTGCACTAACGACCCTTTGTCCATGTCCTTCAGTTGGTTTAAAGTAAATGGTGATAGTTGACGCTGTTCCACGATCTTTTACAGCCCTACTGAATTGCAAACAACCCTCATCCATCATACCCTGGATACCGGCCCTTAACTGGTCGCAACCATTCTCAGATTCTGCACAGCCCAAACAATCTTCATCACAGCCCGGGTAGACACCCCCCTTCAGCAGACGACCCTTCACAACTAACAGAGAAGTCTGAACATCATCAACATTAACAACCAGATCTTCAGCTTCTTTCCCTTCAATATTGTTCACTCTATGCCCACCATGCTGAGGCATAGGGTTGTTCACGACGTTAGGCACTGGAGCGAAGTTGATTGCCTTGGCATCGATCAAATCTTGAACCTTGTGCTGGAGAGCTCGACACTTCTCGGTATGGTGGCCTGGTGCCCCAGAATGAAAGTCACATCTAACATTAGCATCATAGCCGGGAGGCAGCACTGTCGGAGTAGCCATCGTACGCAGCTCTACAAACCCTAACCGGAGTAGTTCGGGTAGTAACTCTGCGTAGGACATGGGCAGAGGATCAAATCTTCTATCAGCCTGTAATTTCTGCCTGGGTTGATAAGGACGTTGCTGTTGTTGTTGTTGTTGCGGTTGTTGAACTCTTTGTTGTTGTTGCTGACGAGGTTGAGGTGTCGGAATGGTCACTGCAGCAGCTTGACGGTATTCAATTCTGTTCTGATCCCTGCGGTGTTGAACAGCATTAGTTTCACCCTCTCTTCGACGAGGTGCCCCAACAAACGGCTTCCTAGAAGAAGAGGAACCAGCATCTTGAATCTTCCCAGTTTTGATCAAACTCTCAGTCCTCTCTCCACAAATGACGACATCAGAAAAACTACCGAACGGGCAGCTCCCCATCCGGTCCATAAACACACCTTGAAGAGTACCAATAAACATGTCTGTCAACTCCCTTTCCAGCATAGGGGGTTGAACTCTAGCAGCCAGTTCACGCCACCTCTGGGCATACTCCTTGAAGCTTTCATTGGATTTCTGACATAGACTCTGCAGCTGAGTCCGGCTAGGCGCCATGTCCATGTTGTGTTTGTATTGCCTCAAGAAGGCCTCACCCAGATCTCTCCAACAGCGGATAGAATCTCTCTTCAATTCCATATACCAGTCCAAAGAAGCCCCAGATAGACTGTCTTGGAAAAAATACATCCACATCTTTTCATCATCAGTATACGCAGAGATCTTTCGATAATAAGCCTGCACATGGGTGCGAGGGCAAGAAGTACCGTTGTATTTGTCGAAGGACGGTGCTTTGAACTTGTGAGGGATTCTCAAACCTTCAACCAATCCCATATTAGTAACATCAAAACCAAGAGAATTTTGACTTTCCATAGCACGGATCTTCTCAGCAAGAGCCTCAACTTTGCGGTCTCTCTCATTAACCCTTCCCAGAATGTCTTCGTCTTCACTGAGCAGAGAGAACATATCCTCTTGTCTGTCAACAATCGGAACAGGATTACGGGCCGGAGCACGGACTACTCTGGCATTAGCGGCATCTGGAACAATAGGTTGACCGTTGATTCGAATACCCCCCAACTCATCACCTACAGCATAGTTGTTGACGGGTACAGCAGCAGCAACATTGTTTTCATTGACCGGGCCTCCCTCTGGCGGAGCATGGTTGACCGGTGGATTTGCAGCCTCTTGTCTCTGAACCATAGCTCGAAGTTCTTCTTGACCTTGCGCAACCCCTTGCATCATATTCATAAACTGGGCCATGCTAGCCTTCATCTCAGCCAACTCAGCTTGGAATTGATCCATACTTCTCTGTTGATTCAGTCTTGTTGAGTAGCGGTGCGGACGTTGATCAGCTATCCTGCCTGAACAGGAACCAAGAGTGAGAAGTCACGATCAAGAACACCTGTTATGCAAAATGATATGAGTATGATGCAAATGATGCGTATGATGCACATGATATGCTCATTTCTCAGGCATTCAAAGAGCCTGACCCATCCTGAAAAGATGGCAACTTGCAGCAACAAAAGAACAAAACAGATACAAGGAAATGCTGACATCCTTATATATACATAAGGGTAAAAAGGCATACGACCAATGTCAACAGAATATCTGAATAAACAACGTACAAAGAAAAAGAATCCTATCCAACAAGCCTGGAGGTGATTCTTAACAAAAGATCCAAGAGATGGCTTACACGCAAATGAATCCCATCCAACAAGCCTGGAGGTGATTCTCAACAAAATACAACAAAGATACTATCTAAGACAGACGATCTTCCGGAATGAGGGTCTTCAGGTAATGGCACTGGTCTATCAACAGTGTGCATTCTGAACATTCTGGTAGAGGGGTGATTTTCTCCTTCAGTTGTCTTCTAAGCTCCAAGACTTCTCCTTCAAGATAGTCCTCTGATTTCTGTCTCAACTCCATCTCTTTCTTCAACTGAGTGTCTTTGTCTTTGAGTTGCTTCTCTAGGTCTCTGATCTTCTTCTGATAGTTGACTTCTGCTCTCTGCAACCTCAAACACTCCCTATGTTCTGCATCCAACATGGATTCCATCTCCTCATATGATCTCTTCTTGCTCCGTGCTCTGCTAGCATCCTCTCCTTGCACTTCCCTGAGTTGATGGGCCAAGTGCAGCTTATCAGCCTTAGCTTTGTATAGTTCCATCTGAGTGTCTTGCTCTTTCTCTCTCAACCGACGATTCTCCATCAGGGCTTGCTTATAGTGCTCAGCAGGTACACTATCAGCGAGAACCAAGGGTGGTTGCTCTTGCAACGGCTCCATCCTATCGTAGGGTAGCAGCAAAGTTTCCACTCTCTTCTTTACCCAATCAGTGTAATCGGGCATTGCAATGGCAAACTTCTTCCCTAAGACGGATCCATCCTTCGCTTCAACAAATTTCCAGGCTCTCCCAATCTGCTCCAACTTAGCAGGGTCAGTACGCTTCTCAAATACACACTCTCAACTACCTCAGCTTCAAGTGGCCTTCTACTCATGACAAATCCTAGCTGGCGAAGAGAAAGAACTGGGTTGTAATTGATGCAACCCTTGGTCCCTACGAGTGGCACATTCCGGAATTCTCCACAACTCATAATAACATTCTTCACATCTATCCGGTACGACTGCCATCTGATGTCATAGGAGGTGAGTGACATGACCCTCTGAGTCCACTTAAGAGTGCTCTGGGTATCTACAAATGGTCCACTAGCTGGCAGAAGAGACATGAACCATTTGAACAGAAGAGGTAAGCAGCACCTGATGGCTCCACCCTTACCATGCCTACTGTGGATGGCATAGTAAGTATCAGCTAGAAGGGTAGGGACTGGATTCCTTCCAATGAAGATACTGATAGCTGCATGGTCAACAAAATTTGGCATACTGGGAAATAGGACAATCCCATAGATCACGGTGGCAAGCTGCGCGTGAAAAACTTCCCAATTCCCCTTCTCGGCTTCATCTCTAGCAACTCTCAGAAGGAACTTCAACGGCAGACCCACAACTTCCCCACAGGGTTTCCAATTCTTACCGACCTCCTCAACACTCAACCGGAGAGCTCTGGCAATCAATATGAAGTCGACCTCCTTTGGAACGTCCAAGAAGGGAGTCTGATGCTGAATAGGGATACTCAACAGGATAGAATACTCCTCAAGAGTAGGTGCTAACTGGTAATCTTGGAAAGTGAAGCATCTGAGCTCTGGATCATAGAACTGAAGAAGCGTCTGCAGAGGCACTGGATCTACTACCGTCTTCAATACTGTCAAGATATCTCCATACCGCCCAACAAAACTCTTCAGTCGATCATCTGTCACGAGGCTACCCAACTCAACTAGCGGAGTCAACGGCTCACGGTGGAAACTGTAGGAACAGGTCTTCCGCTTCAACTCTGGGACCGTTGCCATCTCTATCAGTAGACAGACTCTGGAATGTACCTGAGAAATGATATGCATGCAGAGATTATTATTTTTTCTTCTTTTTTTTTTGATTTTTTTGATTTTTTTTTTTTCATTCTCTTTTTTTCAATGCGTTTCTTTTGAAAAATAAATATGCTATGATGCAAATGATGCAGACATGGCTGGCTGGTTGTGCAAACTCTGATTACTAGGTCGAAGCTTCAGTCAAAATCGGAACATAAATCCCACTTAAGGTTAACTGAACACTGTCTGAACACAAAGTCACCATCAGAACCAAGTCACCAACAGAACCGAGTCACCAACGGTACCTGTAATAATGATCATTCCCTTCCCACTCACGGGTGTAGTCTAGGCCAGGGTAAGGTCGAGAGAAACGCAGCATAAATAACCTTTCGCAGAACATCATCATATACACACCCAAAGTATGTAACGATAATGCCCCACCAGGGTCTGAACTGCTCGTGATATCAATGTTCCGCTAAGTGGCGCCATACCACCCGCTTCCCATGAATCACTCTATTCCTAATCATCCTAGATTTTCACTCATGGTCTGGGTATTGGACCTTTTACCTCAACTGACTCCCCCCCCACACAGAGAAAACAGACAGCCAACCAGGTGAACAGATGAATAAATGCAAACATTAATGCAAACATACATGCAAACAATAGACAATGAATGCAAACAGTAAATAATGAATGCAATAAATAAACACAGCACAAAGCAACCAAAACCCTAACCTAGAGAGCGCTAGGAGAGACTCGCTCAGGGAAGATGGACCAGCAGAGGTCAACTTCTCTAGTCCCCAGCAGAGTCGCCAGCTGTCGCATCGCGCGAAAAACCGGCGGGAAACGAAAGAAACAACAGAGCCGCCACCGTGCGTTATTTATCCCAAAATAGGGAAAGGAAACGCTCAGAGTAAACCTGGGAAAGAACATGGTCTCGCGACCAAAGAGGATGGGTTCGGGAGTCGGTTATGCGAAGGGAAGGTATTAGCACCCCTACGCATCCGTCGTACTCGACGGGATCCACGCACAATAGGAAGGAAAATGGTTGCTAAAACACTGCTCATACACACACACACACTGGCTGAAAGAGACACAAGAAACTGACTGAAACTGACTCGGCAGGATACCGCATCCTGGGCCTACTTAGCCTATCAGGCATAGACATCAGAGTCGAAGTAGTTCGGACTGGGGGAAACGACACATGCTCGCTAGGATATCTCATCCTATGCATACGTATCTTCTCGGACGAGAGAAGAATCAGAGCATTCGTAGCTCGGCTGACACGCGCACAAACAAACACAGGCAAAGGCAAACGTGGAGCCCGACTGCCAATCACTGGACTTACATCAGCATCCGAACCAAAACACACGCAAGGAGGCAAACGTGGAGCCTGAATGCCAATCACTGGACTTACATCAGCATCCGAACCAAAACACACGCACACTGGAACCCAAATGCCACTCGATGGACTTACATCGACTTCCAAGCACACAACAACACAACAAGTTAATAGGGAGTCGGGGACTCGAGCCTATAACTGTCAAGCACACACAAAAAAGAAAAAGGGCGCCCGGAGAGATCAGCTCAATCTCCTGCCTACATACTTCATCTGGTATGAAGATCAGGGCGATGTAGTTCCCCTACGCAGGGATAAAGGACTAGCCTAACCAGATAACAGAGGGAGACACAACTCTAGGGAGACTATGACTCGAGCCTAGATGTTGTCATGCAAAATCAACCCTAAGTTATGGTTTCTAGCGAAATGGCACAGGGGCCAACCTATCCTAAGTATGGCTTACACAGGGAGCAAGCCACACACACTTAACTTGCACGGGAAGCAAGCCAAGCAAAACCTAACTTGCACAGGAAGCAAGTCTAAACTAATCCTAACTTGCACAGGAAGCAAGTCAAACTATCCTAACTTGCACAGGAAGCAAGTCAAACTATCCTAACTTGCACAGGAAGCAAGTCAAACAAATCCTAACTTGCACAGGAAGCAAGTCAAACAATCCTACACGCACAGATAGCACACACTATACACAAGCAAGTGGCTCAAACAAGGCTAGGTTTTAGTTGAGGGGTCATGTCAACCTCAACAAACAAACCTCTGGAATGGGGTGAATGTGCTCTTAACCTTGCCATTGAGGGGCTAAGGTGAAGCAGATGAAAGGATGAAGTGAGGATGAGACCTCACAGCTCTTATCCCTGGCCTGGGAGAGCTCAAGACAAGAATGTGTGGGTTCAGAAAGTGGGAACCCTTCTACACATTTGAAACTGACTCAACTGTACAATTGTACAAGATCTTGGGTTTGTATCTGAAATGCATCAACACAGTGGTGTGAGCAAAGCAGATGACACACTGAATAGTGGGGGATAGATTGCATATCCCTACCTTCCACCAATTGCCTCTTCACTTAGGAGGTCTTTGACTCTATGCAAGGACAAAGTTAAACATCCACAAACATTGCCTCTTAAGGAGGACTTCAGACAGTTTGCCCGGCCAAATAACAAACGGGTCTCCAGACTACATGAAGTAAAAGAGATTATACCTCAAGCAAGTTGCTAAAAAGCAAAGCAAGTCAAGTTCAGAGAACTTAGGCAACTAAAGTACCTGAAAGAGTCAAACCAATCAGTATGCCATTTAACAGTTAAAAGCAAAGGAGTGGGATGCACAGACAAAACAGATGGTCAACTGTGCAAGGCACAAGACTCAAACACATGGGTCAAACCTACAAAACAAAGGTTAGCATATGATAAACAATCGAATTCAAACAAGTTTGAATGATCTTTGAGGCATTGGTGCTTAACCTGAAACAGAAACTCAATTGTAAGCTCAGAAGACCACTAGGACTAGCCTAGGGTCAGGGATGAAAGAGAAAGTCAAAACAGCCAAGGGGTAAGTATCCAAAATCATGCTCAAACAATTAGGAAACAAAACCAATTGGGTTCACATTCATATCAATCACTATCATCATTTCATGAACAAATTAGGTCAAAGTGTGACAAACAGAAGCTCATAGAAGTCAACAGCAAGACTTAACTCAAAAGCAATCTAAACATTTTCCAAAATCACCAAATAAATCCTGATCAAACCTAACACATAGCATGGTGAGCATGTCAAATTTCATCCCATTTGGATGAGAGGAAGGCAATCAATGAAAATCATGAAGTCAAACCAAATTCAAGCATGCACAAAGAAAGTCAACAAGCATGGGTCAACTTCAAAAAATCATATCAAATTGAAAACAGATGAGAAATGAATGAGATTAACACCAATGCAAATCTTGAGATGTCTAGTTATCACATATGAAATTTCATGATCATACAATATGGCATGAGAATTTCCCAAATGAAATGGCAATGTGTAGCACAAAAAGTCAACATTTGACTAGGCAGGGAAGAAAAATCTCAAACAAATGGAAAATAGTTCAATTAAATCCAAGAAAATTCACAAGTCAACTAGACATACAAGAGTAGGTTCATGCAAAAAATCAAGTCATTTGGAGGTCAAGAAGCATGGCAATAAAAATCATGAAGTTGGTCATCAATGGTGTGACACAAGTTGTCACACCCTAATTCAAAAAATCATATCTCACAAACCACAAATGATAAATTCATAAACTCTATACCAAAATCACCATGAGTGTGTCTAGTTTTACCACAAAAAATTTCAAGACCAAAGGATGTAATATGAGTATTTCACAAAAGGAATGGCAATGTGTATCATTTATGCATACATGTTGGGAAAACAATTACCAATTAAAATCCAGCCAGTGAAAAATTCATTAAAAATCAAAATCAAATACTAGACACTCTTGTGAAAATGATGGAAAAAGTTTCATAATTTTTGGATTTAATTTGAGTGAAATGTGAATTGTGGAAGTTGTGTGAATAATTTGAGCAAACATGAGCAAATAGCATGA
Source organism: Lathyrus oleraceus (assembly GCF_024323335.1). NCBI lineage: Eukaryota > Viridiplantae > Streptophyta > Magnoliopsida > Fabales > Fabaceae > Lathyrus > Lathyrus oleraceus. The sequence goes on from NC_066581.1 coordinate 207,363,668, forward strand.
AGGAATGGTCAAACAAGGGTTGACCAGTGGCAATGCTGTAAATACACGCCCCACTTATCAAAACGCCTGCGTTTAAGGCCAGGCCAGGAAATGTTTTAATTGGTTAGCAACCAATGGAACAGTAACCAGGAGCAAAAACAGCCAATCGAAATTCATTCTTCTGGGCAGGGTTAGGGTTTAAAACACAACATCATGAACATTCATCATTATGCAATCATCCAACGTAAAATTCGACAGCATCAAGCATACAGCATGGCCGTGAAATAACATCATGATGCAACCTCTAAACAACCAACACACTCATGAATTTTCTGAGCAGAACAAAAGTTTGAACACAGCATGATCTTCATCATCTTTAACAAGCTCAAATCGAAAATTTTCTAGAAATGAGAATGGAGCACACCAATTGGAACATCAAGCCATGTACATCAACATTTCAGCAATAGATTTCATTAAATCAGTTTAAACAAACCAAATCGAGCCAAAACACATTTGAGCATACAAGTTGAAATCCATACTTCCCACATCATAGTGGATCATTTTCAATGGTTCAAGTGGCATTGATTTTAGCATAACAAGATCTTTCACAAACACAGCATGATTTAGCAAAAAGAGCCAGTCGAAAAACTGACCAAAATGATGAGCAGTGAAGATTCAGCCACTTTTTGCTGGTGAGTGCTTGAAACAGATGAAGAATGTGCTCCTACAAGATGAATGGGAAAGTAAACTTGGCTCAATGAAGCTTGCTCGTGCTTGCATCCAAATCTGCCATGGCCAAGCTTCCAATGGAGCAGTGGTTTTGAGCTGCTTCTGGTTTCATTGTTGACAGGAAATGATGACTGGATGTTGGGAAGCAAATGCCAGGCTCAAGTTCCTTTGAGGTTTTGGACTGTGTTTTGAAAGTGCTACTGTTGGATGTTGCCTCTTTGTTTTGCAGGATTTGGTTCTTTGGTGTTTGATGGATGTCAATTATGTTTCAGATGACAGGACAAGGATGAAAAGTCCTGCTGTTTTGGTATTGTGCAGGAAATTTTTGAAATGCAAAAAGGTGAGTTTGAATGAATGAAGCTATATATTTCTATCTGCTGTGCTGCTGCTATATGTCTTCTCATGACAGGAAAAAAAGGGTGCTTCAATTTGCTGTCCTATGTTGGCAAGGCATGGTTTGGACTGTCAAAATGCAAGGCTCAAGTTTGGTTTTTTTCAGTTTTGACAGGTTTTTTTGGTAAAATGCAAGTGAGGTGAGTTTTGTTGGTTAGGTTATGTCATGTTCTATGGAGTTTTGGGAAGAACTTTGGAAAATGGCCAAAGAATGGATTTGAGAGAGAGTGAGGTTTTGTTCAGTTGGTTTTTCCTAGTCATGAAAACCAAATCCAGTTCTGCCTGCAAGGTGTTTCTTGACAGCTCCAAACAGCAACAGCAAGGTGGTTTGAAGTTCTTTTGTTGGCTAGCAGGGTTCTTTAGCACAAAATGCAAAGCTCAGGTTTTTTTCTTGTAAAATGCCAAATGAGGTCTGTTTCGATGTGAAGTCAAGCAAGGTTAAGTTATGTTTGGTTCATGGTGAGTCTTGCAAGTGGGAGAGGTTTTTTCTTGGTCTGCTGCTGTTGCTATATGTCCTCTGTTACTTTTGATTTGGCCAGGTTTTGAACAATGATAAAAATCTTGAAAATGAGTAAGGTTTTTCTGCTGTGTTGTTTTTTACAGTTGCTGCTACTGTCCTTTTGTTGACAGAAAATCTCCTTGCCAAAACCTACTGTTGGCTGTTGTTTTTGGTTTCCATGTAATCTCTTGGAACTGTGGTAATTTGACAGTTCCCTCCAATAGTGCCAAGGTGTGATCTCTTTTTTTGCAGCCTCCAATTTTTGTGGTATTGTGTAGCCTTGTGCATCCCAAAATGACAGAAAAACATGTTGCACAATGCTGCTAGGTCTGCTGTTTGGACAGTACAAGGTATGGTTCATGAATTGGATTTGTTGCAAACATGTCCTTTCTCCCCTAATTCCAAGCAAGCAAGCATGGCCTCTTTTCTGTGGTTTTATGCTGCTAAATGAGGTTCAAAATGACAGCAAAAGATGGTTTAGACTTCTGTTTCCATAGTACAAGGTAAGGCATGGTGGATAGCATGGAGTGGTATGGTGAAATTGTACCTTTCTTACAATTCAAGCAACCAAGCAATGGCATTATGTACTGCATATTTTGACTTTGCAAACACATTCTAAATGACATTTATGAGCTGTTCCAATTGGCCAAATGTTGAAAAAATTTAAATTAAAAAGTCAACTCTTGGTCAAACTTACATTTAAATGAGAAAAGTCAAAATATGCCATTTTGATTGGTGAAGTTTTGGCACATGAAATTTATATTTTTGGAAAGAGGGGATCAAATGTGACTTGTAGGAAAAAACCCCACCAAAATTGGTCAAACGGTTTGAGAGATATGGCCTTCTGAAGTTCAAGATTTTCTGAAATCGATTCGATCATAACTTACCAACCACACATGGGAATTAAGAGTTCTAGGACTTTTTGGAAATGGGAGAACAAGATCTTCAACTTTCATGTTGGGCAAAAATTCATTTGAGGCTTGTATCATGATGTAGGTTTGAGGATCAAGACTTTCCATTTATGGCAGGTTTCAGTTACAGGCCCAGTTTCCGTTTTGGGAAATTCATGATCTGGCTTCAAATTCCTCCATGATGGTGTTTGGCATGATATATGATGACTATTTGGACATGAATGAACTCTCACAAACCAATTCCAATCATCAAATCACTGATTAAATGGACAGTTGACCAACAGTTGACTTTTAGGGTTTCTGTCTGATTATGCATTGACTGATGACTTCCAAACCCTAATTCCTTGAGGACTTGACTTCAAATGATGTCCCAAGTTGTATGAACTCTTGATTATTGATCATGGTGCCCAAATTCCACAAGAATGACCACCATCCACTGCTTTGACTGACAGTTGACTTTCTTTGACTTTTGACTGTCTGTGTATGAACTGATGACCTTTGAGCCTTCAACCCTTGACATGAACACTTCGAATGGACCTCCAAGTCATGTGAACTTGTTGGGCAAACCCTAGGGCCTTGGTTCAATGAAAAATTCCTTTGCTTGCTTGGTTGACTGATCAAGAGATTAGTTTGACCTAATTCTTGATTGCTTGCTCTTGAGGCAACTGAGGGACAATGCAAATAATGTGCAATGGATCATGATAGGCTATGACCTAATATGAAAATGTATGCATAATGATAGGTGCAAATTTGAGGTGCTACACAATATACTACCTTAGCAAAAGTTTACCGACTGTGAACAAAGATACTCATTGCTCGAGAAAACTTGCCGCGCTTTGGCATGGGCTGCTCGCAGACTAAGACAGTATATGTTGACTCGCACGACTCTATTGATATCAAAAATGGATCCAGTCAAGTATATTTTTGAAAAGTCAGCACTTACCGAAAAGGTTACTAGGTGACAAATGATATTGACAGAGTATGACATCCAATACACTTCACAAAAAGCCATCAAGGGAAGTGTCTTGTCAGACTATCTTGCAGAGCAACCGATTGATGATTACCAACCTATGAGGTTTGACTTTCCTGATGAGGATATCATGTTTCTCAAATCGAAAGATTGAGAGTAACCACTCTGGGATGAGGGGCCTGACCCTGAATCCAAATGGGTTATGATGTTTGATGGGGCGGTCCACGTCAATGGTCGCAGAGTTGGTGTAGTGTTGATCACACCGGAAGGGGGTTCATATGCCATTTGGTGCCAGAATAACTTTTCCCTGCACCAACAATGAAGCCGAATACGAAGCTTGTATCCTAAGACTTGAGGAAGCCGTCAATATACAGATTAAAACCCTGGATGTATACGGGGATTCAGCTTTAGTCATCAATCAAACCAACGGGAAATGGTATACACCTCAGCCTCATCTGGCTCCTTACAGAGACTACACGAGAAGATTGTTGACTTTCTTTTGAAGAAAACCAATTTGCTGTTGCTTTGTTTACCTTGTCTTCGATGATTAAGGTGCTATGCTGGAACTACGTACCCAGAATTGACGTATCTCGGTCAGAGACGAATGAAGAAAGCATTTGGTCAGAAAGTGCGCCCTCGGGGGTATCAAGTCGGTGAATTGGTACTCAAAAGATTTCTTCCTCCCAACACAGATCACAGGGGCAAATGGACACCGAACTATGAGGGTCCATACGTGGTTAAAAGGATTTTCTATGGCGGAGCTTTGATGCTAACAACCATGGATGGCGAAGGATTCCCGTCCCCTATTAACTCAGACGCAGTTAAGAAAAAATACTTCGCATAAAATAGACCCGCTGGACGATAAAAAGAATAGTCCAGGCAAAAAAAAGGGCATCCCGCCGAACCAAAAAAAAAAGAATAAAGAGGCTCGGGCAAAAATTAGGGATATAAAAAAGAGTACACCCGGTGAGTCGAAAACCCAAAAGGGCGGCTCAGGCAAAAATGGGTATCCCGGCGGATTGAAAACCCGAAAAGGGGGCGATCCAGGCAAAAGTTAGGGAATAAGCGAATGACTGTGATCTGAGTTCATCAGTGTTATATCACCGTTTCATTCAATCCGGAAATCTTCGAAGGTTAAAGATCGACTAATCATCCACTTCAGAAAGCAAGATGAGCAGAGCGTCTTGAGGACATACGAGCCATATCAGAGTCGAAACTCGGTGGGACCCCGTATCCCCATTGCCATTAGGATAGTTCTCTTTTTATAGCGATCACCTCTTTTCAGGGATCAGCTTCCTGATACCCTCGCCTATTCCTGGCACAAATTTTCTCCCCAGTAAGAGTCGAATAATTCAGTTAAAGAGCCTCTTTATTTTTCATTTATCAGTTTGTTTGCAAAAATGTCCGAATTTTTGATAAAACATATTGCATATGAACATAATGGTGGCTTTTGCAGATGATTTGCACAGGAAAACATTTAAAATTGCTTTGAATGTGCTTAATCCCGGACGGTGAATTCAAACCGAGTAATTCCCCCGAGGCATACGTGTATTTTTGGTTGCAGGTCACAGGAACCGGATGCCAAGTCATGAATCCTCATCCCCAAGCGGTTGACAAAGTCTCTCCTCAGCAGAGCATGCTCCCCAGCAGAGTTGACAGTATCCAGACTATATATCCCCAGCGGAGTTGACAGTGTCAGACTGTATCTTCCTAGCAACAGCGGAGTGGTTGCATAACCAACAGATGAGAGGGTAGTGTTCCCAGTGTTCATCTCATTCCCCAGCAGATTATTTTTAACAGATTTGTTAATCCCCAGCTTGAGGGTGATTAGTAAGTTCATATCCCCAGCAAAGGTCGTTTCCTACGACATTTCCCCAGGAAGTGTTTTCCCCACAGACTCTCCTCACAGGGCCTCGCCGAACAAAGTTTCCATAGTTGATACTCCCCCCGCAAGGTCAACTTTTCAAGCAGCCAATTTATTTTTGGTGGCTCATTGGTCCCGGCAGACGGATCATTCCCCACAGAGCATTCAAGGATTGATACAGCGATCTGTTCCCTACCGGAGTTTGCTTCCCCAAGCAGATTTCTTTTTACACCATGCATAACATTTGCATTTGCATGCATATCATATCAAGCATACACATAAGCTGATAAACAGGTTCTTCCAAGCAGACTGAAGAATTACTTTACAACCAAGGTCATGAGATCCAGCCAGAGGATCAAGCGTGAGTGATCCAGCCTGAGGGTCGTTTTGAAGATTCATCCTGAGAATCGTTTTCCAGTGATCCAGCCTGAGGGTCATTTCGAAGATTCAGCCTGAGAATCGTTTTCCAGTGATCCAGCCTGAGGCTCATTTTGAAGATTCAGCCTGAGAATCGTGTTCTAGTGATCCAGCCTGAGGGTGATTTCGAAGATTCAGCCTGAGAATCGTGTTCCAGTGATCCAGCCTGAGGGTCATTTCGAAGATTCAGCCTGAGAATCGTGTTCCAGTAAGCCGGCCTAAGGCTCAATTTGAAGATTCCCCAGTGAAGTCGCCTACAAGCTTTATTTCCCCAGCAAGCCCAAGTCTAATTGAGGAGTCGTTACAACATGTTCTAGCCCGAAGAATATGTACGAAGCCCAAAAGTGGAATATTCTCGAAGCTGCATATCTAATATGAAGGTTGGGTGTAGATTTCAAAAGAGGGTCAACCAGCGCATGCCTCAGATGCGGGATCCTAATGATGGGAATTTATCATCAAAATAATCTAGATCTAGCCAGAAGATCGAAGTAGATTCAGCCAGAGAATCGAAACAAAGAAGATCTAGCCAGAAGATCGAAAATCGCAACAATTCAGATCTAGCCAGAAGATCGAAGTAGATTCAGCCAGAGAATCAAAGGAAATAGATTCAGCCAGAGAATCGAAACGAAGGAGATCTAGCCAGAAGATCGAAGAAGATCTAGCCAGAAGATCAAAATCGTATCCAGCCCGAGGATCAAAATTAATATCCAACCAGAGGACTAAATTGAGTATAGGTTCAGCTAGAGGATCGAAACTCCAGATTAAGCCAGAAGACTGATTCAGATCCAGCCAGAGGATCAGAAGAAAAATAAACAGCGCAGTGTATTTCCGCGTTTTTGTGGTGTTCTCGGAGCGCAAATTTTCGGTCTGTCTTTGGTATTCAATCACAGCTCACCCCGTTTGTCTGATAAGCTGTTCGCTTTCATCCTACTCGGGTTAGCTGATGATTGAATAGGGGCAGCTGTAACACCCCAAAATTTGCCCTCCTCATTCATGCATTCATTTAGCATTTCATATTGTATTTCATCATGTCAATCAGAATTAGATCCAAGAAACTTAAAAAAAAAAAAAACGAAAAAAAATAAATAAAATAAAATAAAAAAAAAATAAAAAAAATAATAAAAAAATATATATAATAGAAAAAACTTGGACTTGGACCTCTCTCATTAGAGCCCACAAAGCCATGAAAATCAGGTTATAAAAGAGGGAGAACAGACAGAAAAAGAAAGAGAAGCAAAATACTCTGAGGTTTCCTTGAAACAAAACCCTTGACAAAACCTGGAGAGAAACCTGACAGAGAACTCAGAGCAACCCCCAGGCAGCTCTGAAAAATTCAATCTGACTCACACACTTTCATCTCACGCAAACCCTAACATTGCCTTGCAAACCCAGCCGTGCCATTTGATTTCAACCGGTCTCTCCCATCAGGTTTGCCTCATTCCCCATGATTTTATGCTCTTAATTTGGATCATCTGAATGTATGAGGTATGATGGATGAATTTCATTATGTTTTTGCCCACAGGTTTAATTATTAATGAATGGGTGAAACCTATGCCTTGAATGTTTAATCACCTGATTTCTGAAATGTATGCCATAGGGTTTGAGGTTTCTGAAACCATACTGTTATCCATGAAAAAAATGCTTATCGTGTTTCACTAACCCTTTTGTTGAGTTTTTGTGAGGGCTCACAGACTCTTGGAGAGATGGTTTGCGTGGTTTTCCCACTTTATTTGTGGGATACCCCCTAGAGGTTCATTCCGATTACCTGTACTGACTCACCTTTCTTTGATGACATTAGCTTGGGAGATCCCTGGGTTTCTTACTCCTTTAATTGTTGTTACTTCGGATCTTTATCCGTGTGGTACTTTTACCTCTTTTCCGCATTTTACCGCTTTCTTAGCTGGAAGACCTCGATAGGAGGCATTTGTTTTCTTTTGTTTATTTACTTCTAAGCCCCTTGTTGGCACATTTACTTTATACATGTTTGTTTTGTATGTGTTCGTATCCCCACAGGTAGCGCGGTTCCTTCGTCAAGGACTGCCTTTTTGCCCTTGAGCATCCCAAACCCTAAAACCCAAAGCAACACGTTAACTCCTTCTACTACAGGCGAGTAAGTCTCCAAAGGTCGAGCATCCGGTAGATTGTGTAGTGACGTCGTTCGTCCAAAACCCAATCCATAACCCCCTAGGTAGCCGAGCTACGAAGACTCTGATTCTCATATTCAGATGAGATACGTATGCAGTGGATGCGACATCCGCGCGAGTCATTTTCATTTAACCCCCTTTTTTTAGTAAATAACACATTAGATAAACCCACACCCTTTAGACAAGAACTACAAAAGTGGATCCCGTAGAGTACTACAGATGCGTAGGGGTGCTAATACCTTCCCTTCGCATAACCGACTCCCGAACCCAAGATTTGGTTGCAAGACCCCGTCTTGTCCTTTCCTTTTTCAGGTTTACTTCGAGCGTTTCCTTTCCCTCCTTTGGGATAAATAACGCACGGTGGCGACTCTTCTATCATTTTCTTTCGCCGGTTGTTTTTTCGCGCACTGTATTTTTTAGGTTGCGACAATTTCTTGTTTACTACTTAAGGCTCATGGGATGTGATTATCGTCTTAACTTTCAAGTGGAGAGAGGAGAAAATTTGTTGTTGTTTCTTGTGATGATGATGACCTTATCAATCGTTTGATTCGAATTGCATTAAAGTATATGAATAGAGGTGAATATGATGAGCGTTGGGTCATTCGTCCCATGCCCAAAGATATTCAGAATGAGGGTAGGAATTCTCCAGTCCCATTCCATCTCCATTACTTAAGGCTCGTGTCCTACAACTCGGTTCATGATTGATAAGTTGTTGATGAAATCCCTTGCTTGTTGCATGATGCTTTGTGAAGAGGGAGAGAGATTTTCCAATCGTAGGATTAGTATTTTGCTAAAGTCTATGAATAGAGGTGAATACAATGAGCACTGGGTCATTCGTCCCATACCCAAAGATATTTAGAATGGGGTTAGGAATTCTTCTGTCTCATTCCTTCTCTATTACTTAAGGCTCATGCGACGCAATTCTAACTTTGATTTAACGAGCTCTTGATGTTGCTACCTTTGTGTAGCGGGGTATTCGTTACCTTTATATTTATTGACTAAATCAAAAGTAAATCATACAATTCGAGTCGCCACCGCACTTCTATTTATCCAAAGGAAAGGTTAGAAAGCGAACAAAAACCGAGAAGTTTTATTGAATCAAAAACTAATAAAAATGTCAGAGATCGGGGTAAGGGGGTTGGTTATGCAATGAGAAGGTTTTAAGCACCCAAAACATCCTAGGTACTCCTAGGGAGCCCTTTTCACGACTTGTTGTAAGGTAGGTTGGTATTTGTGAAAGTTATTTGTGCAAACATGACCGGGGGGATGAAAGAAGAATGTATAAATTATTTACAATTTTTGTGTTTGAATGGATAAACCCATTGCCCATGTACCATCTTAAAAAGATTAGGATTAAAACCTCGTAGTTCGGGGTAAAAATCTCGAAACAAGTTGGTGAATTGATTGGATCAAAAGCCTTAAGGTCTTTTGTTATCTAAGGGAGAAAACTCAACCTAAAACCCCAAATCCACCATGTGAGGATAGCTTCAACATGCTAGGGAGGGGTTAACCCTATAATAAGCATGGAAGACTCATTGTCCATCACTAAGGATATAGGTGAGTATTCTATAAACCTCAAGGATAACTCAAACCTAATAGCTAATGGTTATGAAAAGTTTTAATAAGAAAGTGGCCATTGAAACCACAAAACATTTGAATGAGTTATATTTACCAATGAAAAGTATTTACAAAATATGGTCACAGTTGACTTAAGGATTCAATTCAAAATAAGTGTTATGAAAGGAAAGTTTGAAAATCAAAAGCATAATACTTAGGTTTCTAATGTTTGAAAATAAATGTTAATGTTTGCACAAAAGTTTTGGCTTGGGTTAGAGTGGAGCGAAGAAGAAGAATGGATAAGTCCTAAACATACAAATATGAAGGAAGAGAAATAAAACCACAAATGGAGTTCCCTTCTTGAGATCATAGTGATGATCCAAGTAGCTCCCATTCTTTGGAATAAGCAAGCAAAATAGGCAAATACTCAAGCAATCAATCAATCAAGCAAGCTTTTAAGAATCTTCCAATGGCTCTTGTATCTCTCACTTTAGATGCACATGACAATGGTTCTTCAATTTGGCTCAAATAGGAATATCTTGCACAAAAGCACACACATCAAAAAGTTCTATAATGCAAACAAATAATGGACAAGAGTGAGTTTAGAAATTTGGTCCTTCCAATTCATCTTCAACATTAAGTCCTTTTTACTCCATTTTTGCATAGGGAATGTCCTAGAATCTAAGTCCTTTTGTCCATTTGCATTTGATTCACAACAATCAAAACAAAACACAAGCACAATAGTATATACACAATTATGTGCTCAAGTGAGCAAAAGGCAAATTGCATTAACATAAACATGTGCTCAAATGAGCAAAGGGCAAAAGCAAATGATTAATATGTACAAGAATATTAAATTGCATAAATGTATAGTGCAAGAATTGAATGTTAATGGTCAATTGTTAGTGTTAGTGTGCCATAAGGCAATTTAGCGCTATGTTAAGCAATCGTAAATGGACTAATGTAGTAGTCACACCTATTTGAGATCGGTCAATAAAATATAGGCAACAAACACATGTTAGAGATCTTGATTAGTGAATCAAGCTCCTACAACTTGTCATGCCAAAAGAAGATGGGAAATGATCTTGTATTGACTTAGGTTCTTTGCTTGATTAGGAAGCAACCCATCCTTAATGCAAAGCCATTCACTTGATCTATGATCAAGATGAATTAGATTTGAATCAAGGAAGGTTAAATCTCCCATGCATCAAGGCTAACCACCAATCTTTAACTCATTGATCAAAAAAGAAAAAGATGAAGAAGGAGATGAATAAGAATGAACAATAATGGAAATTCAAATGAAGTAATCAACATACATTGACCAAAGATAGATGAAATCAAGGTCAAACATTGGTAAACAGAAGCAAGATGAAACTTAGAGGTCAAGAAACAAATAAAATATTTTTGGTATTTTTCAAAATTAAAATAATATTTGAATTAAAATAAACAAATAAAGGTCAAACTTCAAATCCATTTCAAATCAACTTTGAAAAGTCCAAATGGATCATCCTAAGTTTAACAAGGTCATACAAAGTTTGACAAAAAAAATCAGCAATTTTAGAAACCAGAAACTATTTTTAATCAATTAAAAATGCATAAAAAATAACCTAATTGAATTAAAATCTCAAATAAATCTCAAATCAATTAATAAATTGATGAGAATATTTTTCATAGGTCCATCATCATTCAAAGAGGTTGAGAAAATATTTTTGTATTTTTTGAATATCAAAAACCATTTAAAATGAATTAAAAATAACCAGAAAAGAGAAAATTCATAAAAAAATATCAAATAACAAAATAAAAAATATTAAAAATCATTTTTAGAAACTAGAATTAAAAAGAGAAATAATGCAATAGGTCCCATATTTTTTGGAATTAAAATGAATGAAATATGATTTTTCGAAATGAAATGAAATAAAAGAAATAAAATGGAAATTAAATCAGAAATAGAAAATAGGAAAAAAAACGTGGTACGTTGGTTCCAGGCTCATTGATTGAGCTGGCACATCAGACAGTCCACATGCGCGTGTCCACCAAACACCAAGGTCAATGAGAAACAGGTGGCATTAAAAAAAGTCATAAAAAGAGAAGGTCCAGATTAGATCTAAGAGTTGTGGTTTGATCTGGAGCTGGGATGGTGGTGTACACCACCGTCTTCTCCGGCGAGCTCAACGACGCCGGTGAGAGTTGCAGACATGGCAACCTCAACCAAATGCAACGATCTATACAACAATGGAAAGCTGGGGTGATGTACATCACCCCTGTGCCATCTATTTTCACTCTAGACCTCCATGGAGAGAGAAATCAGAGGTGGAAAATGATGGTGTTCAACTTGAACTCAATGAATTTTCAAAATTAAAAGCATAAATCAATTGCCTCTGATGAGAGGACTTCAGCCAAACCAACAGATGCAAGAAACAAGCTACAATTAGTGAGTTTCGAAGAAGGAAAGTTTATGTATCAACCTATGAAATATGGATCTATGAAGCACAATTCCTCTTAGCTATTGCTTGCAGTGTGATCTAGGGATGAAGATGAAGCAAGGTCAAGGAATTTTGAGTCTGAAAATCAACCAATGAAGTTGAAATTCAGATATGAAATTTTGAAAAGAAAGTGAGAATTCCTTTAGGTATGGCTATGGAGGGAGTTGTGCAGCATAACAGGCGCCTTTAGGTTCCTCAATTATGAAGCCTAGCACTCTTATTTATAGCAATTGGCAAATGGAAACATGAGCATTGTGTGTGCATGAATGAAGAGGGCCTCCATGCATGGGCCCGTAGAGGCGCATGGAGGGCCCAATTCCTATTGCAAATGAACGCTGATATCACATTTAGGTGAAATGGACGTGCAGAATTGATGCAATTGGCTTGGGTAATGAGTTTTCAACTAGTTTCCAAAAATGCACCAAAATGTTCTCTTCTTCGAAAGTGCCACCTCAAAAATAGAACATGGCCTTATGGGTAATGGTTAGAAAGCTGTTGACATGAGGATCAATTTCTATGTTGAACAAAACTTCATTTGGAGTTGGGAAATTGATGAAAATTGATCATAAAGTGCAAGGTGCAAAACATGTGTATGTGAAAATTTCCCAAAATGGCCAACTTCAAGCCCTTCTGTTTCAATGATACAAGCTCCAAATGACAAAACCTTAAACATAAAAGTTGTATATATTTTCAAGATAATCAACTTGGACTCAAATTTTGCATCATTTGGATTTTTGATGAGAAAGTTATGGGCACTTGAAGTTGGACTTTTTCACATTTCAATGCCTTTGGTCCAAAGTGACCTATAATGTTTTGCATTATCACATGTATTTATTTTAGGATTATGAAAATTTGTTCAACATAAAAAATGAAGTAGGCATCTTCAAATTTCCAATTCATTTGATCCCACCTCAAAATCATGAAAAATGAATGAGTTATGTTCTTGGGAAGTTGACCCAAAATTAGGGTTTTAGTCAAAATGACCTATAATGTTTTGAAATGGATGATGACCTTCCAAGCTTCAAATAAATTTTTGATGAACATGAGAGTTTTTCATATGGTTCTTAAGAACAATTTTTCTCTTGGGGTCATCTCAATTTGACAAACACATTAAAAGTTAGGTCTCAGTATATTTCGAAATAGTTAGATGAATTGACTGATCAATTTCTTAAGTCCAAACTTCCAATCTTGATGAATTGATGATTGAGGACACTCAAATAAGCTAAAAAATGCATGAAATGATGAATGAAATAACTTCCCTTGATTGTATTTGATCATGGGTTGAGGTTGCTTCATGAGCAAGGTACAGTTGATGCACAGGTGAATTAGGGTTTCCTTGGGAAACAATCCTCAAACCTTTGGTTTGCTTTGATCAAATTGACACATTGAGATACTTGGGAGGCATATATGATGGATGAGAGCTTTGGGAACCATTTTCATGCTTGCTTTCCTCTTCACCTGCCATATCAATGAGCATAGGGTCTCCTAGTAGCCTTGGATCTTATGATTGCTCAAGCTACAAAACAAGCAAAGTTAGTGACATATTTTTGTGCTTTTGGTTAGTAAACAAAATAAGAAAAGCAATAATATACAATTCAATCATGCCTGGTGGTCTCAAACCAACTCACAAATGTTCCCACCCAAAGGTTAGGAGCCAAGATGTTATGATCCTTGAGGCAAGATGCAAATGCAATGTTATGATGCCATGAGGGATCTTAGGGTCAAATGTGGGGTCTTACACTTTGATGTGTCTTGTATTATCCACTGCTTGGTATGACTGAGGATGCCTTGATTGAATGTCTGACTTAAGGTCTCGAGTTCCACAGCTTACAAAAAAAAGTCCTATTAAGTGACCAAGGGTCTTTCGGTCACTCAAATTAGACTGTGGGATTATACAAGTTCAAAGGATTTAATTGATAAAAATTGTTGTTGATCAATTTGAATAAGAGGGTTTGATTTGATTTATGATTATGGTTAACCTAATCTAAAGGTTAAAAATATGTACAAGCTATACCTAAGAGATCATGCACATGTTAAGGTCAAATTAATCATCCATTACCAAAATCACATGAAAATTAATGGTCAATAGATCAATTATTCTAAATCAATTCATAATCCTAAGGGAACATGAAAATTGGTTAAAAGACAATTAAATCACAAGATCAAAACAAAATGTATACATGAATAAAATTGATTAAAAATCAATTAAGAACTATTAAAACTCTACCTAATTAAAATTCTACAATTCTAATTAAAATTCTAAAATTTATTAATCATAAAACTCTAATTAAATCTAAATTTCTAAAATTCCAAAGTTCTAAGTCTAATTAACTTTAGATTCTAGTTAATTTCTAATAGCTTAATTAATCAAGTTTACTGTAACGGTTAATCAAGTTTACTGGAGCCGTCGTCTAGAAGATGCACTTTGGGCCCAAAGAACAGCTTTCAAGACACCCATTGGGATGTCTCCTTATCGACTTGTTTTTGGTAAGGCATGTCATCTTCATGTTGAGATAGAACACCGTGCCTATTGGACGGTGAAAAGTTGTAATTTGGAGATGCAACAAGCAGGTATTGAAAGAAAACTCAAATTAAAACAGCTGGAAGAGCTTAGACTAGAGGCTTATGAAAGCTCTAGGATTTATAAAGAGAAAACTAAGCACTTCCATGATAAAATAATTTCTAGGAAGGAACTTTCTGTGGGCCAACAGGTTTTACTGTTTAACTCCCGCTTAAGCTTATGGCTGGGAAACTTCGATCCAAATGGATTGGCCCTTTTGTTATTACTAATGTTTTCCCTTATGGTGCAGTAGAAATAAAAAGTGCAGGTACTAACAAGACTTTCAAAGTCAATGGGCAGCACTTGAAGCTATTCCATGAAAGTTCAATGAGTGAACATGTCAACATAGAGGAGCTTTCTTTGGAAGCACCTAACTACCCTGCAACTTGATCAGGGAGTCTTTCTTTCCTTCTCTCTACTTTATTAGTAATGTCTTTTCATTGAGGGCAATGCTTATTTTAAGTGTGGGGAGGGAAATCGTTTGTTTTCCTTGTTTTTGTTAGTGTTTTGTTTGTTTTCAGTCATAAAAAAATAAAAAAATGCATCTTCTTGAAAGTTTTAGGCTATAGACTGACTAATTTGAGATTAGTTTGCGGAGACTTGGGAAAAATTCACAAGATCGGTATCGTCTTAACACCGTAAGTCTCCTGCATATAGAAATTGATTCAAATTCTTATTATGTTTTATCCTTAAATTCTCATTCTCTGACAGCCCCTGAGTAGTTTATTTCAGCAATCAGCACCATCTCACACACACTCTACGCAGGGAAGCCGATGAATATAAATGAGTGTTCCGAAAAAGAAAAAGAAAAAAAAAGAAAAGGGAATGCACCTTCTAAGTTTGGTGACCCTCACCGGTCACTTAACCAAATAGATGTAGAACCTTCAAAAAAAATTGAAAATAAGACTCGTTGTCAGTTGGTTCAGCGGTTTCTGGTGCGGAACTTGGTAGGGTGGATTACAGTCTGATCCCCCGCAACTACAACTGAGTAAGCAAAGGGTTATGTCACGTAAGTACTAGAATCACGTGCAAAAAGGATCAGAGTCACTAACCGGTCGCCTTGCTATGGGTGTGTGGAGATAACGAGCTTAATGTGATTGCCCCTAAATGAAAAAGAGCAAAAAGAAGGATGAGTAAGTTAGGCTTTAACATAATAACATGATTCGAGTTGATTTGTGTATTCAGGAGGTTTATGACTGCACAATTATGGATTAGTGTTCCTACGATATCCTTAGTGTGTAAGATTAGTACCTATCAATGCAAACTTAACCGAAGAAGACTTGTAGCCTAGGATGAGTAACTAATGATGTGTTTGTGTTTTCTTTATTTTATTTTAAATTTTGCTCGGAGTGCAAAAGTTCAAGTGTGGGGAAATTTGATCAGTGCATTTTAATGCACATTCTTCTATATTTATACTTATGCATTTCCATGTTTTAGTTTGGTTATTTTTCCCTTTTAATGTGTTTTTATAATTTATCTTATTTTTACACTTATTTGTTTTTCGCAGTTTATTTTCAGCATTAGCAGTCTGCACGAATAAATTCATAACTGGAGATAGGAGTATTGGATTGAGGTGTGCTACCAGTTGTTGGAAAACTAAGAGAAAGAGCTACGACTTTCATGAAGAAGTCAAAAGCTAATTTGGACTGTAGCATGGTTGAAAAATCCGTTGAAGCCTACAACACTAGATTTATATTTTGTGTTGGGTTATTTAGTTTGGGCCTGGGTTATGTTTTGACCAAATTAGGTTTATTCTACTTTTCCTATAACCTAAGCAGACGAACAGAGTACACAGTACCACTCTTCACGAAAATTTGAAAGCTTGTACAAATTCCATGGAGAACTAATCCCTCTGATTCGATCTGTCGTAATTCAGGTTCCAAAACTTGAGATTATTATAATGTTAATTTTAGTTTAATTCCTTTCAATGATATTTTGTGTTCTTGTATGCTTAATTCGATTGCATGAAATATATTGATTCAATTTGGTTGATTGTATGATCCTAACATAGGCATGTCACGTTTGCTTAATTCGTTTTTGTGTCTGATCAATCATGTTTGCTTAATCCATGAAAACTTATCCTGTTTGCTTAATTCGGACAATAGGATCATACATCTAGCAAACTTCACCGCGCTTGTCATTGAGTTTGTATCCAAATAGGAATAGACAATCCGCTTAGGGTATTAAAACTATATTAATCGATGATAGTAGTAGGAATTGAATCGGTAGATTGAATTATTTCATAATCACTTATTTCATAACAGCTTATTTCAAGAATTGTTTTTAATAATCATTTTTTCTTAATCGAACACCAAACCAAACAACCCCCCTCCCCTTAATTCGATTTACCTTTGGATAATAATAATCAAGAATCCTTGTGAGAACGATATCCGAGTTAAAATTGTCGTCTACTACATTTTTGAAAAACACTTGTTTTGACCCATGTGCGACAGAGGATCATTAATATATCTTTGGAATCATAATTTCACACAAAAATCAAATATATGGTGCAAATTGCGAAACAAGTTACGAATTATACCAAAAAAAAGTTAAAAATGGACGAAAATTTTGATTAAAGAATGAGCTGGTTCAGCTAAAATATGTACCGGAACAAAAAATTAGTTATATATTCATGATCAGCACGAAAAATCGATTCAAATGATATATTCAAATATTATTAATAGTTAAGAATTAAAAATCACTATTTTTCAAGTTTATTTGTCTTATGCAAAAATAAGTGATTATCCAATAAGCAATTCCAAAACAGTAGCTTAAGCTAAATCAACCAACAAATATCCGACAATTAATGGAAAATGTGTGGAAGAGATTACCGACGGAGTAGAGATTTGCTCCTGTTAACATTGAAAATCGGAGTGCCGAAAAGAAACCCGGAATACTTCAAGAATAAGCTCCATTAAACCAATTAACTTTCAAGCTTTGATAATCATTCTTGATGATGAATGAATGTAGAAGATGAATCATGAATGTAGAATATTAATGAATAAGATTGAATTGATGAAACTTGGATGTTGATTGTTGATAATTGTTGTAGAAAGTGTTGATGGATGATTTTTGATGATAATGCTTGAATTGTTTATTGATAATTGTTGATGATAATATAGAAATCATTGATGGCTAAGTTCCACAATTTTAGAAATTCAATGTGAAATTCTAAATGGTGATGAAGATGAACTTTAGTGAGGGTGAGGGAGAAGATGAATATTGAGAGAGAAATTGAGAGAGAATAGAAGAAAAATGGTGGAAAAATATTGGTTAATTGTGAATTTTCTAAGTTAGGTTAGTGATATTAGTTAAGGCCAAAATTATTAGAAATAACATGTTTATATAGACTTGGTAGGTGAATGATCACCCTTGGATTGTGATCCAAGTAATTGATTTTATCAATGGTTAGAAATTAATTTAAGCTCAAGTTGCGGATCATCAATTTCAACTATAGGATTAATAGTTAAGAGTGGCTAGGATTGAGTGAAAAAAATGGAAGTTGAGATTTGTATTAGTTTGGAAGTTTTGTGTTAGTTTTGAAGTTATGGTAGTTAAGGGTAATTAGGTAAATGGATAACTTGTGGAGAAATAGGTAGTTAAGGGTAGCTAGAGACCAATGATGTTGGAGTTTAACAAAAGTACCAATTTAGGATGTAAGGCAAAGAGTCACTAGTAATTAACTTGAATTTTCATGCATTTGCCTTGATTTCTCTACCACTTTTGGCTTGAATTTTGAGTGGCTCAACCCATGACTTTTAATACTTTTGAGAAGTGATATTTTCCAATAAATGAATGAAATCTTCATTTTATTCCAACTTTGTCATTTCCCCTTTAATCCAAACAAACATCCGAATTAAGTGATGATCATTTCAATTCCCCCTAATAACCATGAATCTCAAATAAAGAGATGATTCTCACCACAAGTAATACGGGAAATAAACCCGAATAATTACCAAATAATATCCACCTCAAAAATCCACTTAAATCGATTAAATCCATTATCATCAGACTTTTGGCATAAATTTGTTACCATATGCAAATGTCGATGAATGCATGATCAAATAGAAAAAGTATGCAAATGAACAAAATCATAAGCCAGACGAATTGAATAAAAAAAGTAGGGCAAATTTTGGGGTACGACACACATCAACTCCCACCAACCACTAGTGAGGGGTCTCATTTCTTCTAAAATCTTCCTAGTATCCGAAGATGATTATTCTTATGATCCCAAGAGATCTCAACCATAAAACACATCCAACAACTCACCGCAAAGGACGACATACAAATAGCTAGTTCTCTCTCTCTCTCTCTCTCTCTCTCTCTCTCTCTCTCTCTCTCTTCTCTCTCTCTCTCTCTCTCTCTCTCTCTATCTATCTATCTATCTATCTATCTATATCTATATTATATATATATATATATATATATATATATATATATATATATATAATATATATTATCTACCTATCTATCTATCTCTATCTATTTATCTATCTATCTATCTATCTCACTTCCTTACTATCTATCTATTTATCACAAGTTTTAAATACAATTTCATTTCACTCTTCTTTCTCATATACTAACTTGAGTGTTTGAATGATAACGTTGCAGATCCCCCCCACTTCACCGCATTAGATGCCACGATCTTCCATCACCGTCGTTCACCTTTTCATATCTTGTTCTAAAATGGAACATATGCCATAAAAACCCTAATTCAAGGATGAGGTTTGAACAAACATTCTTGTGCATCTTTGAACGCTTGACATTCTTGCTTGACTTTAAGCTTTTGGGTCAGATTGAATATCCATAAATCATCATCAAAGATTGCATCATCCTCACAGGTTATCATCAATAAAACCAAGTTGTCATCATTAACAGCAAACCATGATAGTTATCTTAAGCTTTGATCACTTCTTGAATATTCTGTAAAAATGGTTCCATATAGATAAGATATGATAGCCAAAGTGTCATTCACTTGCCCATCATCAAGCTTATCATGAGAGGACAAAACACATTGACATTCGTTTTCACTTGTCCAATAGTATTGAGAAAATAACAAGTCTCACATTAATTAAAGGTAAAGCTAAAAATGAGTTTATATAGAGTGACACCTCTCACCTTACAAGTTGGTTTGGTTTTGTAAAGATAAGTTAGACTGAACACTAATTCTAATATGTTATCAAAGTTTATCGATCAGATCACGGATTGCCCGCCGTTTATATCCTCGCACCAAGTCCAATAGATGGTTGAACGTGAGAGATGTATTGGAAAGATCTCAAATTCCACATTAGTTAATGATAGGGATGGGTTAAATCAAATTTTAATTCTAATATAAATTTTAATTTTAAATTGATTTCTTATTTATAGATGTAGAGTTAACTTTATTTCCCATCGCCTTTAGCTTGAATATCACTTCACCAAGTTGTTACCAGTGCCTCAAAGATTTATAGTGGTTTGATATTGATCGAAGACTTTGGATTTTGAACTCACCGTAATTTCATAATGGATCGAGTTATAAAGGTCGATAGTTTCCAAATACAAGATGTTTAACAAACACGAATAACACCTTGCCACAATCCATAATTTTGTCTATATGTTCTGAATCACATTTCTATTTTTTAACAAATATAATTATTTAAAATATAGATTACATCTTAAAACTCCAGGAAATTAATAAGCATTTTAAAGATACAATTCTAAAATTCTACACTTTTTTTGTGGTGCATCCTATAAACTTGTGAGCACATTCTATGACTGGCTATAATCATTGGCAGCATTTGAAATAGGAAGAATTGTGAACATAAAGTAAAACAAAAAACAAAGGAATCCCTTGTGACATGGGAGTGTAATTACAAGTTATACGCATGTGCAATGCAACCAATGACTGTTTGTTTTCATCGACAACCTTAGCCAACATGTCATTTTCAACCTTTCTGTTTATTTTAACTGTTTGACAGCTTCATATTTTGTTCCTTCCTCTACCCTTTTACTCAAATTTCTTGGCCCCTCCAAGATTTTTCTAATGGCGCCAAAACTCTGTATTCTCCATTTAGCCACCAGTTCAAATTGACTTATCACGTGGGGCTTGAAACGACCAAATAAGCACTTCTTAGTTGGAAATTATAAACCATTGAGATATCTTTGAGCACGTTTGAAGGCTAAAAGCATGCCATGGTTTTTCTATTTTCGATTATACCACTTTTCCTCCAAGTTTGTACCATTATTCCGTGATTCTTGCACAGCCATGTGGAAGAATAATCAAATTAAGGATAGAAAGACTGGAACTCATAATTTATTATCATAGTTATGATCATTTTTATCATTACAGTTTCTTCTTTTTCTTTTACAGGAAATGATTGCAGCTTATTTAGATATTCATTACAATTTTGTATACGTTACTTTTTTATGAAGAGAAAAATGAGAGCATAACAAACAACACTGTTACCCTTTAAAACATTTTCCAATTCTATTGATTTATTGGTATGAGATGAGAAACAGAAGAACAACGAATTTCATCTTTCAATGGTTGGTTGCATCATCAACATCAATATTTAAGAGTAATAAGCTAAAACCAAAATCAAAATTAAGAAATATTAAATTGGAATATTGAAACACCAACGTGTTTGAGGTCTAGATCCCTCCTCACTTCTTAAAGGCTTTAACTTGTCACCTTTAAAATTGTATTTGACATTCCCATAATTTCATAATTATATAATTGTCCTCGATAAGATATATTTGTGTATAAAATTTCCGTAAAGATAATTTAAAATTTTTGGTACCACTCTATTAGAATTTTTAAAATTTATGTGAGTTTTCAATATTATTCAAAATGTTAAAAAGTATAAAGTTATATTTGAAATTTCAATCAAAGTGAAATTTTTGATAGTTTAATTTGTTAAAAAATTTAAACGGTCAGAATTTTACCGACAGTTTTGGACAACTGTAATTGCACCGACCATTTTGTGTGGTCCATAATAAATACAAAGTTGTATAAATATGGGTCATTTATAGTTTGAGAGAAACATATCTAAATGTCTCTTCCTCAATTTTTGATTAAAGCATAAATGTACTTCAATAGAGTTTCACTTTCCGCAGAGTTCCGGCTTTTGGATGGCACCACATTTTTTGTCGCTTTGACATCCAAGTGTTTACGCTGAAATATAGTAAACAATCGCTAGTCTCCGACTACGAGTTACTTGCAGGATCAATCAGTGAATCCTAGGACATAGTGTCAAATAACCGTTCAGTTTTTGTTTCTCTTGTTTTCACGTAATTGCGCTCGACTTGGTCGAAATAAATTTTCAAGTACTTGTAAGAAGAAGGGGTAAACCATCGACTTCGACTAAACAAGATTGTTTAAAAGAATTGATAGAAAAACAGGAAATGTTGAATAAAGTATTTTAAATGATACTGAAATTAGATCAAATAAAACAAGGATCAAAAAGGTAAAACTTAACAACTTTGCATTGAAAGTAAATAATGGTAACTCAACTATTCTTACATTCTGTCAGCAAGTTACTCGTTTCTCTAAGCGTTGATACTTGGAGTTTCTTTAGTTAGATTTTTGTAGAATAATGAACACCCTGAATTCAACATAATGAACTCCTATATATACAAGTACGAAATAACTGCTTCTAACGTCTCTATCTTCAAACTCCGCCTCGTAAAGCCCTGCATGCAGTGCTTTCCTACGCTTTATCTATGTGTCAGGAAAGAAACCTACAGGAAGTTATTGATATTTTGAACGCAATATTGTGCGCCCAATTAACCACCATGTCGATCACTTCGTCGTTGTCGCAAGGACTGAACGGTCGACACTTCCACATGGTCGAACTAACTCTTATTACACCCGAAAAACTTGCTAAGTCTTGATACTTATCGAACCAAGATTTCTTTGACTTTGCCTCTGTCTACTGAGGTTTTTCACTTGTTGAAAATCGCAGCTAATAAATTGCCCCCCAAAAAGGTCTCTTTCAATGTTTCTAGGAGATAAGGATATTTTTTATCTTTCCAATTACTAGTCACCTAGTGGCCTGATGTCACGTTCATCATGACATTTCTCTCAAATGTCACCTCGAAAATGTGTGTCTCCCAATTCCCATACCACTACTCATCATGGCGCCGGATTCATAGGGTAGTGTGGCTATGTGCAATCAATCACCTTAGTTTCTTCTGGGGAAACGCCACATGTCACTTCACATGCTCCAACTGTCAAGTTAAGGAGACTGCATAGTCTCAACTCCTTCCACTATAAATACCTCCTCTTTTTCACCTTTTCTTCATTTTCCTAACATTTTTCCTGAACTTTTGCTCTGAAAACCAATTCTTCTCTTCAAAATCTTCCAAAAAACTCACCACTCAACAACAATGGCACCTCCGAACAAGAATGTCAAAGCGTTCAAGGAAACTGTTCTGCTAGCCTACACGTTGCACAACGCCATCGTCATTGGGAATAAATAGTATGTTTCGGAACCTCCTAACTTCGAAGAAAAACTATGGATCTACAAATTCCAGGTACTCATTCCTTTCACCATTTTTAAAAAAACTCACACTCTCATGGGTCCTACGCTTGACCCTACAGAGGGTCTTGTTAGGTCTATGAATTTCTTTCATGCTTACCATAGGACAAAACCCATAGTTAGTGTTAAAGAAACCATGAGCCTAGAATACCAAACAACTCCCTACGAGTTTTTCGTTTAGCTCCCCAACCAAAATGATGATTATATCTCATGGCTAAATAAAATAGAAGCCAAAATGAATGAAACCTGGAAAGAAATGGGTATATTCGACCTAATCCAACTGTCAAGGAATGGCCCCTCGTACTGACAAAACCTCTTGGTCGCCTCTCTTTACTATTGGGAGAGTACAACTAACACCTTTCAACTTCCTTAAGGAATGTTGACGCCCACACTTTTCGACGTGGCATCCATTACAAGCGTTCATCCTGATGGTGATAACTTTGATCCTAACGAATAAGACAAAGATAGCATTGAATTCGACAATAATCCTTCTGGATTTACAAAGTACATTGAGGATTACCATGTTACTAAAACCACTGAAGTTACTACTGAAGAGTATATCGCCTTCTTGGCCTTATGGCTCTCTAGATGCATACTTTGTTGTAAATCCCCGAATGTGGCAAAGAGATATTAAACTCTCGCCAATCAACTTCACAAAGGAAATAATGTGTGCCTAAGTCAATTGATCTTAGGATATTTATATGCATCCCTAGGAGAAGCTACTGAATCCTTAAGAAACATTAAACCAAAAGATGGTTTATTACTTGCTAGACCATTTTGGTTACTTCAGTTGTGGCTTAACGCCACCTTTAAAACTTTGTTGAAAACAAAACGCCTTGACGACACGGATCCCATCATTAGCGACCGACGGGTCGAAGGCACCCGATTGCACCTCTTAACTCCTACCGACGAGAGCAGATCAGATCGAGATGTTTTCTGCTCCTACGTCGTGATGTTCGCCAAATGTTACAACTTTACTGAAAACGTGGCCCCTTTCGCAAAGAGGACTCATGGACCAGAGTGGTTTACTTGACCACTTCCAGGTAAAGGCGAAAAAGAGAAAGAATCCAAGAAGATCTAGGCATCATTTCTAACATTACGACTCTTTTATGTTTGTTATTTTTTCTAAAGGATCTTGGGCCTACATTTTATTATTAGTTTCAAACGAGTCTTTTTCAAACCCCAAAGGCTCGTTGTCATATATACAGTCGAGCCTCCGGATTTCTGAAGTTGTTGTCTGGTCCATAAGGCCATCTCTAATGTTTCCGGAGATTTCGACATTGGCCTCAAAATCCAAATCTTGAGTGATTTCATCTATGGCCGATTTTATCTCGTTTTCATCCATGTAGGCCAAAATCAGAGCCAATGATATTGAATAAGTAGTCATCTTCGTTGACCATTGTCCACCCTGTGGGAGGCAGACTTCCCTCTTCGACATGCTCGCTCTCCACCTGCTCTTTGTCCCAGATAAACCCATAATTTGGGTGTAAGTCCAAGAAGTAAGTAGAGTCTTTCTCAGAGGTATTCACCTCTTCTGCAGCATAACATGACGGTATCTTCGCCAGATTCCTGTGAAAATTTCTCTTTCCGATCTTGCCTATTTCAGCTGTATAATAACTTTGGTCAGCCTTTATATTCTCAACAATGTCATCCTCTCTCTAGATGGTAACCCTTTGGTGCAGCGTCAAAGGCATTGCCCCAATCTCATGGATCCACTCACGTCCAAGCATCAGATTGTAGCTCACGTTGGACTTGATGACCATAAACAAAGTTGGTCTGGATGTAGAACCAACTGATAGATATACCTGGATCACGCCTAGGATATTGTTGGTTTTGCCCTCATAGTTGAACAACACCATGTTATGGGGCCTAAGATCTTCGTCAGTCTTCCCCATCTTTCTAAAAACGGAATACGACATCAAATTGACTTTTGCACCCCCATCGACAAACACCTTATTAACTTCCTTGGAGTCGACCTTTTCCCTAATGAAGAGTGGCTTCAAGTGACACATCATGCTGGGATTAGGCCTTTCAAAAACTGCCTGTTGTTCTTTGACCACGCCATTATGCATGATGTAGTAGCAAAGAGGCTTGTGGTTGGCAGCCTCGTCTTGGACAAAAGCTTCCTCGACCTCAGAAACTTCTAACACCCGATCATATTCAGTTGGGAGCACTGACACTATTCTGCAATTGATTTGAAAGTCATCTTCAGATTCTCTATTGTAATTGTCCTCGACCATCTCGTCGTTTGACCTTGAGGTGTACTCTGGCTCTTTATGTCTAGGTAAGGGAGAATAGAAAGGCATATAAGCATCCTCAGAATGAACAGAATACTCAGGACCTTCATCTTTAGGCTACATAGTGTAATGAGTCTCTTCCGTCTTGAAATGAGGGGTGAGATCTGCAGCTACATCCTCTGGCTGAGGGGAGTATTAAGGAGTTTCCTCTTTAACCCTGGGTCCTCCTATGATTGTGGGATGATTCGAATTCGCCTTCGGGACAGGATGCAGTCATTCCTCCTTGCTGAATCCCTTAGAATAGGGTTTCCCACCAGGCTTCGATGTTGCCATAGTACGTTTCGCCGTTGAGGCCTCGCACTCGTTTTTCGCAGCTTTTCTTTCAGCCTTCTTCCTCCTCTAATGATGCCTCCACTGTGTATGCATCATAAGGTTCTTGCCTTTATAGGTCAGAGGGACCTGAAATTTTCCCTTCGTCTCTTTCAAAGCCTTTTCGTTAGGCACCCCTTCCTTAGGATTAACCTCATTCCCTTTCGGATGACTTGCCCTCTTTTTGTCAAGGGGTTTCACCCACTTATCTTTGGATGCGCTGGTAGATAGCCTGAAGGTTTTCTGTCGAGGTTGCTGAAACTGCCTCCTGTATTCCTCGTTCCTACGGGGTATTCCCCCATTGTTAGGACCTCTCATAGTTGTTCGACCTTATCCCCGTCCACGTCCAAGGTTAATCCTTCAAGAGCTTTCCAGTTGCTTTTCTGCCTCTTTGTCGAACACATCACTGCAACTTGGGAACAACATGGTTTTAAAGTCATTGAGCTTGCAACGCTCAAGGAAGTCAATTAATCCCTCTTAATACTAGGGATAGACCTCTTGGTAATCAGAGTTATCAATGGTGGAGATCTGCTCTCCCTTGTCGACATCCATGTTAGAGCCATCAGCAGCTTCCACCATCAATATCTCTATAGGATCAACGTAATGGGCCTCCTCCATTCACATGGGATCTAAGCCAACTTTCATTGACGGTTTTGGCTTCTCACCAAATTTTAATCTTCCATCATTCAAAGCTTTCTGGACCAAATCCCTGAAAAGCACACATTGAAAAGTTTTATGACCCATAAATTTATGGTACTTACAAAAACCTCTTTTCTTCCTTTTTCCCAAAGGAGGAATTTTTAAACCAAGGGGTACTAAAATTTGGCCATCTTTGACTAACAAATCAAAAATCTCATCACATTTTGTAATGTCGAAACTGTAAGTTCTAGCGGCGAACTTCTCATTTTGGCTAGTTTCAATGGGATTTTTCTCGTTCGATGGTTTTAGTAATTTACACACATAAGGAGGTTTAGGTTTCAATTCATCCAAATTTACCTCGCTCTCTTCAGAATAATCACCACCTATATCGTTGACATGGTCGCATGCCTAATGGAAGCGATTTTTTCTTTTTATGGAATTTACTCGTTCTGGCTTTCTCAGCTTTTAGGCATTAAACCTGGTGAACCCTATATGTGAGTTGGGCCATATCTCTTAGGTACTGAGTATCTAATTTCTTTCTAATTGAGTAGTCCAAACCGTCGGCGGCCATTTCGACCAACTCATGCTCATGCACCTGGGTGAAACACCTTGACTTCAAAAGTCTGAACCTATTCAAATAATCATCTATCGACTCAGGTACTTTGCATCTAACACTTGCCAACTCTTTCAGACTAATTTTTTATTGTCCCATATAAAATTGTTCATGAAATATCCTTTCTAACTGACTCCATGATTGGATAGAATGGGGAGGGAGAGTGTTGAACCAAGTAAAGACATTTTTGTTAGAGAATTTGGGAAGTATTTTAATTTCAAATTCTCATTATTCGCTATGTTCGACTGCCATGATTTTTCTATTTTCGATTATATTACTTTTTATCCAAATTTGTACAATTATTTGGTGTGGCCAGTGAAATTGTTTTTGGTGTATCACATCATTCCAATTTATCATTATGTGTGGCTTTATTCCGTGATTCTTGCCAATTCAATGTTATTCCTTCTTATACTTGCATAGCCATGTGGAAGAATAATCAAATTAAGGATAGAAAGACTGAAACTCATGATTCATTATCATAGTTATAATCATTTTTATCATTGCAGTTTCTTTTCTTTTTTTACAAGAAATGATTGCAGCTTATTCATACATTACTTTTTTATAACACAGGTAGATTTTTAGTTTTGCTGGGCTAAAATCGGACTCTGATTGGAGCAATGCATATGGTTGTATTTGACATGTTATTTGAGAAAGACACAATTCAGCACAAGGACTTTAGGAATATTCTAGCACTCAGCTTTTGAGTGTGAGAATGGTCCTAATTTCTCTCTCTTTAAATTATTTTGGTCCACTAAATGATCAATCAAACATACATAATTTTGAGGTAATTTTGTCAAAAATAAAATATTTAAAAAATAGCACTTGAAAAGGTTTGGTATGATTTTAAAAAATATTCTTAGTATTAATTGGATATGTAAATATGATTCTTCGGTCAAATTTTTTTTATGTTTTGGAATGGCCTTGAGCAAGCCATATGCATCGTATAATTTCCTAAAGATCAATTTGATCTTTAACAATCGATATGAAGTAGGGGCAGAAGCAATAGACTCAACATTGGGCGACTACTTAAGGGATCATCGATTTTCATATTTCTCTCATAACATCGGCATGTTTGAAACATTTATATAAAACTCGGCATGTTTGTAAGATA